>NW_024884955.1:5164090-5504686 GCF_019232065.1 Centrocercus urophasianus
CCCAGCTTTCCTGTAGACCCCCTTCAGTCCAGGAATGCTGCTAGAAGGTCACCTCAGGGCCTTCTCTTCCCCAGGCTGAAGAGCCCCAGCTCTCTCACCCTGTTGTCCTAGGGGAGCTGTTCCAGCCCTCTGATCATCTTTGCGGCCTCCTCTAGACTTGCTTCAGCAGCTCCATGTCCTTGTGTCAGCTGCCTCACTCAGCTTGGTATCGACTGCAAATGTGATGACCGTGCACAGGATCTCACTGTCCATGTTGCCTGTAAAGATGTTAAATGGCACCGGTCCCATCACGAGTCCCGGGATGGACGCTAGATGGAGCTTTCTGAACACAGATTCACGGGAGGACACCGCTGATGATTCAATGCTAGTATTCCTCTCTCCTTACGCAGAGGTGCTCTTTTCCAGCTAAAGGAACCCCAAAACCACTGTCTGCCCCTGGAGCCAGTTCTGTCCCACTCACCGACCTGCTTTGCAACACTGAGTGCCACCAGCGTGGTTTTGCAGCCCTGGAGCATCACCGTTTCCCCGTGGGCATCCCCAAGGCCATTGAACACAGCACATTTTTCCACGCTCTTGTAGCCAGAGATGTGCCGGCTGCTGTGCAGGGGTGTGCAAACCTGAGCTGGAACACTGCAGTGCTCAGATGGCAAAGCTGCAGGCAGCACGGCTCCCCAGGCACGACACATGTCCCCACACTCTGACCTTCTGAAAATAACCCAGGGTCAATTCTGCTTTGGCACAGGATGGGGCTCCAGCCTCAGTGCACAGCACCCATCAGGCAGTGGTCCCCTCCCTCCCCTCCCCAGATCACTGCGTGTCTCTGAAGAACCACTGCTGCTTTTCCTGTGCAACGTTATAAGGCAGCAAGGCACCCGCTGGACGTTTTAAAGCCAGCATCTCTTGATGCAGCTCTTCACTGCCACAAAAGCAGCACAAAACCTGAATGTCTGCCGCAAATAACTCAGGCCAGGGCTGCCCTGAATCGCTGGGCAGGCAGTGGGAGCAGCATCCTCCTACGGCAGCGATGCCACGAGCATGCCCGCTCCCCAGGGAGCCCTGCCAGGAGCCGTGAGGCCGCGCTCCCCTTTCCCAGCCCCGCGCCCGCTGCCCAGCCCCAGCACAGCGAGATGGAGCTGCCCCGGGAGTGATGCTGCTCGCCGAGCCCATGTGATGCTGGGCTAGCGCGGCTCCTCCATCGTCCCCCTCCACTCACAGGCTGTCATGGCGACTCCCAATAACGTTACTCCCACCAACTGCAGCTGGTGGCCCATCTCGGCGCTGGAGAACGACGCGGGGAAATCCAAGGAGGGGGAGGAAAATCAGGATCCGACGGACCCCGCTCTCAGATCCCAGGACAGGCTGGTTTTGTACCACTGGACCCAGTCCTTCAGCTCCCAAAAGGTAACAGCTCGGCCGGCTTCCCGGAGGAATCACCTCTCCGGGCAGGGCATACCCTTGGCTCGGGAGGACGGCTCCGCACGCAGCCGTTTCCCAGGGTGGGCGAGGGGAGCAGCACACACCCGGTTGGCCCTTTTGTACCCGTATTCCTGTGTTTTATCAGCATCTCCCCAGGGAGGGGGGGCTCAGCCAAACCCTGCTTTTGCTTTCAGCCCGGGGTTTGCAGCGGGAGACGCCTCTGCTTTGTGCTCGCTCACAGCCGAACGCAAGCAAAGCGCAGACAAAGGCTGAGCCGGGGACCACCCTGCAGCTGTGGGGACCTCGCACAGCCAGCGCAGGGAGCGACCCCGGGAAACACAGCCCCGTGCCGGGAGAAATTTGCCCCAGCATTGCAGCAGGGCCCTGGAAATCCCACTCCAGAGGTCCTCCATCTCTGAGCAAAGCACGGGAGCCAAGCAGTCCCCAGATCACTTTTTCCAGGCGATCCCAATGCTCATTTTGCAGCATGGCAGCAGTGCCATAAAGCTGACCATCTGCCGGGCCTTCTACCACTCCCGTGCCATCAATGTCAGGTGGGCAGAGAGCTGCCGGGGGCCCCGGGGAGCATAAACCAATCCCAACAAGAGGCCCCTGGAGCCCCACAGTGAGCAGGGATGTCCCCATCTGCCCTGCGCACAAAGGACCTGCAGGCGCCTGATGCAGCAGGGCTACGGCGCTTATCCCATCCACCCGAGCTCCCGGGGCTGCCACAGGGATGATTTCATTCTTGTGCTGCTGACAGCCCCAGGACCCCACTTCAGGGCACCCCGGGAGTCCTCAGCCCCTGCCACCCCACTCCAAGGTACTGGTGGTGAAAAGGATTGGGAGTGAGGGGAGATACGGTAGCCCTCGTTGGGCTCTGCTCCCAGCATCCTCCTGCCCTCCGAGGGACAATCTGCATGGATGGAACCTGGCTTTTCTATCTTTGACTTTAAAAGAAAAAAAATATTTTGTCAGCTATTAAATAATTAATGACTAATTCCCCTGGAACTCTGACGTACTCATAGAAATGCCCATATTTGTTAAGGTGCATTTTTAGCTGCCATCAGCTGGAGAAGAACATGCAATTCTCCTTCATTCAGCACTTCTGTGAGGCACGGCTCTCCGACGAGCCCTCAAGGCTTTTTTTGCCTGTTTGACACACTTGGGTCACAAAGGTCACGTGAAGCCTGAAGTGAGATTTCTGAGTGCACATTCACAGCGAGCACAGAGAAGAGCAGAAGAGGAGGATGCTGGGCTGCATGTGATGCCCCAAGGTGCCCAGGGCCGGAGTCAGCATTCCCACCTGTACAACGGGCTGGTGGCAGCCGAGAGCCTCGTAGAATCCTTAAGGTTGGGAAAGAGCTCTAAGCAGAGAGGAGGGGGAAACCAGGCACCGGGGCGCCAAGGGGTTGCAGAGGGCTGTGTGATGTCCCTGGGTGGCTGCTGTATGGGAAATGCATGGGGACAAAGGGGCAATGCGTGGCTCCAGCAGGGAAAAGGGGAACAAAATCCCCCATCGAACTCTCCTTGCTGCCAGGACTCCCCGGAGCACAGCAAGTGCCTGGAATCCTCCCCAAAGCAAAGCCTTTCTCCTGCTCAAGACGTGCCCAGAAAAGCCAGAGCCCAACCCCAAGAGAAGGACATACCTGAGTTATGGCGTGGGCTTCCTCCAGCCGAGCTGCAGCACCCACTGCAAGCAAGGGGCAGCATCACTTCAGCCTCCTCTTCCTCGGGTCTGTGCTGCTGCTCTCTCTGACCACCCACACCTGGGGGCTGAGGGCTGCCGTTCAGCCCTCCCAGAGCTCTCACCCCAGCTGCTGTCACAGCGCCACGGGCCAGACAGAGGCGACCCTGCAAAGTTCGGGCGGTTGTGGGTCTCCTTTGGGACGTTCCCTCCACTGCCAGGAACGGAGATCCTCACCCAGCTGCCTGCCTGCATCCTGCAGTGCGCTCAGGGCACTTGTGGGGCTGTGGGGCTGAGCTGTCCCTCTGTGCCCCGCTGCAGGTGCGCTTGGTCATCGCTGAGAAGGGGCTGCCCTGCGAGGAGCGCGATGTCAGCATGCCGCTGCTGGAGCACAAGGAGCCCTGGTTCATGCGGCTCAACCTGGGCGAGGAGGTGCCCGTCATCATCCACCGGGACAACATCATCAGTGACTACAACCAGATCATCGACTACATGGAGAGGAACTTCACAGGAGGTAACGGGGGCACAGCTGCGTGCCGGGCTTCGTCTCAGCACAAACGTAGGGCAGATTTGAATGTCGGTGGCCAAATGCACCCATTTCCTCCCACAAAGGTTTGGCTCGCTCACGTCCAATTCTCACGCTTTCCTATCAAAATGAAGGATTTCCAGCAGAAATCCTCAGACATCCCTTGCAAATCCTGCAAGGGGGATTTGGGAGAGCTGCAGCTGGGTTTGCCCTTCTGTCCTGGAGTCTATGCTCCCAAACTGAACCACTCCTCCCATCTCCATGGCTTGGGGAGCCCATGGTGTACGGTGGCATCCCACCAGGCTCTGCACGCTGGGGACAGAGTGACAGAGATCCAGAGGAAGGGACGGCTGAGAGGGAACTCCTGTGTCCTCCCCTTGGAGCAGGGCTGAAGCTGGGACGCTGAGGTCCGAGGCCGCTCCTCACGCAGCTGCTTTGGCAAGTAGCATCTCCAGCCCCTCAGTCCATGTCATCCCAAATCCGCAGGCTGCCACGCTGGGATGCTCTGCTGGGAGACTTCAAAGCCCAGCACGGAGCTTTGGCTGTGGCATCAAGACTCTCGCCCCAGCATCCATCAGCCTTGCAGCGGAGGCATCAAAAACATCTCTAAATAGCTCCCCAAGCACAGGCACCATGCCAGCTCAGCTGCTGTCCTCTCCCGGCCCGGCCACCATCGTGCTCAGCAGAGGTGCCGCACTTCCTTGCCACTGGGATGGCAGGCAGACAGACAGACACCAGAGCCCCACAGAGGAGCCCTCACAGCAGCGGCCCCACGGATGGGGCAGCCCCGCGTCCTTGGTGCACACTGCTGCGTGGGGCTGCAGTCCTCACACTGCTCCGTGCTGCTGCCTGGTCCCTGCGGAGAGCAGCTGACCCGGCATATGTTGGCAGCACGCTGTCCCCAGCAGGGGATGTGGGCTGACGTGGCAGCAGGGAACAGCTCTGAGCACGCTGGGCATTTATGGCTCTAGCAGGAGACACTGTGCTCTGTTTTGGGGGAACAATCAGCAGTGTGCCATGCACTTGTGGTTGGAAGCCAGCAGAGCCACCGGCTCAATTTCTCCTGTCTCTTCCCTTGCCCTCCAAAACATTGAAAGTATTTATCTTCAAGAGTTGGCAACAAAATCTTTCCGCTGTCAGTTATGTTTTCTTGCCACAGCAGAACACTGTGCTCCCTCCCCACTGCTCTGGAAAAACTCCTGCCCTTGAGGTTTTGCAGCCAGGTGCACGGCCTCACCTTCCCACTGAGAAGTGCCATGTAGGAAAACCTGCGAAGAGGAAGGATGTCTCCCTTCCACACCTGTTCTGTTTTAGGGCCTTCATCCACCCGTGTTAAGTGGGAAGGGCATTATCAGGATGTCTCTGTATTGCTGCAAGGAGGTAGAACTCACCTTGCAGCAATGCTCAGAGCGTGGAAATCCTGTGTAAGGAAGTATGCTCACAGCTTCCAGGAATGGAAGTACTGACTTTTTCTGCTGGTGACACTGAGGTCAGCCAACAGCGAAGGATGACTGCTTGGCCAGTTTTGCAGTGGGGCCAGAGCCATCGTTTCAGTTCCTTAGTTAAGCAGCAGCATTGGCCACATCTGCAAAAGTCCATCAGCAGCTGCTGTGAGCTTTGCTAGCTCCAGCTGCTGGCTTGTGGAGAGCCCTGTTCTGCAGACAGCCCAGCTCGGAATCTCAGCAATAAATTCACTCACTACCTGTTAACTATCCACAGAAGTCATAAACATTTATGATCCCATAAAGAAAAGCTCCTGATGTTCTTGGGGGAGACAAGAGCAATGTTTCCCTCCTGCTGCCATCCGCTGTGTATTCTGAGCTGTAAACATAATAAAAAAGAGCACAATACAAACTGCCACCCCACCAAGGTGAATAAAACTCAAACCAAGGAGGTGCAGAGCCCTGGGGAGAAGATGGTCCTGGCACTGAGGGAGATATGCTCAGCTCTTTGTTTTGTCATCCACTCCTTTGTAACCCATATGGAATGGTCTCCGCTATGCGACCATGAGCACCTGTCCCCAAAAGTTCCAGCACCTCTAACACATTTTCAATTTGCCCCTTCCAGAGAACGTCCCCCAGCTGATCCCTGAACCCGGGACCCTGCTGCACTCGCGGGTGTTGCAGTACCGGGAGCTGCTGGACTCACTGCCCATGGATGCCTACACACATGGCTGCATTCTGCACCCCGAGCTCACCACCGACTCCATGATCCCAAAGTACGCGACCGCTGAGATCCGCAGTAAGTCACCTCTGGGGCAGGGAGCCGGCAGGATTCCGGCCCTGCACCTCCCGTCTGGTAGGCTCTGTCTGCAGGCAGCTCCTATAATAAACACCGGCTCCCCTGTGAGTTACCAGCCAAGGATATTGGCTGGTATTCTGACTGAGAGGCTCAGAGTACCTCTGTAGGAACAGAGAACCCCAACAGCCACTGCAGGCTCCTGGTGGAAAACAGGGAGCTTTTTTTTTTGTGGCAGTGTAGAACCTACTGCTGGCTGCACCCACATCCATACTGGCAGAGCCAAGCTCTCATTCAGAGGAACAAGGATGGAGACAGATGGTGCCTGCCAGGAGGAGGTTAGCCCAGCTTGGGGCAATTTATTGCAGCCCTAAAGTGTTACTCTGCATTTTGTATCCTCTTCTGCCATTTACCCTGCTCCCTTCCCTCCATTAGCTCCCTTGCACGAGACCCTTCCCGACCTTCTGATGCCCTGATGGAGACAAGGCAGTGAAATGCTGAATTTCCCTGCTGGTAATGCTGGCAGCCCAGATATGATTTGCAAAGGCAGCTAACACACATGATACAAACCCAAACCTGCCAGCGCAGCCGCTGCTGCGCTCCTGGCCCAAGCGCGGCCACCCTCCTGGCCAGCCCTGCTCCTGCTCCGCAGCCCCAAGTGCTGTACCTGGGCAGGTGGATGAGCACAGCTGAGCCCAGGGACCCCCCTCATTGGAGTGGGGATGCACACAGTGACAGCACGGCTCTGACCTCCAAGGCTGCAGCCAGTTTGACTCCCCAGAGCCTCTGCATGCAGCCAGAGCTGGAACCTGGGATTCGTGGGATTAAAATGACACAGGGCAGGCCAGGACCCTGACTCAGGCACGGGGGTACCCGTGGCCCTGTCCTGCATCCTTGGCCTTCAGGCTCCTGTGATGTGGGTTCCCTCCCAGACCCCTTCCACCGTTCACCAGTGGGCTGCCAGTGGGGCTGCACCCTGCACATGGACACAGCTCCCTCTGGCTCTGCCACAGAGACAGGGGAAGGCAGGCCCTGATTTGCAGACCAGCTCTGCATCTTGCTGATGTTGTAATAATTTCCAGGAAAAAAAATCAGAGTAAAAGGTGCAGGACAGGGAAAAAGCAGCTTGGTAGCTCTGGGCAGGCAGAGGCAAACCCTCAAGGCTGAAAATGGGAACAGAGCAGAGGTGCTGGAAGACTCCCATCCATGGAGATTGAGTACCTTTTCCTCTCCCTCGTATCTTTTCTTACCAAATCCCTCCATCTGTGCACTGCACAGCGGGGAGGAGGCTGCCCTGTGCAAGGAGCTCTTGCAGCAGGCAGTCTCTGTTGTTTCGGACTTGTGTGAACACGTTTGCTGGTGTTTAGCAATTAGCAGCTGTTGCAATAAACCAAAACCTGATCTGTGCAGCGCACTCTAAACCTCAGCAGCAGCCCAGGCCATGCCAGGGGAACTAGGATCTGAATTTTACTCTGTCTGGCCCCGAGCCTCGCTGTTGGGAAAGGCCTGGCAGACAGCAAGGCTGAACCAAACACCAGCTACGCTGCTTAAATCCAATCCCATCCTTGGTTTTGTTGTCATCTCTCCCATCAGTGCTTTGGGACAGACACCCGTTTTCTTCCTGGTGTTGCATTGCACAGCCCACCGAATGGGGCTGATCTGTGCTTCTCCCAGCAGAGATGGGAAAAGCGGCTCCAGGGGAAGCTGAGCCACACAGTCTATTCTTTTTTAACACAGAGGAACAGCACTTCAAAGCTATTTAATGCATCAAAAAGTCTCATTTTCAAACAAAACAGCGGGATTGTGCCTGCAAATCCCTCTTAATTAAGCTCTCTGAAGGGAGCTCAGCTGCTTCCCAGGCAGCTAACCTGTGGGATGGGAGTACTCCAAAGCTGCACTTCCAGCCTGCTGAACAAACCATTTTCCTGCTGTAAAAGTTGGCAAGGCTGCGGCTCACCAGGGAATACTCCAGTAGGCTCAGCTCCTGCCTGCCCTCAGCTCATCCCTGCCCTCACACACAGCCAGCAGCTCCGGGTGGGAGGACAGACCCTGCAGCCCCTCTGTCTATCTCCCCCAGGGCATTTGGCTAATGCCAGCACGGAACTGATGAAGCTGGACCACGAGGAGGAACCACCGCTGACAGAGCCATACCTCTCCAAGCAGAAGAAGCTCATGGTGAGTCGGCCAGAGCTGCACGTGGCTCTTTGGTGGAGGGCATGACTGTGGGGATGCATAGCCATCGGTCCATCCATCCGTGTCACCACTGCTCTCCACCAGGCCAAGATCCTGGAGCACGACAACGTGAATTACTTGAAGAAAATCCTGGGGGAGCTGGGAATGGTGCTGGACCAGATCGAGGCTGAGCTGGAGAAGAGGAAGCTGGAGTACCAAGGTAGGTGCTGGATGGTGTTCAGAAAGTGTGCTGCTTTGGGGATGGCCGATGGCTCTGCACACTGTGAAAGCCCACACGGAGTTCCATGGGGCTTGCACTGACAGTAGAGGGGCTGCTGCAGACCATTTGGGGCTCTCCCATTTAGGGCACGCAGCTGTTATTTCCTTGCTGACCTCCAGGTAGCCCCTCCACCTCGCAGCTTTGCTCCTCCTGGCTGCTTTGCAGGAGCTCTGCAGTCACTGAAGCATAGTGACACGTCCCACGTTCCACAGTGACCCACCAACCGGCCGCTAACCCTGCGGTCCCGTTCTGTGCCCATTGCCTCCATGGGGGGAGGAGGATTCGGCATCGTGCCACCACAGATGTGTGTCATCCGCAAGTCTTCTCTGCCTGCCCACCTCCCCGGGCTCCCAGCGCTCAGCACCGGGCCGTGGCACACGGCGGGGAGCCTGGTGGCACAGAGGAGCCCAGTGAGGTGGCAGCTCGTGCGTCAGTCAGCAGCAGGAGGGTTGGAGTGGCTGCGGCCTGCCCTGACCTCAAACAAACACCGCCAAGCACCCGCCGAGAGCCGTCCCACAGCCCTGGCAGCACAGGCACGGCCGCGCATCGCTTGTCCCACCGTCACCTCAGCATCCCTCTGGAGCAGGGCTCCTAACCCCGGGACAGCTGACGATGGCAGGGATGGAGCACAGCCCAGAGGTGTTAACGAGGGGCAGCCCCACAGCCGGCCCTATGTGGGGAGCCGTGCGTCATGGGGCCCACAAGCACAGCACAGGGCTGCAGCGTGCCCTGAGGTCTCAATGCGGCACCACGCAGCGGCTTAATTGCATCCAGCAGGCAACCTCACTGACTGACCTGAGCGCTGGGGGGGATTCAGCAGGATTCTGCCTCCTTAGGTGCCCTCTGCAGAGCTGCTCCAGCCAGGTGCGGTGCCCCCGACTTCCAGGTCCTCCACCTGCCAGCCCCAGGGCCACGCAGCCTGCAGCAGGCTCTGGCTGTAGCACCCCCACAATTTATTAGCCACTGAAAATATTTATTGACTAATTAGGCCTAGGCAATCTGTCCACTCAGGCTGTGCCTCTGGCAGGATTAGGCAGGCTGCCAGGCTGGTACAAATGAGGCCTACTAATTACCAATAACTCTCATGGCCTGGCCCCGCAGGCAGCTGAGCTTCAGTTGTGCCTGAGCACAGGGCTGCCTCCAGGCACCAGCCTTCCACCCTGTCTGTTAAGCAGAGCTTCACACAGCAATACTAACTGCTCAGGGCAGTGGAGGAGAGCCAAAATAAAGGATTTGGTGCAAAGCATCCCAGGTTTTAAGGTGGGTGCAGAGCACAGATCCCTATCCCTATGGCCAGCAGCAGATCCCACCTTCCCTTCCCAGCACATCTCAGCATTTTGGGGTCTCCTTTTCATTTAGATCCACCAAGGGAGGATAATGTTTCTCTGCAGCCCGGAGAGAGCAGGAACTGGATTTCTTACCATGTACTGTGCTTTACTTCTGCTTCTGAGATTTGCTGGGCAGGTGCTGAGCAGCATCCCAACTCCACTGCTTGCTTGCAAAGCATAACAAGCAGGGATATCCAAGGCACAGCTCTATGCAGTGGACACCCGGGTTTTGTGCCCCTTCTGTAGTTCTTTCCTTTCCTGTACCTCCCTTTATTTCCTCCTTGTTAGCAGGAAATAACCTGAGCCAGCTTCTTCCAGCATGCTTTTTCATGGACATATCCTGGATGATGTTATTTCCAGGCTCACCACTATCAGGGACTATCAGTGCTGTGATACCTTCTCTCATGCCCAGCACTCACACGAGCTGTGCCTGTACCCAAAACCTGGTTCGTGGCACTGAAGCAATTTGGTGTCCCAGTGCTAGAGAGGGGACTGAGTCAGGACCTCCCCAACAGCATGCAGGGAGAGCAGCCAGGCTGGGCCAGCAGATGGTTTTGATTCCCAAGGATTTCTCACATCCCTAAAATAGGACCGTGTTACCGTGTCAAACAGCTTGCATCTCCCAGCAGCAGCCAAGGACAAATGCTGTTGCTCTCTCTGAGCATTAATGCAGCAAAGTGGTCACTGAGCCACAACACAGCTATTTTGTAGATATTGATTTGTGTCTCCATGCGGGTTATAAATGCCCGTTGCACGTTCCCAGCTTTGTGGCCCCACGTGGCCTCCTAACAGATAAGGTCTGGTCTTCTGGGACGTCACAGTGCTCAGAAAAGGATTTGGAGTCTAATCCAAAACCTCCTGCCTTTGTGGAGCTTTTGAGCAAGCCTTTAAGCATCCATCCAAGGACCTGTTCTCATCCTTCCTCTTCTGTCATTTGTTTCTCCAGGGCAGAAGTGTGAACTTTGGCTCTGCGGATGTGTCTTTACCTTGGCCGATATCTTGTTAGGAGCTACCCTGCATCGCCTCAAGTTTCTAGGACTCTCTAAGAAATACTGGGAAGATGGCAGCAGACCTAACCTACAGTCCTTCTTTGACAGGATACAGAAACGCTTTGCCTTCAGGAAAGTCTTGGGAGACATACATACCACGCTGCTCTCCGCAGTGGTACCCAATGCCTTCAGGCTGGTCAAGCGGAAACCTCCCTCCTTCTTCGGAGCCTCCTTCCTGATGGGATCTCTGGGGGGAATGGGATATTTTGCTTACTGGTACTTAAAGAAAAAATACATCTAATGCTGGCAGCTTGGTGTTTAGATTGGTGTCTCTGTGCTGTGTGAAATTATGACGAAGCCTCAGCAACTGTAATGAAATTTGAGGCAAGGTATGAATAATAATATTGTTTAATGTAACATTCCATAGTCTAGAAGTAGAAAAGTATACTGCAAGGAAATAACAGCAACAAAAATGCATCAACTTGTAAATGCCTTTTTAGGTTTAAGTATTCCACTCCAGTGGGAGGCTTGGGGGCTGGCCTGGCTCCCCGTGCCCACTGGGAAGCACTGCGGGTGCAATTCCAGGGGGAGATGGGCACCCTGAGGAGCTCCCAACACCCAGGTTAACAGTGGGACTTGGATACTCAGCCCTGTTTGTGTTTCCAGAGTGTTCACCGGCCACATTTCACGTATACTAGTGGGGACTTCCTTCTTCTACAAGCCAGTGTTATGCTCGAAGGCTTTTCTGGGGCAGGGTGCAGTAGCTGGTCACGGTGAAGGTGGATTTGCTTTCTTCAATTATCCTTTTTTTTTTTTTTTTTAAATTATTTTCATCAAAAAGAATATTTGTATGGAGCTGCTCTTGGCATACATCCACTTTGTATGTCTGGTTTTGGTGGGCTCTTTTTAAAAAAGAATTTGATGCCTGTCTTTAACTGCCACGTTTTTCTCCTGACATGAATGATTTTGACTTCCACCCTGAGCTTTGGCACACGAAGGGGATCCTTGTTTTAGCCTTTTGCCTCCATCTTGAGTTTCCTTTCATGGATTTGCAAAGCATCTTTCACCACCTGAGCATATCTGGACTCTGACCAAGGACCACCATTTCCAGAACTGTCTGGAAAAGTGTTCCAGCACTTTTCTGAGGACGCTTTGGCTTTCTCTTCTGATGGGGGCTCCTTTCTGTCATTTTCTCGCTGTGTGTTTTCTTAGAGACACTTTGCACAGAATCACATTTATGACTTTTTTGTGCCTTTTGCATGTTGGAAAGAATGATGGGCCTCACTGCTACTCATGCTTTGAAAACTGAGATCTTCAATAAACCGTATGGGAGGAGTAACTGCTTCACATTGCTAAACGCGTTCAACAAACTTCCGGCCTAATTTCAGAGCATGCCCACGTGCAGCAGGATGTGCAGGTGGTTTGTGCTTTTCCTTTTGTGTTGTATCGGTATAAAATTTGCATGGAAACAAAGCTTATTCCTCTGGCAAGGCACTGATTTCAGTAAGCACTCCTCTGGCTGGTTTTCAGAGCGTTCTGGTGATCCCTCAAGTAACGCTGCATTTGTAGGCTTGGGGGCGTATGCCGAGTGTGGCTGAAGCAATACGTGTGGCAATGCCTCCAACTCAAAGGTGATCTTTCCGTCCTGCAAAGCGGCAGCATTTCCTAGGAGCTTTGGTTCTTGATACCAGCTGGCAGTCATGGAATTGTGAATGCTGAGCAGGAGTTACGGGAGCTGAACATGTGGGGAGGGACCAGACAAAAGCAAAATGCACACGTTTGAACTGTGTTTGTCGTGATTGTATGGGGCTGGCCTGACCTACTTCTAGAACACAATCTGTGCAGCTGCAAAGGCACTGTGTTACACATTACCCCCGGTGACACTACTGGTGTGTGAGAACCCACATCCACCACCTGTGCAGGCTATATAGCTATAGCTATACCTATATACCTATAGCTGAGGCTATTGAGTGAAACATCAGACATGTTCCCTCAAATATGGTTACCAATTTGGTCCATGGCATCAGTGACTTCAGGGAAAAAATAGGTTTTTTGCTTCTTTTTGAAGAGGGAAACAGGGGGTTCCATGAGGCCATCTCTGTTGTTAATCTGAACGGTGTAAGAACATAATGATGTCCATGACATTACATTCCCCAAAATACATTGCATACACCAAAACAAAACCCTTACCATGGATTTCACCCCTTCCCCTTTGTAAGCTGCTCTACAGACACGTTCCCTGGTGATCTCCAAGAGCCAATTAAATATACACACCAAATGTAGAAAGGAATTGTAATTGGGCTAAAAAGCTACAAAACTCAGAAAGAACAAGAACAAATACTCCCACAGAGCAAATAAAAACACTGGACAAAATAGGTGCTTGTTTGTTGCAGAGCACTCTGTTATAACTCAGCCATCACAAGAATGCCAGGCAAAGCCAGTATCTAGAGCAATGCACAGCTCAGACCAAAATGTGACAGCTGACTCCTGTATTGCTTCATGCTTTGCTGGAAAGCCACAGATGCTGTGGTGATGAGTTTTGTACAGGCTGATCAGTACTGCTCACAAACAAGTCTTTGTTTTGGACCAAATAAAAGAAAAATCAGTGAAGACAGTGCAACTCTCTCCTGCAGAGCCTTGTTTCCCTACCTTGGTAATGAAAAAACACCACATGTTTTCTCCAGGGCAAAGCAATCTCCAAGAGCGATAAAAGGCAATTACAGTGACAGCAGAGGCTGGACTGATGTTAAGGACCATGCTGAAATGAACCAGGAGATGAATGTCACCACCCCAATCGATCCAGATTAGTGACTTACTATGAAGTAGCCCTGTGGTGATTACAGGCTGTCGTAATAAAAGGTTGCTTTCTCTCTAGCTGATCTAAGCCTCATCAATCTTCTCCTTTCCATTAGTTTCATTTAAAATTGGAGCACCATTGTACACCCCCATAAGCCTGGCGCTGACCCAGTGGTCCCTGCCTGAGGCAATTTCTATACAGAGAAACATAGAAGTGATAGCGAAAATCTATGTTCTTACTCCAGAACTTCATGCTCTGAACTCAGCAAGGGGTGGGCAGCAGCACCAAGGGGTAAGGCTGGAAGCTGAGGTACCCTGAGATACAGGGTTTGTTTGCAGCAACCACCTGCTGTTGGATACCTTACAATTTGCTGCTGACCAATTCTGTGGCAGCCTGCTGTCACTGATGCACTGCCATAGCTGCATGAAACAGAACGAACAACTTGTGCTGTATCATCCTGCACCACATTCCTGTGCACCTGATCCAGCCCTGTTCACAGCCCTCCTTCCCTTTCACGCACCAAATCCCAGCCTAGCACTAAGGAACCTCTTCACCCTGTATGTCAAGATGTTCCTAGCCTTCAAAATCTCTCAGCTTTAGAAGCAATCATGCTTTGGGCTCCTAAAGGCTGTAAAAACTTTAACACATGCTAAAATGCTGAACTTGTAATTACAAGAGGGAAGATAAGTCACTATTTGTCAAATCCAAACCTTTCTGAACACCTCAGATGGAGCTCCATGCCACTGAGTGAGCTGTGGGTACCCAAATCACTTCTTCACTCCCAGGCCTCCTTTTCAATAGTAAAACTATGGTTTCTGAAATCTTTTTACTCCTACAAGTTTTGCTCAAAAGAATCAATTATTAACATTAAAATTGTGTGGTCAGTGCTATGCCTGGCTGACAGCCTCCCCCTCTGCTTGTCAAGGCGTGGGGAAGACCTCTTCATGCAGAATCAGTTTTCAAAACAAAGCTTGTCAGCGAACAAAGAACAGAGCTCACAGCCTAAGCCTGCCTGTCACAAGTTGCCAAAGAAACCGAGATCAAGGACTAAGATTACCCAGTGACCTGCTTGTGGCCCTGTAGGAGATTAATTACTGAGCCTTGCTGTGTTTCTGGATGAAAAAGTATCCTTACCACCCAACTGGAGGCTAGGAGCTTTCATCTCCCAGCTAAAGAGAAGAGAGGTTGGTGTAAGAGCTGCTCCTTCAAGCAAGAGGAGGGTATTTCTGCTGTTACAATAAATCAAATAAATCAAATTCTGCACCTGAGAATGGCAAACAGAAAACAGCAGTTTGTGCAAACACTGATACATTCACTGTCATCAAGATCAAAACCAAACCCCTTCATTATGGTCCCATAACATCCTTACGCTATTTCTTAAAGCAAGGCCTCACTGATTCAATCCTAGTGGTTTCATACAAAAGCCATTTTAACACTGGGTCTGAGGTGTTAAGCAGTAGCAAAAAGCCTTGAACTTGTATTCTCAAATAAAGCACATTCATGAGAAACAAATTTCCTTTTCTCACCCCTCATGCTGATTTCTTAATGTGCCCAAATGACATTTACTACCATTATCTTTTATTCTCCATTTTACACGTTCTCCTCTGAAGGATTAAACAGAGAAAACAGTCTGCTTTAAATGCCTCAGCGAAACAAAGAATAGCACATATGCCATAAATAATTCAGACGAACAATTGCTCTGTCAGAACACAGATGTCTATCACTGCAGCAAAGGCACGCAGCAGGAATGGGGCAAAGCAGGGGCTGCAGATACACGAGTGCTGCAGGCAGAGCTGTATGTGCAGAGGGCATTTGCCACTGCCTAAGCAAATTATTTCCATTTGGCTGCAGTGCTGAACAGTATTGATGAGTAACGCACCAACCTCCCCTCACTGCTTACAACGCTGTTTTTCTTGTCCTTTTCCTATGCACAGCGACCTACTTTCAGTTCTCCTTTTCTCTGCTCCTCTCTACCGCTCTACTCCTTCACTTTCTTCTGGCTGTCCCATTTCCCTGCCCCTGGCACTGGGCTGAGGACACACGAGCACTTCCACAGGGACAGTTCTGTTGTCAGGAGCCCACGGGCTGCGGAACTGCACCAGCAAAGCACTTCCCACTTCCACCTTCTGAGAAAGAGCAGCAGAGGAACGGAGAAGAAAGTCTTGCTAAAAAACTAACAGCACAGATCAACTGCCAACTCTGAAAGCTTTTTGATAAAAATAACACTCTCCATCCCCCTGCTTTCACTGCCTGCTCTCTCAGCCCTTTCCTAACAGCACCTTCGCTCTCCTGCGACCCAAATCCTTTTTAGCTGCAGTTGTTATCCAAATAAAGCTACTTTGCAATCAGAATGGAGCATAACTGGGTTTGAGGGCGTGTACGAGTTCTGCAGGCACTCCACTTAGGGTGAGCACTTCACATAGTTCAGAGCTGCTTCACGGATACTCTTTGCATCCCAAAGTAACGTCACTCCACTGCACGCCTCCTAGAACAGAGAATAGAGAATAGAACTCTTCTATTTTTACTTACCAAAAGCAATTTCCTTCCACTCCTTGACCTAAGAACCAACCACTACAGAAGAGCAAACCAGGATTTTTGGACTCAAAGAAAACTAAAAGAAAGCTGAAGTAATGGTGCAGTACTGAGAAAAGCTGTGATCTAAAATAACACCCAACCACTGAGCCTACCAAGCATATTTTAAATCACTGCTTGCTTTCATCATCTGCAAAAATACTCGGCAGATCCTGAGTGACACTCAGAACCAGCACAGTCCTGCTGGGTTTGAGTGCAACAATCCACGTATTAGGGCAGAAACCTAACAGGCTTTGTGGCATTTGTATCGTCTTTATTTCAATTAATTTTGCATGCTTTCTTTCTGCCACAGGCAACTATTTTGAGCCGCAGCCTATTTAGCTGACTTTTCTCCAGCAGTGAGTCACGATCCCATCAGCCTGTCACTGATACAGTTGCATTGCGTGCAACCTTCCGGCTGCAGCTCTTCCTGGTCCTCACACAACGGAGGACACCTTACAGAACAGAACAGGATTGAGGAAGAGATTTCAGAAGAGAGCTGACATTTACAATAAGGGTACGTCTATTTATTGCTCTGACATCAACAGCATTTCCCACAGATTAAATGCATTAAATTGCACCACAGAAAGAATGTGACCTAAAACTGCAAAATGGACCTTGACTGAACAAAGAAAAATGCAGAAATAAGAAAAAAGGCATCTGTATGTACTTTTATTCCAAGCTTTTCTTTATTCAGCCTCACAATCCCAGGAAGACATGCACTACAACTGCAGACCTCCTTCAGGAAACGTGTGACTGAGAAAGGGCATTTTTATGACCACTTCTTTCCCTTAAGTCAGCTCTCCTGAAAGGCTCTTCATCTTAATCATTGTGCCATATTACAGCTCCAAAGCTTTACAGAAACGTTGTTCAGGTTGTCACAAGGCACAACATGTTGCTTATGTTATGTGAGAGGCAGAGGATAAATGGATAGATCTTTCAGATCAAATGTTACAACACAGTTACCTGAAATTTCAGGCACTGCAATCCATCCTGATGGCTGTTTGCATTTCTGGTTTTCCAACTTGTAATCTCTGTATTCTCACTGTACACTAAAGCACTAAGGTCCTTTATTTCCTTCATGAGTTCAAGCACATCAGGCAGTCCTGCTTCAATAAGTGAGGCATATTCTCTTTCTCAGGTAAATTCCATTACAGTGACTGACCAACTCCTTTTAGCAGTGGTTTACTATGAGTTGGGAACCACAGCAGCCTATTTCACCTTAAGCTTTGGCAGAACGGTTAAAGGAGGAGAAGACAAAAAGAGAAAGCATGCTTTTAAGCAGAGGTAAAGAGCTATTACTAATTCTGCAGTCCAGGAGGGGAGATGAAACTACGAAAAGACAAAACTCTAGGAAATGGGTTTGAGTGAACAGAGATAAGCAAGGAGCCGGAAAAGGCTGAGAAGCTGCAGGGATTTGCTTTGAGCTCCAGGAGTGCTATTGGGCGCTATTTTCCTGAGAAAAGGGACCACAAATTTGTTCAGAACTAACTGCTGATTTTCCAAGACATTCAATATATCACAGCATCCCCTGCAGTTTTGCAATTAAAGTGCACCATGGGGTACAACTGGGTGTTTCTCACATTGCCATAAATCGCCATGCATCAAAACAGAAAATGAGATTGTATTATTTCAGCTGCTCCACGACCAGGGAAGCATTCACAGAGCAAGTCTGCTCTGAGCAAAAACTCTCACGAGAATCCAAACATCAGTTTCAGGTATGATTGAAGTCTGAACGTCCCAATGGATCTTACAGAAGAGCTTTCCCATCTGCCTGACTTTGCCTCCTGTGACACAAACACGTGAAGGTGCCAGGAGCAAAACAAATCCTTAAGCTTTCCAATGCATTCTAGATGAAACTCACCTCTTTACCAGCCCTACCAGAGGAGAATGTCTAAGGCACCAAGAGCAGGAACTGCCTCACACACATCAGTCAGGCCAAATGCCAGTTACACTTCAATGGATATTTGCTGTTTTTTCATTGCGTGTATTTAAGTGCTATGTCAGTAATGTGTTGGAGAGAAAAACCCCCTCAATAATTGTGCAGGTATGGAAAGACAGCTTTGCAGAAGAAGGGAAGCAGAATCTGGAATTAACTATAATGCAGAAAAGGAAGGAAAAAAAAAAAAGGAAAACAAACACGCAACCAAAACCAACCAACACCTGTGTTTCACATGTCTACAGTGGATTGCATTTAGAATCCACTACAGAACTCCTTTACCTTTAAAATGTCATACTTTCTTCTAAATACAATTTAACAGTAATTGTTGGCAGCTGAAATAAAGGATCTGCCAGTTTGATAGGAAGCACCAAATCCAGCTATTCCTACCGTTTTTCTTTTGCTGCAAGTCTGAGACAGGGAGGCCGTGTTTTTATTTTAATGACAGAAGTTCACCTGGGGGAGGGAGGGAGGTCAGGTAAAGGTGATGTGAAATGCATGAGCAGAAAAT
This sequence comes from Centrocercus urophasianus, assembly GCF_019232065.1. NCBI lineage: Eukaryota > Metazoa > Chordata > Aves > Galliformes > Phasianidae > Centrocercus > Centrocercus urophasianus. The sequence continues at coordinate 5,182,545 of NW_024884955.1, forward strand.
TGGCCATTTTGACTTCCAGTTAACTGAAAGCCAAAAGACACCAAGAAGAGGCCTGGAGCACAAGGAAACCTTGTAAGCTAACAGCTGGCACATGATCTCTGAGAAACACGTTGTACAGGATTTCCAAACTCATAAGGAGTGTTACTGCACGGGAACTTTTCCATCTATTTCAGTGGATTAGGCTTTCACTTTGCTACAAAGAGCAACTGTTCACGTCTGTGTCACCAACTGCATGGCACTCATTAGCCATCTTGTCTGGTGTTTTTGTGGGTTTTAAACCTTTATTTTTGAGAATTTGTGCCACGTTCATCTATTCAAATGCTGTGCGCTCAGACTGATAATTCTGTATCAGTCACTGATAATTCTGAATTGTCACTGATAATTCTGTATCAGCAAAAAAATCTGGGAGGCTGGATCATTCAGGGAAGCAAAGAACAACAGAAGTACCTTTACAGACACCAGAAACACCCACAAAGACACAAACACCAGAATTGTAACTGTTTTTCCATAATCATTTAAATACAGTTTGACAATAGCCATGGCCCACGTTATTTCCATAACAAACAGTTTGTATGACACTAATCCAAAGCACAGAGAAACATGGATGCAGTGATAGCACAAAACATCTGTGGAACTGAAGATAACATCAGCAAGGCTGTTGGTTTAAATAAACTGCATGTTTTGGTAGCAGGCCTCATCTGTGAAGCAAAGTTACATACAGATAACCTAAAATAGAAACTTAAATCTAATGAAATGAATCAGAAAACCTTCTGGGTATATAATCCTTTTTCACGATGAAAGAGGCTTGCAGCCTAGCTTAACTCAAGAGGGAGCAGGCTTACAGTACATCAAAAGAAGGACTGCAAATGAATCTGCATTGTTCAAATATATTTTTAGTTAAACCCAGTATGAGTTCATCAGTGCAAATTTCCCAAAAAGTCAGCTTAAAGGCAATTGACTGCAAAGACAAAAGGAGGAACTTCAACTCCTGAAAAAGCTTTTCTGCATGGTGATCTGCACTTTCTAATGCTGCAAAACAACTCAGGTTTGGCACTGGGCAGAGTGGGAAGTCAAGGGATTTCACCTTTCCCCACAGGCAAGCCACAAACACTGAACTGACGTCGCTATAACTACTGCAAATACTTCCACTCATCTGCTGAAAAAGAACTGTAGAGATGGTAAAAAAAAATACAAAACCACAACAAAAATGTGCCAAGGTTGACTATACTGCATCATATTCTGTTCAACAAAACAATCAGTTTGGAGCCAAACGCTGCAGTTTGTCCCCTCTCACACTACAGCTGTGCCTACAAACCTCCTCAACTGCCTCTTTCAACAATGCAACCATCACACAAGTTTTGTGCAACTGCAACAGGAGCAAACCTTTATAAAACCTAATAAAAAGCTTTGCAAGATAAAAACTATGCTAAACGTTTGATATGATGAGCAAACCCATCCAACTTCATACCCATTCATTATACAATGAATTATAGTGGGTTTCCAGATGCATCAGAAGCAGCCACAACTATGTGTGCAATCAAAATTAAGTAGCTTATTGACATTCATTGATAAACAAAACAAATACTGCTTCAAGCAAACTGCTTTGCAGCTCTTAGGATGAACAGTAAGTTTCATTCAATACCAAGCAGGCTACTGAGCAAGTTAAGCTAACATGTTCATAACACCAGAATTTTGCTGTTCTGGAAGAAACAGACCAGAAAGCACTCATAGTTTTAAGGTGCTAAATGTGTAAGGTTAAAAAAAAAAAAACAAAAAAAAACCAACCACCCAACTTTCTCAATAGACTTGGGATTTTTTTGTGTCCAGCATGTTACAAAACGTGACTACAGTTATTTACAGTGCAAGGAGAAGGTAAGACTTGTTATTGAAGAGTTCCCTTTCCAAAGACAGGTATCACTTTCAAGTCACAGACTGCTTAAGCTGTTGTATCTCAGATTCATTCTCTTTGCTGCAGAACACGCATACACCAACTTGCCCCAAACCCTTGTTAGGTGTATTTAATACCTGATAACATGAGATGTTAGCATTTTGCAACTGAGCTTCACACTGCTTTACCAAATGAACATTGGTTAAGTCTTCTGCAATAGTTAGCAGCAGTCATTAGGAGAGACTTCCTCTAAGAAAGAACAAGTAGGAGTATTAAAAAAAAAAAAAAAGACATCTGGATCATCCCTGGTATTTTGATAAAAGTAGACAGAAAGAGGGAGAATTAACTTAAGGTCAGTTAAGGTCTTAAAGCGCAAAGGCCTCTGTCAGTTTTGGAAGATCTGTTCCTCTATTTATTAATGCAAGAAACAAATCCAACTTTGTATTTCTTTGTCAGTAACTCCCAGCCAAGAGCAGACCTTTTCCACTACCAATTTCTTTTTCATCATGAGCACAAAGTTTATTATCACCTCCCAGCCATCAGCTAGTAAAGGCTGTTTTCTCCAGCCCGTTACCTTGTTCCTTATGGTGGAAAGCCTGTAACCATGCCTGTACTGAACTACTCTGGCACTGAAAGAAAAATCCAAAGTTAAAAAAATTATCGGCTGTAACCGTATTTCTTTGAACTCAAAGGTACATTTGGGAGAGGTAGTCCGGGAGAAAAAGGTTTCAAGTACCAAACTCTGTATGTTGCATACCAAGCTGCCAAACCTATCAGTGCACCAAGAAGTTTTTGACTGAAATTGTGGAAATACACAGTAGTGCACAGAAACATGAACACCCAGATCATGGTGAGAAAACACAAGGACACAAACAGGCTGTTGATAACAACACGCAGTCTTGAGTTGCGGTCTATGGACAAGCCTTCCAGCACAGCCATCTCCTCCACGATCATGAGAGTGCAGTATGAGAGCAGAAAGCAGTGCCCCGAGATATCAAAACCATCCCAGACCCCGTTGTTCCGATGGCACTCCTGCTTGGTGGCATAGAGCTGGTGAGGCTCACTGAGTTTAGTCGAGGTAGAGCACGTGCCGGTGAGATTCTCGATGTACTCGAAGAGTTCAGTGCACACATACCAGACAGCAGTGCCCACCAGCAGCGTGCTGAGACGCCGCAGAGCTGCCAGAATGCTCTTTGTGGAGCCGTAGAGGAACTTGCTCTTGGCAAACAGGTAGGTGGTGACTCCGATGAAAGGCAGCAGAAGCCAGAACGTCCATGCCCAAGCCACCTTGACAAAATACCTGCCAGAGAAAAGCCAAGAGAGAAACATGCACATGTGAAATTTCATAGGCGCCTGCAGGAGGGAGCTGGGGGTGCGCGGCAGTGCTTCAACTAGCAGCCTTTCAAGGTCACTACTGAGAGCTGTCTAAATTAGGCCTATGATTCCTGCCCTCAAAGTCAAGCATAGCTAAAATCTTAACCCTCTTCTCATTGTTTCTCTTGGGTCTCAGACCTGAATAACTCCTTCACTAGGTACTTCAACTGTTCCCCAAGCAGCATTCCCTCAGACTTACAGCCTCATTTAGACTCTCAGCTGACTCACAGTACATTCAGTTCTTGCAATTGCCTTTACCCTACAAACACAGTCAACTTTGCCTTACTCAAAGAGCAGCTGCAAATAAAATTTTCTCGGCTTGCCACCCTGACCCTTGGTCTTCCCCTCCTCTTCCATCTTAAATAAACTTTGCTTTACAACCTTTCACAACCTTACCCTCTTCATACTAAGTAAGATACCCCAGAAAAAGGATGACTCTTTTCTCTAATCAGCTTAAGACACTTTTCCTCCATTATCACCTCATAAAATCAATGAAGTAGCATAACTTCACAGTAGGATCCATCCTTCGCTGTCTCTCCAGCCCTCCTTTGGCACACACAAATTCCTATGCCTCAAAATGCACTCCCTGCCTTGACAATTTTTGTTGTGGTGTCTATAAAATGTTGGAAACAAGCTGATGATGTGCAGCTATCCTATTTAGCAAGACATTGCCTAATTAGTTCTGCCAGTATTGCCCAACTAAGAGAAATCTTTTCAGATCTTACAACACAGCAGACACAAATGAGCAAAGAGACCAGAGCCTCCAACCTTCTGTCTCCCAGCAGCACCTTCCAACGCAGCCTGCTTCCTACCAACTGGAGACAAAGAGGAACTGTGCAGCCCCCCCCTCCATACCCTTCTTGTTTCTTGAAAAATAAACTCAGTCTGTGCCCAAGTTAGACACACTTTTCACTTACAAGCTCTGCATCTAACGAGCACTAACAAAGCTCTGCATTTTCATTAGGCTCCCAACAAAAGCCACCAGGGCCTTGCCCAGAGCTGTGGGGGGTGCCACCCCCACTTTACAAGAGAAAAGGCAGCAGCAATTACAGCTGCCAACACGGAATAGCAACAGAAAATTAAGTTCTTGTTTGGCTGAGAAATTCAAAAGCCAAAAAGGCTGCTAACAGGGCTAGCAACCAGCAAACCAGCAAGACATCTGGGGGGAAACTGCTTCAGAACCCATCAGTGCTGACAAACGTCCCCTACTAAAAGGCAAATGACTCTGCAACGTGTTTTATCATACCATCTATCCCACTCAATCCATGTTCCTCCAACTGTTCTTTCCAATCACACCCAGAGACTGCCAGACGTCACCGAGCGACAAATTCAAACCAAAGCAGCACAAAGACAGCCACGAAGGAGACGGTCGGCAGCGTTACGTGCTGCTGTGCCCGCTGAGCGCGGTGCCAGGCGCTCGGAGCCGCGAACAGGCGCTGCGTGGCACAGCCCACATAGCGCACAGCGGTACCGCGCTGCCCTTACGGGAAGCCACAACGCGCCCTGTCTCTTCGCTTCCCTCTGGACCATCTCGGTAACCATCAGTTCATCCACATCCCAGGAGGAGCCAGGTTATGCGTTGCCCCCCCCCCCCTTCCCGGCCCACCCACGAGCACAGACCCAGGCTCCCCGCCCGGACAGTGCCCGCCCGCACAGCCCCGGCCCCGCTCACACGTTGAGCGCGTTGCGTTTGTTCTGCATGGGCGTCTCCAGCACCAGATCGGCGTCCTTGAGGGCGGACCCGAGGAAGACGAGGCCGAGCAGCAACCAAGGCAGCCGGCGGCGCATTGCCGCGGTCACCAGCCGGGCCCGCAGGCAGCGAGCGCACCGCTCCAAGCGCTCCATCGCGGCCGCCGCTCCTCCTCCCGTCCCGCCGCTCCTCCCGGCTCCTCCCGGCCGCCGTACGCGTCACGCGGAGCTCCGCCTGCCGCCCGAGCGCCCCCGCGCGGCGCCCGCCGGGCCCTGAGCCTGAGGGAGCCGGAAACAGCGGCTGTGCGCATGCGCGGGGCGGATGCGTGCATGCGGGCGCCCCCTGTCGGACCGCCGCTTTAAAGCGTTGAGGGGGCGCGGGAGCTCGGAGTCTTTGAGGTTAGAAGAGAGCTGCGAGGTCACGGAGTGCAGCGGGAGAGCTGCGCTGTGCCGTAATTCGAGGCCTCCCTGCGCAGCCTGTGCCACTGCATCACCTCTCTTTCTGAGAACAAATTCTTCCTTATCTCCAATCTGAACCTCGCCTTGCACACCTTAAAGCCATCACCTCTCCTTCTATCGCTGTTACCTGGGAGCAGAGGCCGACCCCCACCTCACACAACCTCCTTCAGGGAGCTGCAGACAGCAATAAGGTCTCCCCTGAGCCTCCTTTTCTCCAGACTGAACCATCCCAGTTCCCTCAGCTGCTCCCCGTAAGTCCCCACTGTGCTCAGACCCCTCACAGCCCCGTTGCCCCTCTCTGGACGCGCTCCAGGCCCCGATGTCTGCGTGGCAGTGAGGGCCCACAGCTGAGCACAGCAGCCTTGCGGAGCCTCACAACTTCACACCATGCAGGAGGCAGGCTGCCCCCACTGCTCCGCTTCTGAACCTTCTTCTGGGCCTTAAAACACACAGAGAAGGTATTCCTGGAGCTCTTACTTCTCTGCCACCCGTGTTTGCAGCTGAGAGCAGTGGTGCCCAGGCAGTTCTGCTGTCATTACAGTGTCTGAGACTTACTTTGTTGAACTGCTGCTGCTGTCATTTCAACTTAAAATACGAAAAATAAACAATCAGGAGAGAAATTGCTAAATGAACAAGGCCCCTTTGTTCATCTGAATGATCTCAGTAGTAAAAATGTTCTGGGGGGGCGGGAAACCAGACCCCATCTGAGACAGGATTGGAAAGTATTTCTTGCCAGAGAGCATTTGAAAGTTCTGTGTTTTTGCTTTTTTTTTTTTTTTTTTTTTTTTTTCAGTCATCGTCAGCAAATCTATGACAGCATCTGGGCTGAAAGAGCAAAAGGATACATCAGAGTCGACTGATGCACAAGCAACTTTAGTATGTATGGATAGCTTCAGCTAAGGGAGTTATCCAGGGTAAATGGCATTTGGTGATTTATTATATGCTGTTTTTAATAGGACTGCCATGACCATGCCTAACACTTCTAGCCACAGCATTGTACCCTGAATTAGAGATGACAGGCAGCTGCGTTCACTCAAATGAGTGAGTATAACAGGGTGTGAGAGCAGGTTTTACATTGTCCAGCATTGTCTGCCTAAATCCCCTCCTGGGGGAGTCCAGCTGCCTTTGAAACTTTTCCTTCTTTGCTTCCCAGGTTTGAGTCTCTGATCTCCAGATTGTTTTCAATGCCTGTGAGCTGGAGATGGCAAGTTGCTTGGTTGGTTGCTAATGAAGCATACCGTGGTGTCTACCACATTGCAGGAAGATTTTGTAAGCTTGGCACCTGTTCCAGATGAAGGGAATTGATGGCATGGGCTGGAAATTTGTCTGTCTTCGGCTCAGCTTGAAATGTCTGAGGATTATCTCTATAAATCATGTATTCCAGCAAATGCAGTGAGCAAAGCTCAACTGGGTTCCAGGTGTCCTGCAGATTTAGAGTGAATCTGTAGTTTCATGCCATGTATTTGCTGCCACATGCACCAGTCCTTTTGAGGAGCCAATTTGTAGCTCCCTACACAGAGAAGTAGGATTTAGGCATTTTAAAACTGTAGAAAATGCTTTTACACATAACCAGGGAAGAGGATTTATTCTAGATGGATTGTAGAAGGTTCCCAAAGAGTCCTCACAGACAACATGTCAATCTGTGTCAGGTATAAAAACACTAAATGGAGTTGTTTAGGTACAGCAGATCTGGCTGTACTTCTCTTCCTTCTTTTCCTTAAGCTTACCAAATGCCAGACTCAAGCTGAAGACTTCCAGCCCATTCAGTGAAGATTAAATGGTGGGTTTTTTTGCTATTGCTGTTGTTATTTTCTAGTTGAACAAGAAGTTTAATTTGAACCAAGGCTCCAAACAATTTTGTTTTCACTGAAAAATTACATTCTGCTTTAGGGTGGTTGATAAGCATGGTGACTGCATGCCCAGTCACCCAAAGCTTAGGGCTTACTTGGACATGCAACATAGACATCACAGCAAGCTGAGCAGAGGTTTGAAGTGAATTTCAAAATGCCTTGGAAGAACATCTTCACTCCTGAGCTGTGGAAACTCTGGGAAGGAATCTTTCCTGGTCATAAAGTTCCATGATTTATCCAGTGTTTCAGTATTAATCAGAGCAAGAACACAAAACTGTTCTCTTACTAGTTTAAACAATTTATTACTTAAAAAAATTCAATTCCAGCAATTCTGTTAACCATCAATTTACTTGACTGCAAGCAAATCTTTCTTGCTGATGCAAGAGTACAGCATGGGTACCTTCTGCAGAGTTGAGAACTCTCATCTGGAAACACACCCTAACCTCAGTAAGCCGTCAGTGGAAAGAGATTGTAACCTATAGCAGCTCTTGCCAGGAGCCTAAGGCACATATATGCCTAATTCAAGCACTTAAAATAAGATTTGGAGAAATTCAGACCTTCCTGCAAGTCAGTGATGTTTTCCTCAGACTCTTGCTATAGCATTGCCATCTGCTGTCACCTAGATGCTGAGTAACTGGATCTCAGTATGTCACACACGGCCTCACAGATACATGCATGAGGCCCCATTCACAAGCATTTCCTTCTCACATTGGGTTTGCATGTTACAAGAAGGCAAGATTGTTACTGAGAAGTTAATTACGCCTTCAAGCCAACCATGGAGCAAATTAATGGGGTTTAGTCTTCCAGCCATTTGATAAAGCCCAGTGGGAGCTTCAGCTGTCACAAGTGTCCTAGTGCTTCCAACTGAGCTGTTCAACACCGAGCAATAAACTGTTACAGGTTTGGCAGTTTGATGTGGAGAAATACCAAAAAGACTGAACAAACTTCTCAAAAAACAGCTCAATCAGTTGAAGTCTCTTGAATTTGATAAATAGGACCTGTAGGCACCTTTCTGTGGCAGCAACTCTTTAGCAAAGAGCCCCTCAGAGCACACTGCCAGCGCTCACACCCTTGGGGCTGAGTTACCCTGCTAGCAATCCCTCATTTGGACCCAGGAGACCTCTCTTTCCAGCCTGCCCTGCTGTGTCAGAGCAATACCTACAGCACGGTGCTTTCTGCCTCCATCTCAACACCACTTTGTGCTCACACAAATGCAAACCATTTGGAAGCCATGTGCTTTCAGTGGCTGTGCCACTCATTCTTTCCAAGCCTTGCCTGCTCTGTTTTCCTTGGTGAACGCTGCTCACATCTCCATGATTGATTGTGTTTGAATTTGATTGTTAAGTGTGCTGGGATGTTTGCATGAGAGCTGCTACATAAGCATAATTTGTGCTGTATTTTCTTTGCCTAATAGAAGATTAAGCTTGAAGTTGAAGATAGTTTTGGCCCTTCGCTGAGACACCATCCTTCAACTCCAGTGCTTTGAACTCTTCAGCCTCCTCTATTCACTGTCAGCTTAAAGTATGCTTTGTTCTCTTGTGTGTCAGTGATGCCTTTGAAAGACAGCCAGCACAGAGCTGCAGCAGCCTTCCCATCATAATGACCTGGATCCTGCCTGCCTCTGGTGGCAAGGGATGCTCTTCATATGAGAGCATCTCATCACTGTTCTACAGAACCAAGGGCTTCTCACCTGTGAGCAGGTGCTGCATTATTTACTGCAGAAAAGCTAAATTAAGGAAAAGTTGAATCAAGAAACAGAAGAGAGAAAATGCTAATTCACAACCTGTGTGGCTGCTCAAATAAATGGGAAAGGTCTTCCCCAGTCTTGAAACCCCAGACATTTTGGAAAAAATTATGGAAATCAGCCCCAGGTAATTTCCATACAGACTTCACTACCTCCAGACCCAGCATTAAAGCTTCCACAGGTCCCTTCAAACTCTGTTCAGATGAATAGAAAGGGAATGATCTTAGCTGAAGGGAATTTTCAGCATAGTTGGTGGTTATATCCAAAGATCAAAATATTTGGGGATACGGGGCAAAGTGTAATAAAGAACCAATTCAGTTTTCAGTGGCACAAACTCGACTAGTGCTACAAATTAATACCTACTGCTAGAAATATTTATATTTCTTTCTCTGCACAGACAGATTTCAACAGAGCAGACTAATGACAGGTTTGAATTTATGGAAGAGAATGGTCTGGTGACCATGGCCCGAGCAAGGATTCAGAGAATCTGGTTTTAATTTGTGGCTCTGACAACCCCCCTCCACAGCCACAGCAAGTTCCTTAACCTCTATATTTCCATATCCTGTGTAGGAAATGGAAGCAGATATGTTTTCCTGCTTCCTGAATTTCTTTCAGAGATGTTATAGAAAGGGACAACAACCGTCTGAAGAGCTAAAAATAAGCAGAGCTGACAAAGGCATGAAGTATTCTTTCTGCAGTGAGAATTCAGCAGCCCCTTCATAGACAAAATGGAGATGAGATTGCACCTGAACTGTGTGTGTGATTAACTATACGTGCATTCGTGCAGAAAGTGCTCCTTGTCATTCTTATCTTACCTGACCTCGTAGTGCAGGGGTGACACTTGACCCAGGCTGCACTCACGTTTTGCACAGCACACGATGCTCGCCTTTTGCGTTTGCCAAAGCAAATCTTTGCTCCCAGACACCTGCACACACGAGTTAATTTGTTCTGTGTCAGCTTTTGGTGGTAGATGCTGTGCATTTTTATTTTTTTTAATCCCTGCACATCTGATGGATGGCACTCAAAGAAACAGTTACTGGTAAGCAACTCCTGTCCAGTCAGGTGAATATTTCTGGTTGTCACATGGGAGAAGCATTATTTATCGTTTCCATGTATTTGCTTTCTGTAATTATCAATCACAGATTAAACATCATGGAAAACTCACATGTTTCGTGAAGTCCTTTGAGGGTGGCCCTTTGAGCAAGGCCAGCTGCATTTTATTATTGCTTTTTTAAAGGAAGAAGCTACAGTTTACTGGAACTGGTCAAACACAGGAAGAAAATGGCCTATACTTATTCAAATTCACGAATGTGAACTTCTCAAACTTCACTAGTGCTTTTTTAGCTCGTATATTTACAGTCAGATGTAAAATTTAGACCTGACTTTGTGTTGATTAACTGCAGGGACCACAGCTCCCAGTTCCACTTTCTGGACTGGATAACTGGCACAACAAACCACATAACATGAGCTGTGGCTATTTTAGTCAGACAGATAATTACAGATATTAAATGCAAAGCTAAAAAATATACATACATAATATTTAATCTGTGCTTTACTGGTTTGGTTAATTATATAAGTGTCAGCTGGAAACGTGCCCTGAAAATTTCAATTCACCCTGAAAATAATCCCTACAGTAGTGTCCTGTAGATAAAGATACTAATTACAAAACAATCATCAAAGTGTATGTTGACAAGCCAGTGAACTGAGGATTGTCATAATCTCAGTTGTTTACGTTAATATGTATACATACAGCAAATTATTTGTTTGGTTCCTTACCTATTCCCTATGCTAAGCAAACTGCACCCACTCATCTCATTCGTGCTCTTCCACAGTGGGCTGTCCCACATCCCAGCCTTCATCAGAAGGAGAATTGAATTTGCCCCAAAGCTGCAGGGTTTGTGCGACAAGCAGCCACAGATGCTGTCCAGAAGACAGGCGAGCAGAAGGACAGGAAGCATTAGCACGAAGCACTGAGTAAGCCTTGGGGTTGGGACAGTGCTGACATCACACAGAATGCACTTGCCTGCTGGAGAAGCCAGAGCCATACCAGCATCCAGACTCCAAGTTCTGATTTCCCACTGGCTTTCCCAAACACGGCTCTTCCCTTCAGCATCTGCTGGATGGGAATGGCTGGATGCTTTCAAGTGCTTGCCTGTCTGTGGTGTGCAGCTCAGCCTTGCGGTGGTTGGCGTGATCCTTGCAGCTTCCCTAATGCTGCAGTGGTGGCATCCTACTATCAGGCACGAGATGTCAGCAGAGCAATCGCTGACTCGCTCTGCCCAGTTTCCTGATACAAGTGACAGAAACTGGCTGCTCTCACTGAAGGCGCCCATCCCAGTCCACCAAACACAGAGCGCCTCCCAGAACACTGGGGCCCAGTCTGCTCTTCACCAGGGTGGGGTGAAGGTGTGGAAGGTGCTCAGTCCCACTGAGAGACGTCTCCTGCATGCAGGGAGGCAGCTGGTGGGTCCCAGAATAAACAGCTTTCCAGCATGTTTTTCCTCCTAGCTTTAATATCTGTAAAGAATAAGATTAGAGCCAAATCCTGGTACTTTAAATCCAAGCATTTACCAGCTTCCCTTAAAGCAGTAGGATTCTTTGCAGAAGTGTTTGTTTGTACAGTTCAAAGAAGCTACACTTCTTAAACATGAACCCAGCACAGAAGTGCAACTCAACCCAATCTCTATTGACACAATTCAGAACTAGGAATAAACACACAAGAAGTGCATCCTGCTTTAAAAACACCTCCACGGGCCATTCCTTTAACACAGGTTCCAAAGAACTGGCGTAACCATTCTTACCTTGGTGCTGAGAAGGAAGCAGGACCCAGGCAGAGGAGCTGGCACCGCGCCGGTGCCATGAGCAGCGTGGGTCCTGTCCTGGAGCAGCATTCCCTTATGCCCATCCCCAGGGACACCAACATCACTGCGGCTTTGAGTTCTGCTTCAAAGCTGTGGCTGGAACGAGGTTTCTGTAAACTTAGGAAAACAGGTAAATATTTGTCAGAGGCAATTAAGGTTCCTCGTCACCTCAACAGTCATCTGTGTGGGATGGCCAGAGCAGCCAGCGGGCACGGAGCCTCGGTGGTTTGCTGAGCCACTTCAGGAGGCGGACAGACACAAAGCACCACGGCCAAGAGGCTTTGCCCTCTGCACACACTAAATCCACACAGACATCTCCTTCAGCTGCTGGATGGGGCAGAGAGAGGTCCTGTCCTTGCACATACAGCAGAGAAGAGCAGCCCTGCTCCTAGTGCTGATGGTGCTGTTTGTAGCCTCTTAGCCTGGTTACTCCTGATTAGCATCAGCTGCTCTTCACAGAGGCTGAGAGCACATCATGTTTCCCACCTGTCACTGCAAGTTTGGGTGGTGGGCTCTGCAAGCCCTCGGTGTCATAAGACAGAAAATCATATAAAACTTGATTGAATTGGTAACACTCTACTTTCTGATGTCTTGAGGTGTCTGGTTTGGAAACAGGGCTCTGCTGTGAGCACCCCACAGATGCTCCCAAGCTTCCCCTCTCTGATCAGTACAGCATTAAAATGCCAGCTTAAATAAGAACAAAGAGAAAGGGAAAACAAAAATGAGAGGAGTGGCAGATAATAAAGCTGCAGAGGTGTGCAGTGAGGCTCCTTCCTGCAGCCCAAACCCAGCTACTGGTGACTGAGCCCCGTGCTCTGCTACAGACCTGGGGCAATGCCACACTTCCGTCCTTTAGTCACATGAAGACAAGCTGGAGACAAGCAGAGGCTGTAGGCAAACAGAAGAAGAAGCTCTGGGACTGTAATGGAGACAAGGTGGGAGCCCCAGGGTGCTTTACCTTGGCTTCATTCCCAGCTGCACTGCCACCCTTGTATTTGTCCCAGGTTGGAGAGAAGCACAAACTCCTTCATGAGGACACGCTTGGCTCTGAGCTCTGTGCCTTATATGACAAGGAGCCAGCTCAGCAGTACCACTTTAGCAGCAGAGCTGGCTGTGCCATGGTCACTTGCATGTGGTTTTGTTCAAGAAGGAGGACAAAGTCGCATAGAGTCCAGGACCCAGCAGCCTCCCTGGCTCCTGTCACAAACAAGGCCACACAGCATGGGTGCATTGGCATAAGCCACAGACCTTTGTTCCACAGCCTGAATGACACCCAGAGCAGCTGATGAACTGCAGGAATCTGCCCATGTGCAGCCTTTTGTACTTCAAAGCCTGATACTGGGAGTGGGGGCTCAACGCAGCTGCCAATGCCCAGGGCATCCCATGCGAGGTATTTATCCTCAGTACTGGGGTTTTCTGGGATTTCCATGTCCACACGTCCCCTGATCGGAGGATAGAGACCCCAAGGAGGACAGATCCATGCTTGGAGAGACATGGAATGCATCCTTCCCACTTTGGATGTGTTTAGTTAAAGCTCTTGTCACTTAGAGCTCCTGTCTCTGCATCTCCCCACAAATGCTTTGGATGAGAGCTCTGATTTCCATTCCTGTATACCTCACATATGGGCTTGGCTCAGCCTTGGGTTATTAGACAGCAATCCAAAAAGCAGGAGGTTGCTTTTTGGCCAGCCAAGCGCACACGAGCCCCCAGTGTGCACGTTTTGTTAATAAACTGAAGACCAAGGGAGAGGAGGAGCGGCTGATGCCTGGGCTGCCCCATCACTGCCATCACAGCCCTAGCTGCCAGGGCAGAAGCTGCCCAAGCTGTATTTGCAGGGCAACATGGCAGTGTCAGGCAGTGAGGACTAAGGAAATAAAGCAGAAAGGATCACTTCCTCCTTCATTTTCTGCTTTCCCAACCATTGTCCTGCTTTGAGCAAAATGGTCCTTGTGAACATCTACGCCTCTGCAGTTGAACCTGAGAAATCTCTTGTCTAGGCAGGCAGAAATCTGATGGCTCAGCTCCAACCATCTGGACGTGGGAAAGCTTGGAAGCCCCATGAGAAAAGGGAGATTTCTTGGCAAAGATTCACAGTCAATCTTTATGGGAGAGTGGAGGGCTGGCAATAGCAGGTGGCCGTCATGCTGCACCCATCCTGCTGGCACAAGCCAGGGAGCCTCTAGGTGCTCAGGTACAGTAAAAGTGAGCAAAAATAGCTGGGAGGGGGTTCATCTTCAGTGCCAGAAGCAGGCAGGTACCACAGCGATCCCACTGCCCTGGTAGCAGCTTGGTCTCAGTGTATGGGCAGTGGCGGTGGGTGCAGGGGCCACCAGGGCACAGGGACAACACAGCAGAGGAGCAACAGGAACAGATTTCCCTGTGCAGTCCCATGAAATGCGCCTGTGAGCCAGTGCCAGGTGCTCCATTTCTATCTTAATTTTGGTCTTGGAAAGAAAAAATTGCACAAGCTGAGTACACAGGGGCTTCAATCAAGCTGTGGCATACACCTGTCCAAGCAAGAAAATTACACAGTGAGGCTGCCAGGGTGTCCTGAATTCACCGGGTGTGGGCCTTGGGGGCTGTGTCGCTGTAGCCCCCAACAGCAGCACTGCTGGCACTAGGAGCTGCTGCTCAACCCATGCTTCCATGCCCAGCATTGGTGCAGCAGCTGCAGGCAGTGGGCTGGGGATGCACACCGTGCTGTGGCATGGCCACCAGATACTGAGGGGAAAACAGCAGAAAATGGTCATGCTGTGGAGGTCCAATATTGGCAAGAGATGGGGAGCTCCCACCAGGACTCTTGACCAGCATCATGGGACAGAGGCTGAATATTGTGGCTACACAAAAGGACCGATGTGTTTCCTACCACTGAGCCCAACAGCTGAGCACGCAGACACCAGGCAACAGGCACTGTGAAACGTTGCACAGAAATACCGCCTGTTGTGTTTGCAAGACTGATGGCATCCACAGCAAATTAACTATCTTTTGAGTGGTGCTGAGAGCAGCGTCCACACGGTCTGGTGAGTGGATTTCTAAACTTAGCCCAGTTACAGTAAACTACACCTTTGCAAGAAACTACCGTCCACAGTGTTCAACTTCAGAGACATTTATTTCTAGAGCCTGCGGAAACATTTCTCACCTTTCAAAGGGCCCAATTATTCCCTGGGGCTGGCAGAGCTCCCCAGCTCCATCCTCGTGGCATAGGGGGACCTTGGCTCCAGGCACACTGGGAGAGGTGGTTTCTGTAACCTCCCTATTTAGGGAAGAGATCACTTCAGATCCTGTTAGCCTAAGGGTGTACGCTTTGATGGAGGGCACTGGGACACCTCCAGTCATGTTGACTCCACCACCTCCCTGGGCAGCTGTGCCACTGCATCACCACTCTTCCTGAGAAGTTTTTCCCAATTCCCAACCTCAGCCTTCCCTGGCACAACTTAAAGCCATCACCTCTCCTTCTGTTGCTGTTACCTGGGAGCAGAGGCCAACCCCCACCTCACACAACCTCCTTCAGGGAGCTGCAGACAGCAATAAGGTCTCCCCTGAGCCTCCTTTTCTCCAGACTGAACCATCCCAGTTCCCTCAGCTGCTCCCCATAAGTCCCCACTGTGCCCAGACCCCTCACAGCCCCGTTGCCCCTCTCTGGACGCGCTCCAGGCCCCGATGTCTGCGTGGCAGTGAGGGCCCACAGCTGAGCACAGCACTCGAGGTGCGGCCCCACCAGAGCTGAGCACAGCGATGATCACCTCCCCGTCCTGCTGGCTGCGCTCTTTCTGATGCACACCGGGATGCTGTTGGTCTTCTTGGCCACCCTGGCACACTGCTGGCTCACGTTCAGCCGAGCGTCGACCAACACCCCCAGCTCCATTTCTTCCACACAGTTTTCCAGCCACCCTGCCCCAAGGCTGTAGCAACGTGTGGGGTTGTTGTGACCAAAGCGCAGGACCCAACACATGGTCTTGTTGAACTTCATCCCATTGCCTCAGCCAGGTGAGCAGCCTGCCCAGGTCCCTCTGTGGGGCCTTCAGGTGGATCAACGCTTCCCCCTCTCAGTGCCATCTGCACCTCTTTACTGAAGGTACACTCAATTCCCTCACCCAGATCATCAATAGAGATATTAAACAGGGCCGGTTCCTTGGGGAACACCACTGGTGACCAGTCACCTGTTGGATTTAACTCCATTCACCACCACTCTCTGGGCTCATTCCTCCAGCCAGTTTTCTACCCAGCAAAGAATGTATCTGTGCCAGGCATGGGCTACCAGCTTCCCCAGGAGAATGCTGTGGGAGACAGTATCAAAAATTTGCTGAAGTCCAGGTAGACTACGTGAACAGCCTTTCCCTCACCTGCCAGGGGGAAGCTCATCCCAGTGTGATGTGCCTGTGTTCTGGCCATGAAGGGCAGCTGGGAATTCACTCCACAGGTGGATTGTTGCCTTCTGCATCTCTCCTTCAGGGTTCAGCCCGGTTCAAAAGGACCCAACATTCCAAGGGGATGCTCCTAATTAACCATAAGGACAGTTTTGAAGTCCTAAGGCTTTGGGATCTGTCTCTGTCTTGGGTAGGGGGCACACTGACCAATTCAGTGTGAAATCTTGGCTTCATGAAAGCCTGGAGCTGAGGAGCATGGTCTGGGCATTACCAGAATGCTGACATCTCCCTGCCAGAGGAAATGACAATAGGAATGCTTTGGAGGAGTCATTTTTAAAATGTCAGTCCTGAAGAAAACACTTAGGTGACAGTTTAGCTGTGTGTTCCCTTCTAAAGTTTGCAAATAAAAGTGTGAGAAGTCAGCTTGGGTTTTCTTATCATGTAAAATATGAATATATCAAATATTCCGACCTCTAAGTCAGAAGGAAAACCCCCTTTCACGATTCAGGATGAAGAAGCTGGCTACTGATGTGTTTGACCAGTGCATGGCTCTGACAATGCACAAAGCTGTCAAAATCCTCCTTCCTGTCCTGCCACGGTCAGCACCAGGGCAGCCTTGCTTTGCTGCACCTGGTGAAGAGCAGAACCACTTCCCTGCATTGTCCTTCTCTTAGCCCAGGGGTGCCAGGCAGGTCTCAGCCTCAGCCTCACCCCCCTCCGTCCTGCATGAAGATGGCCCCACTGCTACCTTTACATGTGGCTGCTGGAGGATTCCCA
The DNA here is from genome assembly GCF_019232065.1 of Centrocercus urophasianus. Taxonomy (NCBI): domain Eukaryota; kingdom Metazoa; phylum Chordata; class Aves; order Galliformes; family Phasianidae; genus Centrocercus; species Centrocercus urophasianus. The sequence continues at coordinate 5,199,554 of NW_024884955.1, forward strand.
CAGCCACAGCCCTTGGACACACGGACGCCTGAGGAGCCCTGCTATGCACATCAGCCCTAAAATCGCCGGTGCGCATCCTTGCCGAGACAGCAAACCCAGTGATTTATCTCTTTTCTTTCCCTTGATGCACATTAAAACGAGTTCGCCGGCACTGCTGCTGCCTCCAGCTGAATGCGTGTGCTTCTTGGCTCCCCGCACACTGCTCTCCACAGATGCCGTGTGCTTTGGCAGCCAGGCCAGTCTGGGCTGCAGGATATTACGCCTGGCAGGGACACAAACCCCTCCAGTTCCTGGAATTCGGATTGTCTCGCAGAGTGCTGATTAAGCAGCACTTTCTCTCTGCTCTCAGGGCAAACCCCCTGTTGTCCCCAAGCAGGGCTGCTTGCAGTTGAGCTCCTGCACAACAGCAGGAGCACAGCAGGTCCACCTCCCCAGGCCATCGCACCAATGCACATCAAATCAGGGAAACAAGAGCTGTTTCCTCAAATGCACAGCTTTGCAGCCCATGGCACTGGATGAGCATTCACTATGCAGGGCTCTGTCTTTTGTAAAGTAATAAATCACTGTGAAAGCCGCCCCATAAAGCAGTCCTGATGCCCTTCTTAGGCTGGCTGCTGTCAGATGCAGAGGTTGGCTCCACAGGGTGCAGGTTGGAACATCCCTCCAGCACATATCACCCTACAGGAGAGCAAATTCCACAAAAGCTTGAGCACGGGCAAAATTGTGCGCAGGAAAATATTCCAGCAGAGTCCCAGAGCAAGGGGAGGCTGCACTGGTATGCACACCTCTGCACTGGGGTGCTATTCCCACTCCACATGTGGCTGTGGTGCTCCTCGAGCCCCCGTGTCCCTAGGGTCACAGTGTGGTTGCTGGGGATGCTCAGCCTGTGCCAGGCTTCTTGCCTTCCTGCTCTGCCACTGTGGTTATGGGCAGTGTGCATCTGTGTTGGGAAGGCTTAGAAGCATCCCCCATTGCAGGGATCCGGTGTTGCTGTGAACAAGCACAGCAGCCACCAAACTATGGTCCCTGCAAGCACCTTTTTCTTACCCATTTCTCCTGCCTGAGCAGCAGCTTCCCCCCAGTACACAGTGGTCTCAGTGCCGCCAGTGGCTGCAGCAGCCTCAGGGTCACTTCCACCCAGCACTGGGGTGAGGAGTCACTTTGGCAGCCAGTGATCACTCTGTCAGCCTTTGGGAACAATGCTCAGGATGCTATAGGAAAACACACCTGCTGCTGCAGGATGGTCCGTGCAGGACAGCTGCCAGCAGGGACACACGCACCGCAGTGACAGGGTGAGCAGCATCCCACCCCAGGAAGGCACACTTCTGCCATCAGCTTGCACAACACCAGGGTCCCCCCTGGTCCCCTCATTGCTCTGCCGGGGCAGAACCCCTCTGTGCCTGCGGGGTTTCCTGTCCATCGCTCCCCATCCAGACCCAATGGGGGCTGGGAACGAGGGGGCACATCGCAGGAAATCTTTCCTTGTAGATATCTCGTAACAAACAACAACGACAACAAACACCACTGAAACAAGCAGCTTTCCTGCCTGCCGGAGCACCGCGCAGAGCTGTGCTGGCTTCTCCCTCCAGCAGCGCGTGGGGCTCAGCAGCGGCTGCGTGTGCAAGAGGCGTGCACTGAGAGCCGGCTATAAACCGCCCGGCAGAGCTCTCCCCAAACCTCAGCAACGTTCCCGGGGGGACGAGTTAGGATGCAGTTTCTGCGTCACGCTGCCGTGGGCTGCCCGCCTCGCCTGGGTTAAATCTCTGGCACACGTGTCCGGTGCAGGTTGTTTGCAAAGGTTGGCCCCTCGCGGTGCCGGGCTCGGCTGCGCTCGGCTCATTGCTTCAGGTATGCGGGGTGAGAGCGGGAGCGCTCGGGGATGCGGTGGCTGAAGGATGAGGAGATTCCAGCGTTTCCCTTTTTATTTTTTATCCTGGTTTTGTGGTGGTTTATTTCTCTTTCCCCCAAGAGAGGGACTCAGTAGGATTTCTTTCTGTTTTAAAACTTGCTAAGTGTTTTGTCGTTGTTGTTGCTGCTGTTTTTTTTTGTATCTGTGCTGTCCGTTTTGTTCTGGGGGTTTTCTCACCATCCAAATGTTGCGGGGGACAGGACAGGCTCTCACTGTGCCCCTCGGGAGCCCTGTGTGGCAGGTAGGTGGGATAGATGAAAACTGGGACAGATCCTGCACTGATGTCTCTTAAAAGAAACAAGGGAAGGAACTCCGCAGACATCTCCCTGCTGCTCACAGTGTTACTGTGCCAAGCCAACGGGAGCTGCAGGTTATCAGAGCTTCATTTAAAACACTTATTTTGAAAAGGACAAAGGAAGCTATAGGAGTTGGGCTTGATGATCCTTCTGGGTCCCTTCCAACCTGGAATATTCTACAGTTCTATCAGTTCTTATTTGGAGCAATGGGACTTGCATGAGCGATGCAAAGCGAAGCGGTGCAGGTCATGTTTTCTCTTCCAGCGCCACGCTCCAGGAGAAGGGACGGGAGATCCACTCTGCAATGCCACTGCTGCACTTGCACCTCTGCTTCACCAGCATGCTCTGCTGGCTGGCCCATGAGTCCAGCTCCTTGGTGCTGCCCAATGCCACTGAGCTCCTGTCCCCTCCTAGCAGCACAAGGACGGGTCCAGCTGCAGGTGCAGGGATGCCCCGGAGCCGCCGCCGCCGGTACCTGTCCCCCCGTGACATGAATGCCATTCTGGACTACCACAACCAGGTGCGGGCACAGGTGTCCCCCCCCGCTGCCAACATGGAGTACATGGTGAGTGTGCATCGCCTGTGCCGTTGTGCTGAGGCTCAGTGCCTGTCCTGGAGATATTATGCACTGCAGGTGTGGGGCAGAGCACTGCATGCCCAGAGCTTTCCCCCAGGGGAGAGGTGGCAGTGGACGCTGGGTGTGACCGCTGCATGCCATGTTAAAGCTGGGGCAGATGTGGGTCCCTTATCTCCCTGCCCCAGGTTTAGAAGTGGGGTTTTTCCACTGTCCCAGCAGTGCAGGGAGCTACTGGCCTCACTCGTGTCTGCAGGTGTCCTGGGAGGCCCTGCAGCAGAGAGCAAAGCTGCTGGCATCACTGCAGTGCCCTCGGGCACGTGGGTGGGTCTGGACCAGCTCCTTGCAGCCTGAAGCACCCCAGCATGCCCACCCTTCCTCTAGTATGGGCCGTGAGGGGCCGGGAGTTCCTGAGATCTCCTGGAGCTTCCATGCCTCCGGGATGTGCTTCAGGTGCCCCTGGCCTACAGAGCTGGCACAGCTGCTGGTCCAGGGACACATACACTCCAGTGTCAGGGTCACCAGCATCCTATTCCAGAAAGAGACACCTCCACCATCAGCTTGTCCTCCTTCATCTCCTCACTGTGCTGCTGGGGCAAAACCATTCTGTGCCTTAAGGATTTGCTGCCCACAGCTTAACATCCAGACCTTTTGAGAGATATGAGCAGGACACATCCCTGTGAATCTTTCCTTGTAGCATCTCATTAAAAACAAAGCAAAACAAAAATAACAACCAGCAGCCACAGAGAGGCATTCCTGCCTGCAAGCTCTGTGCCAGACACCCAGAGCATCCTAAATGCCTGCCTGCCAAATAACTCTCCCGGGCATGGCTGAGGCTCATTCCCCACGTACTTCAGGATGGGTGAGGAAGCTTTAAATAATGCATGAAGGAAGCAGCTGTCCCAGCAGCAGAACAGGAGCGGCTCCTTGGTGTCCCTCTGAACACAAGGAGCGGATTTCTCCTCTTGCCTCCCCCCAGAAGGCCAAACCTCCCCCGCCCTTCCCCTTTCCCCTGCCAGGTGTGGGATGAGCGGCTGGCCAGGGCGGCAGAGGCATGGGCTGCACGGTGCGTGTGGGAGCACGGCCCCCCCCAGCTGATGAAATATGTGGGGCAGAACCTCTCCATCCACTCGGGCAGGTAAGAGAGGGGAGCCGGGTCCCCCCAAGTTCAGCTTTTAGACTCGGGCACAGTGTTCATGCAATGGGATGCCTGGTGACACCACAGCCTTCCCATGGCAGGTACCGCTCCGTGGTGGACATGGTGAGGTCGTGGCACCACGAGCAGCAGCACTACTCCTTCCCGCATCCCCGCGAGTGCAACCCCCGCTGTCCCTCCAAGTGCAGCGGCTCTGTCTGCAGCCACTACACTCAGGTGAGAGCCCTAGCTCCCCGCTAAGCAGGGGGTCTGAGTCCCTGATTAGAGTGGGTGGGCATCTGCACTGCAGTCCTGTGGAAGAGGATGGGATTCCCCAGGGCAAACGCACCCTGGGGACCTCATGGCACTTGGGGCTGCAGCTCTGCTCCCTGCACACACTCAGGGCTGGGATCTTGCTTCCCTTTGGATCGATCCCGGCACATTGGTCCAAGAGCATTTTTCCCTCTGTTTCTCCTCATTATCCCACTAACACCTCAGAGGCCGTGAAGAGAAAAAAAAACAAACAGCCCCTTCCCGCCTTGGCTGGCCATGAATCATCTCCTGCATCACAGAGTGGCTTTTTAGCACTGCCCGGCCCCATGAATGCCCCCCTTCATCCCACAGCACCTCCAGCCAGAGCTGGAAGCCTCCCGCTGCCCCCCTGCCTCGGGCCGACCCCTCTGGTGTTTGCCCGAGTGTCTGGAGCACAGCTGTGCCCGGGGCTGTCTGGGCCACGAATGTGCAAAATGCATGTTTGTAGGGAGAAACTCAGCTTCCAGCGGCTTTAGGAGGGGCCTTTCTCCTTCGGGTCTCCTCGGGAGGGGTTTCACCTCCCTGTGTCCAGGCTGGCAGTGCTTCAGGGACAGCTCTGGGGATGCAACTCGGTGAACTGGAGACATGACCCAGACTCGGCTGCTCCTTTAACTCAGGCAGTGCATCACAGCACGCTGCAGGCACAGAAAAGGGACATCGAAAAGCGGGTGTTTGAGCAGCGCTGGGGTGGGCATGGCACCGCACCTGGGTGGTTTGGGCCTGGTTGAATTTGCCTCCCATACCCAGCGGGGCTGACGGTGCTGTGTCGCACACAGATGGTGTGGGCCTCCTCCAACAGGCTGGGCTGCGCCCTGCAGGCCTGCAGCAACATGCATGTTTGGGGCAGCACGTGGCGCCGCGCCGTCCTGCTCGTCTGCAACTACGCCATCAAGTAAGTGGGTGCGGGCAGCCGGCCGTGCCTGGTGCTGTGCGAGGGGTGATGCTCATTCTCCTCTCCTCTCTTCCCAGGGGCAACTGGATCGGGGAAGCGCCGTACAAGATAGGGAGGCCGTGCTCAGCCTGCCCACCCACCTATGGGGGGGTCTGCTCTAACAACATGTGCTTCACAGGACTCAAATCCAACCAAGTGAGCTGGTTTTAGGACGGCGGCACTGCTCCACTCCCTGCTGCACCCCATGGGGACAGGGGCAGCAGGATTATTTATGGCACCACGATGCTTTTGTCCTCCCCAGCCCAGCCCTCCCTGTGCTGCTTTAGCCTTTAGGCAGGACACAGAGCCTGCTTTGGCCCCAGTGCTGGCACTCTGGGGGTTCTTTTTGGACACCCCCTGAGACCGCTACCATCTGCAGCTGCTTCACACCTGGGGGGCACTGGGGGTGCTGGGGGCACACAGGGCTGGCGAGGCCCTGCTGCGCAGGGCTGGGTGGGAGCCATGCAGTGACCAAACTGTCCCTTTGGGACAAGCGACTGGAACCCAGTGTGCCACCCCTGCACGTGCCCCCCCAGATCTGCCCCCCACCCAATAAAGCAGTCTGGAGACCCAAATGCTCATGTCTGTCCTTCCTTGCTAAGCCCTTGTGACATGGAGCCACGTACTGTGTTTTGGGGTAACCCCAAAGAGCAGAAACGTGCCGGAGCCCTCAGCAGGGCTGCAAGCATGTGAGATGCTGAGCACTTTGCTCCATCGTGTGGGAGAAGCCAGCAATGCTGGGACACCGGGCACTGCGGGGACACTGGTGCTAAAATGCCAGAGGGTTATGGCTCAGAACTGTGCCCTATCCACAGTGCTGAGGCTGGCAAGAGATGGGGCAGGAAGGGAGACCCGAAGTGCCACCACTTATCCCCATCTGCCAGTGGCTTGGATTTCTTCCAGACTTGTCTTTCCCACACTGCTGTGAAGGGTGTTAGTCTGGTATAGAGGAAACAATGGGGCTCAGACGCAGCCTGGGCTGCTAGGAGGCAGGGCAATGCCTCCAGACTGGCAGGGACAGCTCAGGATGGGTGTGCTGGTGAGCTCAGACAGCCCTGCTCCTGCAATGTGCATCTCAGGAGGAAAGACAGCAAGCAGCGTGCTCCCCCATGGAAGCCCCTCAAACCTCTCTGCAGGGCTCTGCCCTAAGTTGGGGTCTGCATCTACACACCTGGTGAGCAGGAGGTCATCAGGCATCCTCCTGGTTGTGCAGTCCAGCAGGGAACACAGATATCCATGGGTCTGCAGGCCATTGCAGGTCCCCCCACAAACCCCACAAATGCAGCCAGCTTGCGCCGCTGCTCCCTGAGCACAAACAGATCATGCAAAAACACCATCAGAAACAGAGAGTGCAGAGGGAAGAGTTCAGGGAGTGGAGATGGGGAGGGAGCTGCAAAAGTCCCACACCAGGCTTGTGCTCTGAGTACGACCCTGCATCCCACTGCTCCCCATCCCTAAGTGACCCCCTGGTTTTGCACGGAGAGGACAAGCCCTGTGCCTTGCCTGGGCTGTACCCCAGCACGCACCAGACCAGCTCAGCTCATCCCCAGCCTGGGGCCACGTGGTTTCACCCTTGCCTGCCTTTCTTCTCCATCGCATTCAGTGACCACAAACCTCTCTGTGTCCAGGCTCGGCAATGCCACAGCTCATCCCGTCCTCCCCGCAGCAAACCTCAGCCTCTGCTGCCCCAGCCTTGGCAGCGGCTGGAAGCAGGAGCCCCGAAAGAGTACAGTAAAAGCCATGTTTGAGTTTCTAGCTTGGCAGCAGTTACTATAGCTACAGCGACAGCACCTTGCAGATTGGTTTCCATAAGAGCTTGGTTACTATTTAACATCTCCACCCACATTAGCCCTGATTAAGCGAATCAATAAGATAACAAGAGAGGCAGGTTTTCTCGCCCTGCCTCTCCGCACTCTCTCCTGCCTTCACCTAGTTCCTTAGAAATACATTTTCATTTATTTATTTTACTTTTTTTTTTTTTTTTCTTTTACACTTCCTCTGCTTTTTGCCCCGAGTCCCCATAGCGGTACCCGGCGAGACATGGTCAATGTAAGCACCCAGCTAAGCGCTAAGATGGAGGCTCCATATGGTGAGTACAGCGATCCCACCGCCCGCGCTGCCGCCCGGCTGCTCACGGGGAGCGGGGCTGCCAGGGGACGGCGGCACCCGGCGCCACTGCCCCACCACCCACTGCTCCGCCACGTGCAAAGTCTGAGACGGAGGCAGAAAAAGAGTCCTTTTTTCTTGTTTGTATGTATAGATAGAGGTATATATATGTTTTTTCTTCCACTCTGCTGGGCTTGAAGAAGAAGGAAGGTGCTGGAGGGAGCAGAGCAAGACTGACTTGCTTGCAGAGGGATTGCTTGCCTTGGATAGGGAGAGGGTTCTGGCACAAGTCATGCAATCTGCAAGCAGTTGATGTGCTGCCCCAGGTCACAAAGCCAGCCTGGAAGCAAAGGCTGAGTGTTCTGCTGTGTGCTCTGGCTGTGGGAGCAGGGACGGTGCCCACCAGTGCTACTGGCCGGTGCAAGGGGATGGGATGGGGTGATGCTGAGGACGGCTCCCAGAGGGGATTTTAGTGCCTGAGCAAATGGCAGCCTCGAGGCTCTGTGGTGCAAGGCACCAGGCAGCACGCTCTGCCCCAGGTGCCAGGGCAGCCCCAGGCTGCTGCTCTCAATTGCTGGGCTGGATGCCAACTGCCAACAAATGCACGTGGACACCAGGAGAAAGAACCCCCTGCCAAGGTTGTCATCACCCTGCTGTTACCCACTGCATTCAAAAGCAACTGTGCTGTGGCTTCTCTGGGAGCTTAGGGGCCAGGGCTGGTACAGACCTGCGTGACCTGGGGATCCCAAGTCCCAGGGTGCAGAGCAAGGGCCCAGCACATGAGGTCTCATAGTTACAGTGCTCTCTGTCACATCTCCAGTGTTCTCTTATCACATCTCTGTGGCTCTCTTAGCACTTCCTGGTGGCTCTCTACCACATCCCCCCAGCTTTCCATCACATCTCTATACCTCTCCATCACACCACCTTGCCTTTCCTTGGTCTAATTTGGCATTCTGCTCCTCTTCTCCCTTGCCCCATGCCCTTCCCAAGCACACAGCCCCACCAGCCTGTGCTCCAGCTGCCTGATGCGCTGCAGCAGAAGCTCAGAAGGCCTTGCAGTTCTCCAGGCCACTCCAGTTGCTCATGGCCAAGTTTTGGGTGCTGGTGCCTCTGGTTCCAGGCCTGAGAATGCTTAGCCTCGCTTTCTGCATCTTCAAAGGGAAGACTGGGGGTGTCCCTGCTTTGGGGGGGAGGGGAGGAGTGTTTCATTCAGGACATTCCATACTGCTTTGTTTTTTGGCTCAGAATGCTGCCATCTTGACGCACAGCTCCACGGTGGCACGTTGCTCATCAGCAGTTCAGTGGTCCATGACCCATCTCAATGGAATTGCACAGGATATGCAATAGCATCCCTAGGTTGAACTGGGCTGATCATGGTATGGAGAGCTGCAAAGAACAAGAGAAATGTAACAGCTGTGAAGCCCTTTGCTTTACTCATTTTTGCCATGTTGCTCATTTCTTTGTAAATCCTCAGCACGCAGGAGCTCTGGGGCTGCTGTCATCCTACAGGAGCCAGCAGCAGGCTGGGAGTTCTCACATAGAAGCAGGCTCAGAAAAACACTCAGCTTTCTGTCTGGTTGGTGCAGCTGGTGATGATATGTCCAGCTGGTGCTGCTTTGGCAGTGTGTGAGGAGACATGCAATGAAGGCTGTGAGTGAGAGAAACAAAGACTGGGTGCCCATGGGAGAGGAAGGGGCTCTGCCCCTGGGGTCACAGTGGAATGGGATGCTGATGCTCATTTCAACAGAAGGGGAGGCACAAAGGACACGGATGTCACAGCCGTGGGATGTGACAGCACAGTGTGAGGTGGCAGGTCTGAGTGTCCCCAAACCGGATTGTCACCTGCCCTGCAGAACAGAGCCATCACGTTTCTGCAGGGAGAGATGGCCCCTGCAGGCTGCTGATCCTCAAAAGCTGAACAAGCTGTTGGATTACAACACTTACAATTAAGTTGTGACATCCGTTTGCTTCTGGCTCTGGGTGAGCAGCTGTTTGCCAGCCCTGGTACGTTGGTGATCTCAAGCATGGGCAGGTACACACTGCCAGTGTGAATTGTGCTGGGGACCGGACTGAGGGATGGCCATGGGGTGAGCCGGGCGCTGCAGGGCAGCTTGGGGAGGATGGCTGCACATCCCACCTGCACCCCTGTGCCCATGTGCACAAACAAAGGCGTGCTCCATGCAGGCACAGCTCACATGTCTGTCCTGGGGCCGGGCTGCCGAGCTGGGGCCTCGCGAGGGGGAGGTAGAAAAATAGTTATAAAAGAGAAAGACAGGCCTCCCAGGCTGCAGCAAGAGGAGACTCAGACTGTTGGCAGAAGGAGGGGAGTCCTCATAAACTAAACGGGTGAAAAAGTCATCCAAATAGAGGTGGAGGAAGGGCTGGCGGGGCTGGGGCATGTTCAGCATCCTCACTAGCACCCGCCAGGGGCTGCAGGACAGAGAGAGGGGTGTGGGTGTGCTCAGTGTGCAGCTACTCTTCTCTCTGCTTTTATCCTCCTCCTGATGAGACTGCAGCAACCAGGGCAATTGCCCTGAACCCCAGCACGGCCAGCACCGCTCCAACGTACTTTGGGAGCAGCTGGCAGCACCAGGGATGCCCTGCCCTGGTGGTTTCAGCAGGCAGCAGCGCATAATTGGGGCGAGCTCAGCAAAGCAGCTTTGGAAACCAGCTGAAAAATGCGAGACGTCAGAGCTGCTCAGGCATTTCGGTCAGATGTGGTGAATAATTTCTGCTGAAGAACAGAAAAGCAGGCAGAATTTCTAAATATTTTTGCTTTTCCCTGTGAAGTAACTACTTTTCACTGCAAAATGGATTTCATTTTTCATAAGCTTCCATTAGATACAACTCAAACTGAGCGTTGTTCCCCTTGAACTCACATCAGCTACTTCTTAATACCTCTGTTTATTCCTTGTCCATTGCATGAGGACTGCAGGGTCTGCTGGGTGCTGGGACTGCTTTTGGCTTGTGGTGGCCGTAATGTCAGTGCTGGGGGGGCATTTACAGGGAGCAGTAGCAGCTGAGCAGGATCTCACAGCAAGCACTGGATGGAAGCAAAAGGAATGATCAATTAGCTGCACTGGTTGGATCTGGAGGGCTGTTTGCTGGAGCCTGGTGGAGGTTTCTCTGGGCACGGCAGAGCTGGGGATGCTCCCAGCACACCGAGAAGTGCCACTTCCTCTGCTCCAGGGCAGCAGCACACCTTGTCCTCAGCTTTGCTTGAGAACATGACAGTATTTTCTATGAGGCAAAGAGAACAGAAGCACTACTGTGCAGTGTTATTTGCAGCAGGAGCAGGGCCAGAAGTGCTGGGGTAGTTCATAGGGCAGAGGGGGTTTGTGGAGCACAGTGAGAGTCTGGAAGTGTCAGGGTTAGAACATAGCAAAATGCTGCAAAAAAAAACCATCGACAACTGTTTGGGCTCCTTCTCTGTTTGCTTTCCTCAAATATTCAAGCAAACAAGTTTCCTGGCAGAAATATTTGTGGAAATAACAAATGTAGCAGGATTTTCATAGAAGGCAAACTTCAAGGCAGTGGCTGTATTGTGAACCCAAATCTGATGACTCAGCTCACCGGTATCGGGTAGAGGCACCACATTCCCTCCGGGGCTCCTGAGCTCAGTCAGGAGCAATCACTGCCAGGAATGGCTCATGTCCAACTCCAGCCTGAGCATCAACAGAAATCACCCAGGAAATCCCCTCAGGATAAGTAAGCCTGAAAATAATAATGATGTGCTCGAGAAGATGCCCCAGTGCTTCACAAGAAGCAGCTTCCTGCAGAGCTGTGTCTATGGAGAGGCACCAGCTGAGGAGTGGAACCTCCAAAAAGCCGTGACCAGAGTTCCCATCCCAAATGCTGCAGCCACTAGAGGGACTCCAGCTGCAGCCTGTGGGGCCAGGAGCCCCAGTAGCAGGGTGGGTGGGGACCATTGCCATGGACCCTCAGAGCCCCCAGCATGGGCACAGCCAGTGCTGGCATCTCCAGTGGGATGAGGAGCAGAGGTGAGGAATGTGTGAAAGCTCAGGTCACCACGCATAGGACATCTCCAAGACAGTGGTCTGGGAGCTCCAACACTTCCTCCAGACGCCCAAGCCGTTTTTCATATCAGCTGTCACCACAACCCTGTGAGGTCTCTCCCCTCACCTTGCTCATCCCATCCCAGCTGGCCAGGAAGCAGCTCTCCCAGCACCTTCCTCACAGCTTTGACCACATATATACCCCAAAACTCACCTGTAGGCTGTGTGGCTTGGCGCCCAGCACTGGGCACAAGCACCCAAACCCCCCAGCACAGGACAAGTGGGTACCTTTCACCTGGCTCTGAACAGCAAAGCTGTCCCAGCATGGGTGTGTGCGAGATTTTATAGGTGATAACTCCTGGGAAAGTGGGAAACGCGGGGAGAGCTGTACACTCAGCTTCCTGGCATGGCTCAACGTTCTGCTTAAGAGAGCCAATGTCAACAGATAGCCCTGAAGGAAGGAGCAAAACCAAATACATGGGCACTTCTCAGAACAAGAGCTGTAAAACCTGCGCAAACCTGAACAAGTGGCACGACGCTCTTTTTATGTGGTCAGAATCAATAGTCGAGCCCACTCAACATGTTTGCTGACACACACACAGCAGCGTTTATGGCCCAGCGCCGTAACGGAGCCTGCGGGGCTCAGCTCCATGTGCCACGCTCGGCCATCTCGTTCCCTTTCGCTCTGATGGGATGCTTGGAATTCTGCTGCACGGCAGAGCCTCATGCCCTGCGGCAGAACGCGTGTCCCAGCGGTGCTCAGGGGTTGAGGCTTTGCCACACAAGGGCATCCTGGTGGAAGCTGAGGTGGGTGCTGCCGCAGGTTTGTGTCGGCGTCTGCCACCGGCTGGGAGAAACCACTGTGTACAGGGTGTGTCCCTGTTCCAGGCGTGGAAACCGATGGGTGAAGGGAGGTGTCACGGGGTTACGGGCAGTTCAGCCCCAGCCCTGCCTCCAGGCAGCGTCTGTGGCTGCTCCGGGCCCATGTCTGTCACTGTGGGGCAGGGTATCTGCCGGGCTGGGGTCATAGAATCGTAGAGGTTAGAAAAGATCATGAAGATCCCCAAGTCCAACCCCAACCCAGGTCATCATGCCCTCTAACCCAGGTCCATCAGTGCCACATCTTCATGGTTCCTGAACACCTCCAGGGACGGTGACTCCCGCAACTTCCTGGGCAGCTGTGGCGCTGCATCACTGCTCTTTCTGAAAATACATTTACCCAAATCTCCAACCTCACTGCTCCCCTGGAGGGGCTCTGGCCACCCCTCCCGGTCCCACATCTCCTACCAAGTGCCCTCCTGAAACCTTGAAGTCAAACTGAATCTTCCTCCCATCTCCAGACAGTGCCTTCTTTCGAAGCAAAGTGTCACTCCTGATCCACAACTCACCAGGAGCCTTCTGGCAGCTCACAGCAGCTGTGTGTGATCCCAATGAACTCAGATGAGCCCCAGGCAACCCTGGATGGGAGCAGAGACTCACAGAAGTGGGACAGGGACAATCTAGTAAGGATTTTTTGCCATCTTGGACTTGTACCTTCAAGATGGCACTGAGAGGGGCTAGAGATTAGGTTTTATGTCTTTTGGCAGTTGGAAAATTCCTTCTTTCCTGGTGGGCACAGCCACGGCACAAGGCACGAGCAGGGATCTCGCTCGCTGAAAGCTCAGGTTGTCTGGGACACGCAGTCCCTCGTTCCCATCAAGGGGAACCAATCTGCAGAGCTTCTCACCAAACATCAGCCCCCAGAATTTTCCAGGTCCCAGTTCTTTAGGAGAGGACTGGGGCAGCACAGGGCAGCAGAGCTCCTGCAGTGCTGACACCAGGGGTAGCTTGAATCTTAGGATTCAGTGCCCTACAAGCACAAAGCTGAAGGCTGCCCAGAGATGGGGCACCCCACAAGCAGCGCCCACCTGCCGGCCCGTGTAACGCCGTGCCCGTGTGGCTGGGAGCTGACACAGAAGTTGTTTCTCAAGGATATCGGGTTATGGGTATTTATATAGAAACATTTTAAAGTGAAAGCTCCCAGCCTCTCCCACAAGGCCAGACCCGCTCCTGTTGTTAAACACGCTCAGGCACATTTTCAATCCAGCCTCCAAAGCTGCACGCAGGATCAGGCAGCCCTGCACGCAGAGACACTGCAGCAGGCCAGAACCCAGGCGAGGGCAGCTCTGCAAGGTGGCCCGGGGAGCCCCGAGCACTGCTGTGGGCACTGGGAACGGGGCACAGACCCAGAGCCACCTTATAATTCCCCTCCGGGCAGCGGCCAGAACCCTTTAAAACCTGCAGCTCTGCGGCACAAACTCCTGCTCCCCATCAAATCTCATTGTGACCAGCATTAAGGGATTAGCCGATCCCACACCAGCTCCCACTTGGGCATGGCTCTCTCCCCGCAGCCCGCCGGGGGGTCTCCAGCTGCACGGCCCTGCGCAAGGCTGAGACTCTCTAGCTCTGCCCATGGAGCTGAGCGGTGGAAGATGAATGGCAGCAGATGTCACCCAGTCCGGGCAACACCAGGTACCCACTCGCACGCTGGCCTTGTGCTTCCCCCCATCCAGGGGGACATCGGTGCTGAGGAGTGGGGGGAGAGGCTGCCTGCAGCTTATTGTGGGGTGCTGTTATTTGGGCAATTCTTGCAAGCAGGGTTTGTGCTCATAAGAGCTGCATGTTCTGAGCCACGAGATGGGCTCCCTGTGCCGGGGGAGGCACGCGGTGGGATCTGCTCCCAGCACATACCTGTACCCTGCATCAGCTGGTGATTGATTTAGAAAAGCTTATGGCTTTGGCATTCATGATACGTTTGCTAGAAATGGTTCGTTTCCTCAAATGATGTCGTTTATGGTCATACTATATTTTAATTTCTTTATGGCTGAAGAGGTCAATGGCACTGAGCCATGCAGCAGTGCTAAGGGACAAATAATAACGTTATTCTCTCTTGGAGACATAGGTCAAAAACTGAAAGCGGAATTAGCAGTTCGTCATGCTGCTTTTTAGCAGTGGGTGCTGCAGTGTCCTGGCAGAGTGGCTTTGGGGACTGTTGAGATGAGTGGTCCCCTCCCCTGGGCTGCCCAGGGAGTGCACAACTTGCACGCAGAGCATTCAGACACGGCCACACCTTGCGTGCTGCTGCAGCCTTTCAGTTCCGTGACAGTAAGCAGGAGTGCTGCAGAGGTGTCTGCCGTGGTGTCCATGGGCTGCAGGTGCCACCAGTGAGCTCCTGGTGGTGGTTCCTCCTGTTTGCTCCTCTGGCCGTTGTTCTGTCAGAAGATTGAGGACATCAGGGACAGCCCAGGTTATTCAGTCACACTCCTGTAGAGAGAAAAGCCATTTTCTTTTGACTCCAGAAACTAGAAGCTCTCAAATTTTAACTCTCCACCACCTATACCTCTTCTAAGATCCGACCAGCTCCCACATCTGGCAGCCCTTGTCCTTCCAGCACTGCCTCCCTTCACACACATGTGGCCCTTTCCTCACATGTTCCCCTAGAAGGAGGGCGGCTCGAGCACTCAGGTCCACCGGGTTCAGCACGATGCTTCTCACCCTGAGGGACTCTGAGCTGGGATGCCCGTCCTCTGAGGACACGGCGTCAGAGCTCCCCTGCACTGCCCTGCTGCTGCCTGCAGCTCTCGCGTCAGTCCCAGAGCAGCTCTGCAGCTGCTTGCCCTAATTCCATGAGCTAAAAAGGGCCGATCCTGTGAGCCCCAGCAGTGCCTGGAGGTCACCAGCAGGTGCTGATGAAATTCACCTTCGCTAAAAGATAAAAAAATTCCAAAAAATAGAAGAGAAAAGAAAGGTAAAACTTGCTGTGTAACCTTTGTTGATTTTGGCTGTTCTCCTCACTCTATTTCTCCACCAGCTGGAATGACCCCAAGCCGTTACACGTGTATAAAGAACATCAGGTATCAAGTCAATGAAACAGAGGGCCATGGCTGCCCGTTGCTCCCTGCAGAGCACAGAGCCCTGCAGGAAACCTAGCAGCAAGCTTGCTCTCTAGCACCACTGTTTCTTCTCCACGCCTTCTGTTCCCCTACAGACTGGAGCTGAAACTGCCAGATTTGAGCTGAGCACCTGCTGACACACAGCAAATCCGAAACACCACAGAGCAGCTCCGTTCTGGAGCTTCTCTTGACTTCCTCCCAGATGGGCAGCAGCCTCCTGGGAAAGCTTCTGGGTTTCCGTTCGGTTGTGTTTGGGATTCAGTGCAGTGCTCCCAGCTGACAGGGCTTCAGGTGGGACAGCAGGGACCAGAGGTGAAAGCTGTGACTTGGGCTGAGCTGCAGTCTGCAGTGTGATGGGAAGGGATGAATGTAATAGTCCCTCTTACTTGCTTGTTCTCATGGTGTGATTTTGCATAAAAACACAGCAGTCAGATTTTCAGAGCACACACTTGTGGCTCCCAGCATGCCAATACTGTTCTTAAGGGCTGCAGTGCAGCCAGAGCGATTGCAAATACAAACCAGCTGGGCAAATGCTCCGATGTTTCTGAGAGCAGCTGCCATCCTGAGAGCAGCTCAAACTTTCTTTGTTTCTACTGTCCTTGCAGAACAACAGCTCCTAGGATCAACAACTATTACTTCCTCAAGTTCAGACCTTTGTTAGTCAGCACAATAAACCCTTTTCTGCTCCTGGGATGAAAGTAGCACAGTGTTATCGCTGAAGCAGTGTATGCTGAAATGCTCTGTCTGTCCCCATGTTCATAGCAGCTATTTATTTCAGCTTCATTAATGGCCTCCAGCTCCAACATCCATCCCAGCTTCAGCTGAAGCACATATTGCTCTGGGAGAGGATTTGAGTGGAGCCATCTACCTCCTTTGAGGTGTTTGTTACACATGTCCAAACGTTGCCTCAATTCACTGTGAGATGACCATAGAATCATAGAATAGCTTGGGTTGGAAGGGACCTCAGGGATCATCAAGTTGCAATCCTCTGCCCCCGGTGATTTTATGGCCTGGGTTATTCTGGTCGGTTTGGGCGCTTCCAATTTCGGCACTGGTGAGGAATGTCCTGAGCTTGTCTCCATCCAACTCCATCAGTGCAGTGCTGATCTTCACCCAGCACCTGTCCCAGCCACAGCCACTGCAGCTTCAGCGATGGGGAAAATAAAGCACCATGAGTCATGTGCTGTAGAGCAGGGAGATAAAGTGCTGCAGTCCCCTGCATGCTCCGTGGAGCTGCTTGTGAACACACCAACACTGCTCCGCGAGTCACAGCGCTCCGAGGCAGAAAGCAAAGGGGTTTGGCAGTGTGGCCTAAGTAGCCCTGTTTACAGAAAGTCTGACAAAACACGAGCCCTTGGCTTTATCTTTTCCATTTGGAAATAGCCACAGAGCAAATATACCTAAGGCATGAAGGGAGGGGGATTCGTATTGACTTTAGAAAAAGCTGTTCTTTAAAAACAGGAACAAACTCTCATCCCCGAGGTGTGCGCATGGGTGCTGGATCCAAAAGTGCTGTGCGGGGTTACAGCCTGCCTGCTAACCTGTGTCACTTCTGTGTGAACAAGTCATGCAGTAAACTGCTCTCTGTTAATTTTTTAATGCAGAATAAACAGGTCAAGAAATGATTAGCATGAGAATAAGTTGAGCTTAATCAGGAGAATCGGAAAAGATGAGAGGGAAGAGGCAAACCGGAGTTATCTGTTAACCATATGGAGAGGTTCTGCCTCCAAGAGTGTCCTCCTTCTGAAGCTGCCTACCTTTCCCTTCTCTAATTTCAATGATGAGCTAAAATTGCTGGTATAAGCACAATGGAAGCCCTTGTTTCACCTTCTTGTTTTCTATGGCTGCCCAAATGGATTGCAGGTGATAAGGCTCCTACCTGGTCGCTACAGATGGCCGTCTCCATTCCGCCTTCAGGAAGGAAGCTGCTGAAGTGAGGGCTGAAAGGCACAAAATCCACGTTCAGCACATTGGAGTGCTCTGCTCTGGTGCGAAAGTGGTGGCGCGATCCTGGCAGAGCAGAGACACGCGTGGGCAAGGGGAAACGCAGCCCTCGGGACTGCTTGGAGTTTGGTCAGTGGCTGGAGATCTATATTCTCAGATAGGCAGGACTTTGTCCACAAACTGGAATTTGAAATTTCAAAGGGGAGTTTAAAAAAAAAAAACAGAAGGGACCTTTGCATGTGTGGGGATGACTGCGCCGTGACGTTCCCCTGGGACTGTCGTTTCTTGTCTGGTTCCTCAGTTCTGTGCTTCCCCACCTGCTTGCTTGGTGGAACAGCAGTGGCCTCAAAGGGCTGCCTGAAAAGCCCTGGCCTTGTTCACAGCTTTCCTGCACTAGGGATGCTCGAGATCCAATGAGACAAAGCCCTGAGCAGCCCATGATGCTCTCAGCAGGCCCTGTGTGGTACGTGAGACCCCTGAGGTCCCCTTCAACCTGAATTGTCCTTCGGTCCTACAGCACTCCGTTGTGGAGGAGCCCTGTGAGAGGCTCACCCACCTGAAACCAGGAGCTAGCAAGCATGGTATACTGAAAGGAATCACCATAAACACTCCATTAAATAATCTATTCCTGATCCTCATCTACTGATAAGCACAGATCTTATTTTCAGGGAATTCCCTTTTGCTTGGGATTAATTTGCCAAATATATAAAGTGGAATTAGTGTCATGAGGTGCTGCACTGGAAAAAGACAGGAGGATTTATTGCTCAGCTGATAAAAATCAAATATTCACTTAGCACAGAAGGCTGCACGTCCTGGGGCTGTAATGGCTCCTCTACAGCCATCTCCTGGCATAGCTGGAGGGTACAAAAAAAAACATCTCCATCCCAAAGCAGCTGCGGCACATCGTGGTCCTATTAACTACTGCAGGGCATGGTGACATTGGCAAGCTGTCCCCAAAAGCTACTGTGTGGGGATGTGGGACAGAGATGAGGGCTCCCAGCATCCCAGTTTGCAGGCAGGGTCTCTATACCATGAGCCCATCCCCGGGGCAAAGGAAGTGCACAATGTCCTTCACCCCAGTGCTGAGACAAGGGTTTTGTGAGGGGGCACCAGTAGCAACAAAATGACAGCCCACACAAACATGCAGATGGAAAGCCCTGCCCCGTGAGCCACCTAATGCTCCCCAAACTTCCCTGCTCCTTATCTGCCTCTCCTGCACACAGTACCTCTCCGTCTTCTGTTCCTGGCCCTCTTAATCCTTCCTGCCCTAGGAGCAAATGGCCTTATTTTGTCAGCAGGCTATTGAAGCAAAAGGGTTGTTTTGCTGAATGGAGCAAAATGGGCCGTGCTTTTATGGTATTTTACTAGACACTGTGGCAAATCCTGCACATAT
This sequence comes from Centrocercus urophasianus, assembly GCF_019232065.1. Classification (NCBI taxonomy): domain Eukaryota; kingdom Metazoa; phylum Chordata; class Aves; order Galliformes; family Phasianidae; genus Centrocercus; species Centrocercus urophasianus. The sequence continues at coordinate 5,218,102 of NW_024884955.1, forward strand.
TTGACCAAGTGTCTGTAGCATTTATCTAATCAAAGGGATCACCGTGGCCTGAGCAGGGCTGGGACGGAGGTCCCTGGGATGAGGCCACCGCGGGGCTGTGCTCGGCCTCAGCACCTCCACCCTGGCGCACATCATTACAACAATTTTGGCTGAGGGCTGTTGCTGCCAAAGGGAAGAACCACTGACCACAGAAGTGTAGAGAGACTATTTTCCCTGCAGAAAAGGATCACCTACTGTCAGCCCTAAGTAAGAAATCAGGAGCTTTCCCTTGTTCTCTGCTTCGCTCCTGCAGATCTGTAGCCTTAAAATAAAAGTACCCCTTGGTACATGATGCTTTTGGGAGGCAAGGACTGCTTGAACAATCCTCAGTGCTTTTAAATGTGATAAGCAAATCATTGCACCAACAGTACGTATTGCTGCGGGGCCAGGGACCTCAGGGCCACACCACGGCTAGGAGGGCTTGGGAAGCTACGGCTGTACTGGTGCACTAAGAAGCACAAACACAAGCAAGTTTGGAGCCCAAATTGGCAGCGTGTGGCCTCGGTCACCTGGTACTGATTGTGAAATCAAGGGGAGGTTTTCAATGCAGAGCAAGCTGATGCTGAATCATTAATTGCTTGTTTTCCTGTGCCATCCAGACGACGCCATTGGGTAATCAATTAAATCTTGCATTGTCATGTGGTGCAAATTGCACTGAAACTTGTCAGCCCTGTAGAGGGCAAGCAGGGGGCCCAGAGGGCTCCTGGGCGGGCAGGAGGGAAGCAGGAGCCCTGCTGCTTGCTGCTGCTCAGTGGGGTTCTGACACAAGGCCATGGTGATGCCAGCAGACATGATGCAGCAGAGAGCTCTGCTTGGCTGAATTCATAGAAGGAAAAATCATGCTACAGAGTCAAGCCCTGCTGCGCCATAAAACACCCAATGAAACTTTTAAGAGGCCAAAGCCAGGCCAGGGTGTGCCCAACAGCGGGCAGCCCATTGCCAGCACAGTGCAGCCCGGCTGTGCCCAGTGCACCCTGCCAGCCCCGCTGGTCCCTTCACTGTCCCCTCCATTGCGTGCCTGGCACTCAGGCAAACGCTCACCCCAAAGGTTGTTTAGGCACAGCTCAGGAGCGGGACCTGTTTATAGGGCATTCAGCCCCTGTAAAACTGGGTTTATAGGGAAGTAAAATGAGTCCTACGTTGTTACTTTGCATAGCAACGTGTAAATCGCAGTGCGGGCGCTGACCTTCCCTGGGAGGGAAAGGGAGAGGAAGGGAAATGCTTTGGAAGGGAGGGAGGGAGCGAAGGCAAAGAGGGGAACGCTGAGGTAGAAGTGGGGCACAAACTTGTTCCCCAGGCAGGGATTTTTCCAGCCTTCCCCCCACTGGCGCAGCCCAGCACCAAGGTCGACAGCCCCGCAAAGGTGTTCCCTGAGCGGTGAGTGCTTCTCCCCATGGGTTCCTGGGAGCTGGGATCAGCACAGCGCCTCGAGATGCAATCATAAACAGTCAACAAGAATCACTGCTGCTCCACCAAAAAAAAAAAAAAAAAACAACCAACAGCCATGCAGCGTTAGCAGTGGGTGAGATGATTAAAGATTAACCCCTGCCTCCACCCCTCTGAGGAGTATAGGCCTTGAGGCTCAGCAAATCCTTTCAGAGAAATATTTGAAATAAAAGACAACAGATAGGGGACGCAGTGAAGGCAGAGAGAGGCAGTAGGGCCAATAGCCTCGGACAAGGGAATCGGCACGATCTGGCCCGTGTTTGCCGATGATAATGCGCCTTTCCAAAGCCCTGATAGACATGGAGATGGCCGATTATAGCGCGGCGCTGGACCCGGCGTACACCACCCTGGAGTTTGAGAACATGCAGGTGCTGGCCATGGGCAGCGGTAAGTCCCCTCCGGCGGTGATGGGGCGAGTGGGCTGCAGGGGCACACGTCCCCAGGGCAGTCAGCGAGTGGCTTGGGGAGGGCGGGGGGCACGGCGGGGGTCCTGCTGCCCCCAGGGGGAAAGTGAGGTGGCTGAGGGGTGCCCTGGCGCCTAGGGGATGGGATTTGTGGTCCTCAGCAGCCTTCAGCCTGAGCTGAGGGCAGATGGGTCTTGCCACTCCCAGGCTCCCACGGAAAGGAAAAAAAGAACCATTTTACCAACAAAATGCTACCCGTGGCTCAGCAGAAAGCCAGCTCCGAGGCAGAAAGCCAGCCCTGTCCATGTAGGAGCAGCTGTAGCTGGATCTTCCCAACAGCAGAAAGCTGCTTGCTGCCTGGCCAGGGTGCAAATCATCCCAAAATGCCACCCAAGGGCTGCCCCAGGGCTACTCTGAGACCACGACCCTGCAGTGCTGCTGTGCAGGGGGAGCATGGGGCCACAGTGCTGCAGTGCTGGGGGTGACCCAGGCTGGAAGGGGGACAGCAGCCCTGGCTAGGGAGAGATGGGCCCCCTCAGCAAGGTGGCATCACATTGAACCCACTAGGATTTGCAAGTGGCCCATCCATTTGGGAACCAAGGATTCTGCTTGATCAGATGCCCAGTGATAACAGGAGATTCCTCTCCAAGTCCCCCCTAAAGTCTCTCTAAATACACAGTTAATGACTAAACTAAGCATACTGCAGAAAGTGACCCCCAGGCCCTTTTTCCCCTCTCTCCATGCCACCCCTTTCCCACAGGGCAGTACCTGCAGCACAGCTTTCCGCAGGATGGAACTCCACTCCTCTTGGAGCTGCACTTTCCCCTGCCCAGGCCTGGCCCTACCCACCCCAAAGCCACCCCTCAGCCCCACCAGCGAGCAGCATGACCTTTAGGGTAAGGCACAGCTCTGCTCCCAGCAGAGAGAAGCCAGGGGAGCTGCCCCGCACAGGGGCTGTGAGCTGGGCTCCGCTAGGTCCGGAGATTCTACAGGTCTAGCTCAGGCACAGTGCCACATCCCACAGCCTATGGGCAGATGAGCCAGCTGGGTTATGGGGCACTGGCTCTGCTCTGCATGTGCCCAGCTCCTGGCAGGGGGCAGGTCCCACACAAATTAACTGTAACTCCAAATGAATGGCTATTAAACTCACTTCACCACAGCAGCCAGGAGCCCACGTTTCTGGCATTATAAAAGCAAGCTTAATTGGAAAGTTATCCATTAAGAAATAATTCCATTTTTGGTCAGCTCTTAGACCAACAGGGTGTGATTTCTTTGGTAACTTCTTTACCCATTTGCAGCATGAAACACAAGCTGCTAGGAGGGATTTATGCGAACTATCACAGACAGATGAGCAGAGTGACTGGATATGGATTGGCTCTGTTTTCCTCCCTGTTGCAAAGTTCTATGTCTAGATGAAACCGAAAATTTAACTTTCTTCCCGGAAGAAGCGTCATCCAGCTGAGCCCTCTGGGTGCAATCAGAGGAAGGATCTGGGAGGAAAGCTGCTTGCTCTGCCCTGCAGAAGCGAGGGACACATGGGCCTGGCGCTGAGGAGCAGAGGAAAGAGCGTCCTGAGCTGGCACAGGAACACAGCACCTCAGCCCTGCGGTACAGCAGGGTGTGCCAGGCCCAGAGGAACAAACTGTGACTCAGGAGAGCAATAGAAGAGGGATGTGAGGAATTAGAAAGAAAGCAGGCAGGGAAATGAGAGCTGCCACCAGAGCTGGAGGAGATGCCCTGCATAAGCTCACTGCTAGGATCACAGCCTGCACTTCAGGTCACTTGTACCCACACATGTGCATCAAGGGACAGCATGAGAAGGCTGCATACCTCCTGCTGCAGAGCCCACTACAACCCCTTTCCTGCTAAGCAGAAACTAAAGTTGGAGTCCTACAACTGATGTACCACCTTAGCCCTCTCCAACACACAGACCCCAGACTGCAAAGACAATCCCCCCATCCTGGGACTAGCCCTCTCAGGGCATTTATCCTTCTGCAGCCCCTCTCTGATGGGAGCCAGGTGGGAGCAGCTGCAGCCCTTTTGGGTAAGCGTTAACTGCATCTCTGCCAAACCCAAGGGGGGTGTGGGGAGGGAGAAGGTGAGAGGGGAGATGAGGAGCACTGAGCTGTTCCCTATAGCCCTGGGGAGGTCAGTGCTCACCCCTCAAAGTGGCTGCCAGATCCTCAGAAATGCAAGGTGAACGATCTCTGGGAGCCCCATTGGTTGTGCAATGCCCACCTCTGTGCTATGGGATGCAGGCTGGGTAACGAGCAGTGCCTTAGAGGTCCTCTTTGTGATTCTGTCATGCTCTTAGCCTCTGTTGGCTTGCTGATCTCTACTACTGTCCTTTGAGGCGGCTGTTGGGATCGATGTACTTCAGTATTGAAGTCTCAGAAGGTTTCTATGGCTTTGTAGATCCTAGGTATCATTTGCAAATGGGACTTTCTCTGAGTCCCATGCTGATACAAGAAAATGTGCCTGGGAGGGGACAATTAGATCACCTGAATAATTAGCTGATCCCTTCAGCCTTGAGGTTTGTTTGGCTTGCTGGAGGGATTTTAGTGTAGGGTTGTATGGTTTTGCTTTCAGGTGCCCTCTCCTACCCGGGCTGCTGCAATTCCCCACCCTCCCAAAATCACAGTACACATGCCAGCCCCCTTACAGCTTGTAAGGACTGCAGGGTGCATCTCATGTCCCATACTCTGGAAGATACCCAGCATACAGCCTTTTCCATGTTATAGTGCTGTCCTTTCTGGGTTGGCTCCATCAGTCCTTCTTTGCACGGTTAGTGTTTGCCCACAAGTTCTCCAGCTGAAGCCTTATGCAATTATTGTGCACTGATAGCCTCTTTCACTTGAAGCCTCTTTCAGGGCCGCAACACCATCACCTCGCTATCAAACCAGCAGCTCATCCCAAGCTGTAAAACCTCAGCTCTAACTGCACCAACTCATTCTCTGGCCAAGCTGCAGAGGCCAAAAGCATCTGCAAATCCCCCAGGAATTTTGGCTGTGCTTTGTGACAGCTGCAAACGGGTTTCTGCATAGCCTGAAGGCATTGCTGGAGTCGAGCTTTGGGAAGAGCTGCTTGCCCTGGCACACCAGCGGCATTAGCACATTCTAGATGCAATGACTCTGGATACCCAGAGCACCCATCACTGCTTGTGAACTGCTGCAGCTGCCCAGTTCTTCAGAAAATCACTGGAAAAGGAGTTAGGAGATGTTAGCTGTCTGTCTCACTGTGTTCTTGCTGTGTCCTTTCCCAAGCAGACACATCTCCATCAGAAGCAGCCAACCTCAACACCTCCAACAGCATTGGGGTGAGCGCACTGTGTGCCATCTGCGGGGACCGTGCCACAGGGAAGCACTACGGGGCTTCCAGCTGCGATGGCTGCAAAGGCTTCTTCAGGAGGAGTGTGCGGAAGAACCACATGTACTCCTGCAGGTAAGGACAGAGGGGGACAAGACATCCCCCAGCAGCTGTGCAGCAAAGCTGAGTTCTGCAGCACGGCCCTTCATTCTCTCCATATTCTCCAGTGTCTTCCTTGACCTCATCCTCTGGCTGGAAAGAGTCAGGTGCACGGAACAGCTCTTGCTCTGACACTTCTCTGGCAGCATGCTGGTAGTGCAGCATGCCCATCTCTGCATGTCCCGTGACAGGATAGGACAAGCATGTTGCTCGTACCACTCACACACTGTACCTTGTGCTGCTAGCACAAGGCCCTCAGCTGTGCTGTGACATGCTGCTTGCTGCTCTGAGCAGCTGAGACTGAGAGGTTTGCAGTGGAAATCAAGAATCCTCAGCTTAGAGTGTCAGAATCACTCTGATTTTTTGTGTGATCCACTCCTGACAGCCACTTGATGAGTGTGAGCAGCAAGATCACTCTAAAAATTTGAGCAATAAGCTCTGGACTTAGCAATGTACGTGAAGCACACAGTTGCTTGCAACCCAGGGCTGTTTAGGATGTCTGCCCAGGAAGCCCCCTCTCCACAGCTCCAGTGGGAAAAGCCAAGGCTCCCAGTTCTCTTGACACCAGATCTTTTATGACAGTGCTTAAAGATCTGCTTTCTGGCATCTATTTGAGCAAATCTTAACTTGGGGCTTTCAAAAGTGTATTACAAACAAGCCTTTTCAGAGCTACAGAACTCTGCATGGCTGGAAGCCCTTCCAGAGATCTTTATGCCTTTGTCTTTGCAAGCTTGATCAATCAGCAGCAAATTAGAGCATATCTGCAAGTGAAATTCATGCTGCAAATGGCTACCAGGCTTATGCTGCATACAGGAGATCGGTGTAATGCACCGTCATCTGCAATCGATGTGGCGATACAAGTGGGTAGGAAGGAGCTGGGTGCTTGCCATCTCCTCTCTGAAGCACGGGCAGCTCAGAGCTGTTTGTGTGCCAGTGATGCCGTCCAGAGGTCAGCAGGAACCTCCTGGAGCCAACAATGCCTTGGAGAGATGTGGGGACTTCTGCCCACTTCTGCCTCTCCTCTCCTCTCCTCTCCTCTCCTCTCCTCTCCTCTCCTCTCCTCTCCTCTCCTCTCCTCTCCTCTCCTCTCCTCTCCACAGGCTCAGTCCCACTGCTCCTCACACCTCTGTTTCTCCCCAGGTTTAACAGGCAGTGTGTGGTAGACAAAGACAAAAGAAACCAGTGCCGATACTGCAGGCTTAAGAAGTGCTTCCGAGCAGGGATGAAGAAGGAAGGTGGGTGCCTTCCCCTCCCTGCCCTCAGCACAGACCAGCCCTCCCTCAGGGCAGGCAGGGAGATATTGGCTGTTGCCATGAGCCCCGTGAAGGCCCAGCTGCCCACTTCAAGCCGCACAGAACCCTTGCATTCGGTTAAGGTTCCCAGCAAAGCATGCAGGCTTTGTGTGCTCTCAAACTCACTCCAGGGGGCCTATTTAGATGCCAGCAAAGACAAAGCCAGGAGAGAGTCACAGGGCCATGCCCCATCTTGTACCTACAAGTCACATCCACAGCTTTCAGCTTGCTCACACTGAGATGCATGAAGCTCAGAAGAGGTCTGAGTCATTCAGAAGCACTTTGGGAAAATTGCTGTGTCACCTACAAATCCATGTGAGGACTGCAGAAAAGCTTGCAGCAACCCTTTTGCCCCTCAGCTTGCTCACGTGGAGGTAGGTTCTTGTGGGTCCTATGCAGAGAGCTGAGTTGTGTCTGATACATCAGCCACAACAGAAAAGACCCAGGGCAAGGTGGAGCATTTCAGTTATAATTCTACCCGGGCTTGCATGGCCCAGGTGACCCCACTAACCTCCCTGCATCTCTGCCTCTGCAGCCTTCCAAGTCCCCACAACCCAGATACAGTGGAGATAAATTCAGTCCCTGCTCAGCTCGCAGCAGCGCTCAGCATAGCAGGGACAACTGGGGCTGCCACTGGCCCTGTCAGCTGGTGGCCCCACTGGTGGCTCTGCTGGAGGAGAGACAAAAGCTGTGCCCCAAGGATGCCGGCCTGTGAGAAGGCCTCTGAGCAGGAACCCTTCTCCCCTATTACAGTAGATGAGGTGTTGCGAGGAACTGGGCTTGACTTTCTTGTAGAACACAGGAATCCTCCTCTCCCCACAAAGCCCGCTCATCCCATGCCCAGAGCTTTGCTGCTGTCTGTTAATATTCAATAGAAGTTACATTAGGTGCATGACCAGCTAATACTGAGCAAACATTTGGAAAACATCATGGCGTGACTGAACTCGGGGGCCTGCTACTGATAACAAGCAGCATAACCTTGAGAGCTCCTATTTACAGCCGCTGACTGCAGGGCTTTGCTTCTGGCCCAGCCTCATTATTGCTTTTTATCAGGCAGATTTATACATTGAGAACGTATCAATCCAGAGAGCCGCCGGCCTAAGGAAGAGACTGTTCTCTTTCCCTTGCCATCGATCAATACCTTGTTTGAGCAGATGGCTTTGGGTGACTGCCTTGGCCGTGGTGAGTTACGGCCAGCCCACAGCCCCGTGGCACAGAGAGGCAAACTCTGCACTTCAGCATTGCTGCTGCTTCAGACTCATGGCCCAGGCCCTTCTCTAAGAGCACACCAAGCAGGGAGGCATGCTGGGCTCTTATCTGCCTGGGACTCTCTACATTAAGGTATAAAGGCTCTCTGCGGCTCTGCATAGATGCATAGGAGCTATTCTGCATTTCCTCCCTTACTGAAGCTGAGAGAGATGTTTGCAGCTGCACCTACGCAGCACAAGAGCTTCTCAAATGCAGCTCACAGATGTTGCACGGACAGATAAAATAGCCATGCAGATACCTTGCTACTTGACTTCATACATAAGCTTTGAGCTACCTGTGTGAGCATGGCCACACTCTTAGGCATTCCCCTAAGAAACAGATCCTATACCTTGAAATCAAAATACTGAGAAACAGATTCCTTGAGACGAAACTCCCCCATTGAACTTTGAAGGTTTTGAGTAAAGCACTGGGGTTCTGAAACACCCCAGTCCCCACAAAGCCAAGTATAGACAATGTGAAAAAGAATGAGCAAATGTAGTCAGCTCCTGCAGGCATCACGTCACAAACCAGACACAGCTGCACCTCTGCCTTGGCAGGCAGGGAAGCTAGGAAACTGCAGCTCAGGAAGTGGTCCAAAGCCTTGCGAAAGAGAACGCTACAAGAATCTGATAGCTTTTGCTGTGTGTTTCCATGAACAACCTGCATCTGTGCCAAAATCCTCTCTTGCAGCTGTACAAAATGAACGGGACCGAATCAGCACCCGAAGATCAAGTTACGAAGATGGCAGCTTGCCCTCCATCAACGTCTTACTGCAGGCAGAAGTCCTGGCACAACAGGTAGCTCTTCTTTCCTCTTCGGCTGATACAGGCACTAGGGCTGCTGAGTAGTTAACAGCTGAGTCTTCAAATTACCACCTCCTTTCTAAGTAACTTATCTGCCAATTCAACTCTGGTTTTTCAAAGGCATTTGTTACGTGAAACCAGCCCTTCGATGCTCCTTAAATTGTGCTGCAATAATAGCCAATGGTCTGTTCTGCGCTGGGGAGTCTGCTGGAAGAGAACTGGGCAGTGATTGCAATCCAAGGAGCTGTGACCTTGCACAGGCAGCCTCCCTTCTCCAGTGCCTGTCAGGAACTCCTGGTTTTTGGTTGCCTGCACAGTTCCACAAGGAATCAGTTTCATGCTTCTTCTTTTTTTTTAATGTAGATATTCTTTCCAGCGTTTTCTTGAAATTCCTGACTTCCACAAACATACTGCCAAAGCTTACTTCCTAGAGCATTCACTGAATGGAAAACAACTATTTAAAAATCCATCCCCTTGTCCTCATGGAAACAAAGATGGGTTCAAGCTGGAGTGGCAGTCCATGTTCATGTGGCCCTGCAGACGGCCCCCAGGACAGGAATCCATTCTAGGGATGGCTGGAAGGACACCCCCTTCAAGGGGGGATATGCCAGAAGGGCTGCAGGCCAAGCCTCTACAGTGGTGGCACGTCCAAGCTCATCCCGTGTCTCACTTCATCCTACACAGGTCCTAATGTATTTACATGCCCTCTGAAAATAACATTGGTTCTGCTCCCAGAGAGGTGAGATCATGGGGTCTTGAGACCTACAAGGGACAGGCGTTCCTGGGGCCCTGAGTCCTGTAGTGGACACGAGGTGGAGGGTTCAAGTGGGGTCTGCTGATAAAACTACAACTACTGACAAATGTAGGGGAGCTGTCACTCTCCCATAGAGCACAGGCACATTCATTAAACAAGGCAGACTCCTGCATACTACACTGGTAACTTTTATATGCCTGGCTAATTAGAACAAGATACTGCTGAGGAGCTGTTTTCTCTAAGATCAGGGTTTTATTTGCTAAGCCTTCCGGGGCTCTCTGATTAGGGTAATACATGGTGAGATTGTTACAATCTTATTTATTCAATAATATCTCTAGAGCTGGAGAGCTTCCAGGTAATGCAACCTGAAAAAAACCTCGGGTGGTATTTGGACTCCATTTCCTTAGGGAGGTGGCAGGGTCTGAGCTGGCAGGAACAGGACAGGAAGAGCTGATGTTGTACATGAGCAGGGAGGGCAGGCAGAGGGCAGTGATGGGGTTGAGTTAATTGCTTACAGAAGCATGAGGATAAAGTGGTGACGAAGGGCAAATTGTCAGATGAGCTGGGTGATCAGCTATGCATGGGAACGGGGCAGGAAGCTGATGCTTGGGTTTGAGATGTTCTTCCTTGGAGTGATGGTACTTGCAGAGCTCTTAGGTTTGTCCTTAGTATGTGAAATGTCCCCATATGCCTCTGCGATCACAAATAATTCTCAGTGCAAAAACATAGTAATCTCACTGCCGGGGCCTGCTAAACACAGCACCCAAACCTTCCCAAGCCTGGGATTTGTCTGTTCTCCTGCTGAGGGATCCTTTCTCTCTTCCCAGATATCATCCCCAGTCCTTGTGATGAACGGAGACATCCGAGGGAAGAAGATCGCCAACATCGCCGACGTGTGCGAGTCCATGAAGCAGCAGCTGCTGGTGCTGGTGGAGTGGGCCAAGTACATCCCTGCGTTCTGCGAGCTGCCCCTGGACGACCAGGTGAGCAGACCTGTCCCCCCGCCTCACTCTGCCCCGGTGATGGCATCGGGAAGCCAAACGAGGGCTGAGACCTTCAAAGAAAATGAGCATTGTTTGCTCCGCTGTCGTGACTGCCGGCCTGATTGGGAGCAGCATCCATACAATGCCACCGCAGGCCGTTTGATGTGCGATAATCAGCCGATGAGCACAGCGGTGATAACAGCGAGCTCAAGTTAGGTACACAATCAGGTGTGCGTTCTGTATGTATCTGCCAGTCAATTGTTTATTAATTATGGCTTGTGCAGTGCTTTGAAAACCTAAGGCGCTATACAGAATGATTAGAGTAGTCAGACTTAGCAGGAATTCTCACCTAAGGTCTGCTCAACGCTTAAAATCAAACTATTTGTCTATCATTCTTTCTGTTTCTTGCCAGGGGATGTGTTTCTACCCATCCTCCTACTGTGGAATTACTGAAACTAAACACAATTTTGCTCCCAAATAAGAAAATCTCTCTTCTGAGTTAAAAAGCAAGAATATATCTGCATTTAACACGAATGATCAATTGACATTTGCTAGTTTCCTAACCAGGGTAAGCACCGTGGGTTTGAATTGCTCTGTAAAGTAACTCTGCAAGACCTGAGGCAGCCTCAAAGAGATACAGGGAGGTTTTTGCTGCTAAACCCAAATGTCAGAGATCTGCAGCAGATTTTACAGGACATGGCTGTGCCCTGGCATTTGAGGGGGATGGGCAGGAACATCACTTCTGGAGGCAGCCAGCATGGTTCGTGTCCCACATAGGAAGGGATTTGGTGATTCCCATTTAGCCACTGTGCAGTCAAAAAAATCAGCCTGGATCAATCTCCAGTCCTGTTACAGAAAGTGAGAGGATCCAGCTGGTCACAAAATCCCAGGCTGAGATCTTCAGTAATCACCCAGCAGCTCTTTCAATGACTTTTTACAGCACTTGCTTCCCTTTTTTCTTCTTTTTTTTTTTTTTCCTCCATTCTATGGAAGTGTTCCATTATTCAAAGCAACAGCTAGTCCACTAAACTCCTATGGCAAATGCAACTCAAATTTTATGAAAAACAAAATGGAGCCCAATGGCGAGTGACATTTGCACAGCAAAGAGGCTGCAGCCTCACAGAGACCTGGGGCAGCACTGCATAACCTCCTGCATCCTTCTGCCATTTGGAACAGAGGCAATAAAGCTGGTTAACAGCTCTGCAAATGACAGCAATTTCCACATGAGCTCATTTTACAATTGCGGGGCTGTCAGACTTTTCAACAGAAGAAAAGTTTGGCAGCCCTGCCATTGCAAAATCAAAACCTAAGGAGGCAGTCGGAGCCCTTCCCACAGGGGAGGAGGCGCTTCAAACTGGAGGAGGTCTTCTGCTGTGGTCATCCTGCGCTGTTCTCCTACAACAGGCAGCTCCCAAAGGGCAAAGACGACCTGCATCAAAAGGAATTAATGACATCCATGCTTTTGAGGGACACAGTGTGAGAACAGGGACAGCAAATACCCAGAGGAATGCGGGGAGGACAGAAATGGCAGGGAGCAGGAGTGAACAAAAATGCACAAGCCCAGTGCCCAAGGGGCATGAGAGCTGGTCAAGACATGTCTGGTGGGAACACTGAATGTTGGAAACGCTGATACATTGCCACTGCAATACTGCCTGAGAATGAGTCATCTCTGCCAGCACTTACATACAAAAGGTCACACCCAACTCATTTTTCCTCTGCACCAAAATGTCAAAGCGCTGGGCTTGGTGGGGCAAAGCCATTTCATTGCAAAGTTAAAGTTCTACTTTGTTGTGTTACGACTTTTATATTTATCGTTAAAGTTCTACTTTGATGTGTTACAACTTCTGTGTTTACCCTGGCTGAGAACAGGCCGATGTACCTCAGGCTGATCACCAAAAGAACAAATATCACTTAAGAGGGTTTTGCCACATTGAAGTAAACTACGTGAACTCTGCTCAAACAAAAAAGACCACAAATTTTATGCAAACAAAGCAGTGTTTCTGTTTCCTGAGCTTTTCTTGAATTTGTAACAGGCAGAAGAGCTCTCCATGAGGCTCCATTGCCCACTGGGAAGTGCAGTCTTTTCAACCTTCTCAAATTTTTGGCAGATGGGGAAGCTCAGTTTTGTGCAGCTCTGCTAATTACGAGCAGCTCAGCGAACACATCCACCCATGTTTGGACAGCGATAGAGAGAAGCTAGATTTTGGCATACAGATAAAGGCTCCCCAGCATCGTGCATGCATAGTCTTTTTGCAAGGACCTTCACTCTGTTTATTTTGCATAACTCTTTTACACCCTCTGAAAAAAACAAGCCCTCTCTCAGACATCAGCATCTTTTCTAATCAGTGCTTTCTTCCCCAGGTGACACACACTCCGGACATTTCGGGCAGGGTAGGGCTTTGCTTGGCTTTGTCAGATGCTCAGAGATAACACACTGAGAAAGGGAACCATTCCCAACAGGACACACTTTTCAGAATCTCTCCTTTAATGTTTAATGATTGTTTTCTTCAGCAGAGGATCCTGGCTGGACATTAAGAGGCCTCTGCGTCAGGCTGTCCAATTGTTAACTTCTGTTTCTGCCTAAATCTCTGAAATTTTTAACTGAAGGAGAGCGAAAGATTCAGAACATTCTCAGGAGCCACTGGAGGGTATAAAATGAAACACTTCAATCATTAACACTGGGGCAGAAAAACATCCCCTTGGCTTCCCTGGCCCAAACGCCCGTTGCTGCAGAAGGAGCAAGGTGACCAGAGGGTGACCCCAGCAGCCAGCAGACGTGGATCTCCACGAGTGGGATTTCAGCAGGATGTGGGCACCGCTCAGAGATAAAGCAAAACATCATCTCCCCTCACACAGGCACTTGGGGAAGAATCATTCCTGGGCCACTGAACACACTCAGCCTTGTGTCTGTCTCTGCATCACACAAGTAACGCATCCCTACTCTTACAGGTGGCACTGCTGCGGGCACATGCAGGTGAACATCTGTTACTGGGAGTTGCCAAGAGGTCCATGGTGTTCAAGGATGTCTTGCTGCTAGGTAAAGAGTGCACTTCTGCTCCCCACCAACTGCTTCTGCTAAGCTTCCCTGCCAGGCTAAAGGGGTGGGTGGCTCAGTGTCTGCAGGCATCCCTTCTGCAGGGTGGTGGATTGAGCCCTTCTCTGTTTTAGGGAGCCAAACACAAGCTTTAGGTGTAGCTAGGCCTGGCTCACACTCACATCATTGACACACTCCTGTGGCAAACATGGAGGACAGTGAACATCCACATCACTGCTCTGGCTCAGCATGAGCAGGCAGTGGTATGGCTGAGAAAACAGCTCTTTTTCTTCAGGCAGCTTCTTCTTGCTTGAGTGATTCCCAATAGGTTGCTCTGGCAACTCAGATCATCATTTCTGGTGGGCCACAATAGGGATGGGACTGAAACAGAAACTTCTTAAGGCTTCCATTGTAAAATTATCTCAACATTAGTCCCCTGGATTTTGAACTCCTTGCTACCCTTATGAAGGCTTGGGCAATGTCAAGGTGATGGTCTGTGTGCTGCTTGTCCAAAGGGAACGACCACATCATCCCGCGGAACTGCCCTGAGCTGGTAGAGGTGAACCGTGTGGCCATCCGCATCCTAGATGAGCTGGTCCTCCCCTTCCAGGAGCTGCAGATAGACGACAATGAATACGCCTGCTTGAAAGCCATCATCTTCTTCGACCCAGGTATGAGCCAGCTTACAGCAGGCAAGTGTCACCAGCACAGGGAACAAGTCTGTTATGCCCACTGATACTAGCTGGAAGTTGTGGAAATGCTGCCTGATCTCCTCTCAGGCCCAAACTGTTCTTAAAGGGAGGGGTGAGGTCAGCCCAAGAGGAAAAATACCTGCTGCTAGAGTATCAGCAGAGTAGAGTATCAGACAGCTCACCTCAGCCTGTGCCCAGAGCTCATGCTATCACTAAAGGACAGTTACTAGGGGAGCAGCCTAGATGGCTTTGCTCTGTGTGTTGTTTCAGATGCCAAAGGACTGAGCGATCCCTCCAAGATCAAGCGGATGCGGTACCAGGTGCAGGTCAGCCTGGAGGACTACATCAATGACAGGCAATACGACTCACGGGGCCGCTTTGGGGAGCTGCTGCTGCTGCTGCCCGTGCTGCAGAGCATCACCTGGCAGATGATAGAGCAGATCCAGTTTGTCAAGCTCTTTGGCATGGCTAAGATTGACAACCTGCTGCAGGAGATGCTGCTGGGAGGTGAGTATGTGAGGGTCCTGCAAGAGCACTCTCGGTGCTCCCTAATCACCATTCCATTGGGAATTACATATCCATTGTTCACCTGAAAAAGGTGGAGACTCGGCCTCCACCTCCAGGTCATGCACCTTGACTTGCATGAAAATATCTCACCTGTCAATTGCTGTGATAACACAGACTACTCCATTTCTATTCCCCTGAAGAGCTGCTTTACTTTGCAACCCCCAAACTCTTGCCAGCCAGCTTTTTCTCTAGTCCTCCTCTATCAGAAGGGAACCAGCAAAACCAAAGGGTCTGAAAGATCAGCTTGACAGTGTGTCCCTGCCCTCCTGAGCTGTCTCTGTCTGCCACTGTGGCAACAAAAGTGATATGCACATTTTTAGGTTCATCAAGTGAAACGCCACATGCTCACCACCCCTTGCATCCTCATCTGATCCAGGAGAACCTGGGAACAAACGTCATTGTGGCCAACACAATGCCTCCTCAGATGCACAACGGGCAGATGTGTGAGTATCACCAGGGAGATGGGAGTTTTCCAGCGTGGGTGGAGGTAGTTTCTACCTTGCAAGGAAATTTCTATGCAAGATAGAGCCTCTGATCAAGTGTGTGAGAAATTCCTATGCAGAAAGGAGGGAAAGACAAACAGAGAAGTGGGTTAGATTAGATTAGACTAGATTAATTGATTCAACAAGATGTTCCTGTGTCAGACTGCCACTTTTACATAGCCCTTAAATTCAGGGATGAATGATCCCATCCAGTGCCTAATGAAATCAAAGGAAAGGCTCCCCTTCCCCTGAATGCCTCAAACACACTACTTCCTCTGCAAAAACGTAGAAGTATTTTGTTCACTCAGGGCCACCATATGGGAATTTGGACTGAGTTGAGCTCAGCTGACCAAAAAGTGTGGCCAGCACAGATTAAAAGGCAGCAGCTCTATTCATCCATTGCTCATTATTATGCCTCTTCCAGGACACTTGGGTCTGCGTGTCAGGACTGCCATGCAGCCACCATGCAAGCCATTGGGAGCTAGGGTTTAGCTACAGAGCCTCTTTCTTGCTTAAATCTGAACCTCACACATATAAGACAAATCCCAGCGCCATCAGGTCTATTGACCCTCTTCTAATTTTGCTTTTCTCTCTGTAGCTACTCCAGAAACACCTCAGCCATCTCCGCCTGCGGGTTCAGGGCCAGAGCAGTACAAGCTGCTGCCCGGAGCCATTGCAACTGTGGCAAAACAGCCCACCTCCATCCCACAGCCTGCCATCACAAAGCAGGAGGTCATCTAGCAGCCTGCAGAGCAGCTGGCCACATTTAGAAGACTGTGTGGGAGAAAAGCCTGAGCAGACTCCGTCACTGTGAAAAAAGCCATCCTGAGGACCTCGGGCACGAGCACACGGACTTGCTTATCGGACTAGGCCACCACTACCAAAAGCTGTCTTCCTGCAGCTACAGACAGCACATGCCACGGAGAGCCTCGAGTCACAGAGCTAAGACTGAAGCCTTACTGAAACCCACGTTCGTTGTAAGAAGGGCCAGACTGCTGCCTTTCCCAGTCGGGAGGTTGCAGTCCTGGTTGGGGACACTGCAGCTAGCTGTTCCGCTATTGCTACCTCTCAGCATCCATTCAGTGTACACCAGACCCTGTGAACAAGTGATCCTCCAAACCATGAGGCTGTGCTGGGTGAAAGGAAAGGCTTCATCCTCACAGCTGTGCCGGTTCCCCAGGCAGCCCCTGGGGCAGCCAAGCTTCAC
The DNA here is from genome assembly GCF_019232065.1 of Centrocercus urophasianus. NCBI lineage: Eukaryota > Metazoa > Chordata > Aves > Galliformes > Phasianidae > Centrocercus > Centrocercus urophasianus. The sequence goes on from NW_024884955.1 coordinate 5,234,518, forward strand.
TGAGGTGGGAGCTGCCCCAGGAGCACTGCTGCATCAAAGCGTGCTGGGGTTTGCCTGGCAGCACTGTCAGAACTGCTCCTCAGCCCATCCCAGATCTTTCCTCAGTCACCCTCCAACAAACCAAGCCCTCGGCCAGGTCTAACAAACCTTTCCAGCTGATGCAGGGGCAAAGTCTGTCCCACCAAGATTCTCCACTGTTGAGACCCTTCTGCTTTTGGGTGGGTTTTTCTGTTTCCTCACCTGGGGCTGCCCACACCAGGCCTCAGAGGCAGCCACTGCCAAACTTTCACACTGCTCCCCAGCCATATAGGGCAGCTGCAGCCTGTGGGTTCAGGAAATGTCACCCAGCGGGATGGGGCCAGCCCTGCACAGGCTGGCTGTGGGCAGCACTGCTTGAAATACCAGCAGGCCCAGTGCTGCTTCTGAGCAGCCAGAGGACCGCGTGGTGCTGGTTCAGAAGAAGCAGGGGCAGGACATGTGAAAGGGAAAGAGCCTCACACATGGGCTGCCTCATGCCAGGGGATTTGTGACCCAGTAGTTCAGTTCAGAGCCAGCCTAATTCTGAGGTATGTGTCCAGCTCAGTGCCACTCCCTTTGCACAGAGTGAGTGGCTGATAACAGATTTATAGGGCTTCGTAACAGGATAAGAATTGAATTCCTTGTGGCTCCTCCAAATCTCAGAGGGTTTGGGAACAGTCACCTCATAGCAGAACACTTCAAGTCCTGCTGTGAGGATTGACAGAAGTCAGGGTCAGATCCCTGCAGCCTGCACCAGCAGCACTGCCCTGGCCGTGCCCTCGTCTCCTGTCTGCCCCGTGCTTTTGTCTAAGGCCTGCCAGGGCTGCAGCCACACCAGTACGACCTTTGGTTTACAGCCGAAATCAGCCAGCAGCCTTCCTGGAGCTCACACAGCAACTTCAGGCTTCCCTTCTCACTCATTGCTGGCAGCACCGAGGCAGAGGTGCCAAGAAAACCTGGAACGAGCGCTTTTCATCAGAAGAGACTCGGCAGCAGATGCCCCGCATCTGTGCTCTGGAAAATCCAGCATGGAAGAAAACAATCCTGGTTATCGCTGGGGCAGCAGCAGATGTAACCATCCACAGACCGTGTTCCTGACGGTCCATGCCCCGTGGTGGGCGCCCACAGCTGCCAAGGGGCCCGGAGAGGTCCCTGGGATGGATCTGAGCTGGGCCAGAGGAGCTGCAGATCCCTCCCTCGATCGCCAATGCAAAAAGGAACCGCCTCGCCTTGCGCTGGTGGCATCCCGAGTGTTGTATCATCTCTCAGAGCTGGTGGCATTATACCCAGTAATTTATTGCAATGATGAAGCCAATCATTTTCTGTAAATTATTTTGTAAATCACATTGATTATTTATAATTGGGAAATTAAATGTAAAAAAACTTCACAAGCAGGCTGTCTTTTCCAACCTCAGCAACCCCTTTTCCTGTATGCAGAGATACTCTGTGGGGATCCCTTTTGGTCCATTTGCACCAGGCATTCCTCGATGCTGTACATCTATTTGTGCTGCTTACTGCCTTCCAGTGGAAACAGAGGAATATTTCTTCACTAGAGTTGTATTCATTAAAAAAAAGAAGAAGAAGAAGAAGAAAAAAGAATAAATCACAAAATATTTTCTAACTTTTCCCAGACAGATGGACTTCTTTCTTCTGGGAGGACTTATTTTAAATCATGGTACTCACCTCCCTGCCTGTACAAGCACAAAGTGTGTGTGCATTGAGGAAAAAAGCCCAAACAAGTGTTTGATGCTGCTGCCAGCTGCCACTGCTTCACGTTAATCTTAATGTTAGCTGGTGGCTGAGGCCTTGAGGCCATGTGTGCTGGAACCATAAGACTGAATGGCAAACTCAGTTTTCATTAAAAAAAAAGAAAAAAACCAAACACATGAAGAATAAATATTTACCTTCTATGATTCCAGAGAGCTTAAAAAATTAACCACGCTCTGAGTGTCAAGTAATGGAAGCCAAACTACGTTATTAGCATTCTGAACCCATGCATTTTGAAGTCCTCATTGTATTTTAAAGGCCGTTTTGGAGCAGTCTGGGTGATGCTTCTGCTTTGGCTCACACACAGCCAACTACTGCAGGCAGCAGGTGCAGCCAAAGACAGACTGAGGCTACAGGGCACAATGAGACAATAAAGTGAAAGTCAGCTTGTCTCCAGTCATAAAGGTGAAGAAATACACTGACAATCAGAGAAGGCTCTTAATGACCTGCTCTCCTGATCACAGGAGCCTGTTCTCAGCTGCAGTGTGCCCAGGAAGATAACGGGAAGAGAGCAGAGAGGATCACAGTGCTGCAGATTAGGTCAGGGGCAGGACCACCATCCGGCTCTGACCCCCAGGAGATGCCCTACACATCCCCCACCTGCTCCCCCAATGCAAAATGAGGGCAGTCCTGCCCTGGGGGGAGCTGCAGCCATGCACTGACCTTCAGTGACAGCTGTGTCCGTGAATGCTGCCAGCAGGTATGAGACACAAAGCTATGCTTGAGGACTGAGTAGAGACAACACTTCATGTACACCTCCACTCCGAGGCCCCAGAGTAGGGTAAGCCTTGAATAACACTCCCTCAATATGTGCATTCCCTTCCTTGGCTGAGCAGCAGAGCCCCAGTGCCATGGCTGAGCAGGTGGCATTGCAGCAAACACAGTGACTGAGTGGCTGGGCCAGGCAGAAGAAGGAAGAGATGTTAGTTCCTCACCATGAATGTGAAATTAAACCCAGGGCTCCCCTGCCTGCCACAGGAACCCTGTGAACCACAGTTGGGTTTATGCCCTAATAACACCATATAAGCAATATCAAATCTTTGAAGCAATAAATTCTCCTGGATCCCTTCTTGTGAACTACTCTATCAAGGTTGCCCTTTACCTGGTTAATCTTAAATCAGTGCAGTCCCTACAGAAGGTTTCTCACTGCTAGTTTCAACTCACTTGAAAATAAACCCACAAGATGCCCCAGAGGCAACCTCGTCCTTACGTGGCATCCTCAGCCAGAGCCCTCACCCCACCTGTCCCTCCGGCCCAGAATCACAACATGGCACTGGCCTTGCCACGCATTGGCTGTGTTTTATCCTCCGCAAAGGCAATGTCCCATGTCACAGGAGATGTCCTCCATGAGGACAGCTGCACTGGCCTTTTAGACAACTATTTGACATTGTTGGGGAGGAGAGCTTTCTACTGTCCTCTTCAGCGCTGCTGTGTGAACTAAGGACATTATCCTGAGGATCAGAATCTCCAGCTGCAAGATATTTTCACGATGTCCAAGCAAAGATCTGCAGAAGTGGTATTTTTAGGTACCCTGGCCACTAAGAAATGCATTCTTTTCATATTCCTTATATAACCCTCATCTGAAACAGCCAACAGGCTTTGGAGCCTTTTCCGCAGCTTTCGTATCTCAGTGGAAAGAAACAAACAACAGAATAAATAAATAAATAAATAAATAAATAAGGCAAATGAGTTTTATCTCTGACAAAAGCAACTATTGCTGCTATTAAACTCGCAAGTGCATACAGAGACACAGATAGCCCTGAAAAACAAGAGGCGGGAGGGACAGCTCAGCAACGTGGCACTGCTGAGCCAGGCAATTCTGTGTGCCAGGCTGTGCTTCCTTCAAGGCTGAGCGCAACAAACACCAACCAGTTTGGGGATGCGGGCCAGGCACCGCACATCCCCCTTCCACACCAAGAGGCCGGAGGAGGAAGGATAAGCTGTGGGTACGTTTAAAATCCCTCTCCCCATTCCTAATGAAGGTGTGACCCTGACAGCCATAAACACACCTAGCACCTGAAAAATTGCCAGCCAGGCCAATAAACACAGCAATATAGTGTCAGCTTCGTTACGTGCGGAACGAGCAGCACAGCTCAGCACAAACAAGAACGCAGACACTTCCTTCAGCTCACTGTGTAAGGGGCTGTTGGGGTGAATGGTGTGCTCTGCACTGAAGAGGTGAAGAGCACTGAATGTGCTTGGGAAGAAGAGCAGTTTGGGAATTTTATTTCTGATGTTAGATATTAGGGAAAATTTCTTCTCCAAAAGAGTGGTGATGCAATGGCACAGCTGCCCAGGGAGTGCTGGGATCACCATCCCTAGAGGTGTTCAGGAACCATGGGGATGTGGCACTAGGGGACAAGGCTAGGGGGTACAGTGGGGCGGCAGGGGGTTGGACTTGGTGGTCTTACTTGTTTTTTCTAATCCTAATGATTCTATGATGGCAAGGCTTCCTCTGGCTTTGGACCCGGAGCATTGCCAGGCGTGCTGTGACTGCTGTCAGCTCTGAGGACTGAGACCAGCGGTGCTGCAGCTGTGGGAGAAGACACAGGTACACAAACTGCTTCCCACTGACGTAAGGGCTTGTGATGACTACCTGGCTGAAACAGCAAAGCACTGCTCCAATCCAGTGAGAAGCAGCGCTTCCTTCATCTGGCTCCACCATTTTCAGACTGGATTTTGCAGGATGAAACCCACGTGCTTGCTCCTGCTACTCTCACCTGTGCAGCACGGGTCCTTGAGCAGCACTCACAGCCCCACAAGCACCGATCCTGCCAGGCACACATCCTCATGTAGAGACAGCTGCTGTCCTTCCAGCGTGCAAAGGCACTGGGAAACACAACAGAAGATCAGGCAAATGCTGTCTCAGTTCAGAATAAATTTAAACTACAGAAATCCCACAATATTTAAAACACTCCGAGGCCCCCACCAAGCACATTCCTCACCAAGGCTTTGCAAAACCATTGCTAGTCTCAAAGCTAGTAAAGCCAAAGAGGAAAGCAGCCTTCTCAAACCCCGGGTAAGGCTGCGTGCCTGTGTCACGCTGTGTGTCTGACCACCACGTGTTCCCATGACTTCTGGGTGTGAGGTGTCTGCCTGCACACAGCTGCTCCCATGGCAGGTGTGACAGGTTTGCATGCATTTGCATAGTGCAGCCTGTTTCCAGTGCTTTGCATGCACCTCTGGCCTGCCGCACGCGTGGGCAGAGCATGTGCAGAGCAGGGGCAGAGCTCTGCAGGCAGTGCTGCTGCAATAGCAGGCAGTGCCTGAAGCCCAGGGATCAGAGCCCCTCTTGGCCCGAACTGCTCACAGATTATCTTTATTACCGGACTGTTATGTTTGCTCAGTTTAGAGATTTAATATCAGTTTAAAGCCTTCTCTGCTAGCAATGCTGTTTGAAGTCATGCTCACTTTTGGTCTCAGCTTGCCAAGACTGTAAAATGTTTATTGCTAATGGTGGAAAAGCTTAAAGAAGCCAAGATAACTTTCCCAGGCTGGGCATTAAGACTGTTTGGATAAGTAAATGAGTGAAGAGTACTACACGGACTTCATTAAATATCAACCAACACCAACAGCCACCCATTTATAACACAACGGCAGGGCAGGAGCACCCAGCAGCAGCAGAGCTGAGAAAGGCACCAATCAGGCAACAGCAGAGGAAGGCTGGGTTCCCCACAGGCCCAGGCATGGCTCCAAGGTCAGGCAGTGCTGAACTGCTGGCTGAAGCTCCTGCAAAGTGTGGCAGAATCGGAGCCAACGAGGCAGGAGCCCCCTGTCAGCTGGAGAGGAGTGCATGCACACAGTGCAGAGCATCCTGCCTCCTGCAGGATAAGGACAGGACTCCCCAAGTAGAGGAGGGCTGCCTGGATGCCTGCTTCCATTTTTTAGCTCTCACTTCCTTATAGACGTGTTTTGCATTTACTGGTTTCTAATCGCAGGACACCACAGCACTCAGAGTAAATTACAGAAACTCTCACCACCACTCCTGTGGTATCACAGCCAGAATCTTCAGAACTCCCCCCAAGACCTGGCTCCGGGCTCAGATCCTCCGATCCTCCCCTTCACCACCCGCTGCTCTCGGAGTTCAATGCTCTCCACCTGAGAGCTCAGACAGGAGTTGCTGTGTTTGGGGACTGACCCCAAATTACGTTCCATCTCCAGTCCTTCACTGCACTGTTCTCATCTCTGCTTTCCTTCCTTATTGTCTTTGTCTTATGCCAGCCTGTCCCCCATCCCGTCAGCTACCCACACCTACTCCCTGCTGCAGCAGCAATTAACCAGCTCCATTTGGACCGACCGATCTCCTTTCTTTAGGATGCAAATTCCACCCCACTCTGCACCCTACAGCACAAACCCCAGCTCGCAACTCCGGCATTCTCCACTTGGTGTTTTAAAGCCCCTCCTCAGCCCAGCCCGATCTGCTTCTGATCACAGCACGACACCGGGATCCAACACAGCTGGGGACATCCCTCATCCCGCTGCCTACAGGAAGCCGCACAAAGCACCGACACACGGCCCTAAATGACAGCACCTCGCGCTCCCTTCTCTTGGCATTCTTTAAAAAATGAAATGAAATGAAATGAAATGAAATGAAATGAAATGAAATGAAATAAAATAAAATAAAAAATAAAACAGCGCGATCTCAGGCGCTACGGAGGCAGAACGGCTCCGGCTCCGCTCCCGGGCTCCCTCTCCCGGCTGAACGAGAAGCGGGCAGCGCCTGCAGCGACCTTCGTGTTAGTGGAGCGATGGATCGGGGAGCGCCCGAAGGAGAGCTGCGGAGCCGGGGAAGGTGCTGAGCGCCCCGATGTGCTCGGCGCAGAGCAGGGCAGGCGGAGGTGCGGCCTCGTGGCGGCTGCAGCTCCTCGCTGACAGCTCCGCTCTCTGGGCACGGCGGCGCGGAGGGGAACGTTCTGCCCCGGAGGGCGGCGGGGGCGACCCCGAGCTGCCGAACCCCAGCACGCGGCTTCCGCACGCGGGGCTGCGGGCCGGGGTACCGCGCAGCGCCGGTATGCGCGGTGTGCGCGGTGGGTGCGATGTGCGCGCAGCGCGGCGGGGCGGGGCGGGGCGGCGCTTCCTGGCAGCCGTTCTGGTTCCGGGCCGCCGCTGCCTGGAGACGGAGCTGCCGCGCGGGGCCGCTCCGGTACGGCCGGGACTGGGGCCGCGGCGATGCCGCTGGGCGGGGGCTGCGGATCGGAGGGGAGCGAGGCGGGGGAGCGGGGCCGGGCGGGCCGCAGAGCCGCCTGAGTGCGGGCGGGGGCCAGGCCCCGAGCCGGCAGGTGAGCGCTCCGGAGGCCTGTGCCCGCCGCTCGGACGGGTGCCGGCCCTGAGCGAACGGCGCTCGGGGATGGAACCGCCTTGTTCCGCTCCCGGCCCGGGCGGCAGGAGGCGCGCCGCGCTCCGGACTTTCTCATCTCGCCCTCCTCCCCTCGTTGCTGGGTTTAGGAGCATCCCGTTCGTTTGGCTGTGGTTTCCAGTTGGACGCTGTCGGAAGTACGTGTTAAGACAAGCCCTGCGCCGTGCAGCAAAGCCGTGTAAATCTCGTGCAACTTGTATTCTTGTTTAACTCCTGTGTTTGGCTGGGTGGCACCCAGGGGCGCTCCGTACCTGCTGTGCGGGATAAGGAGATCAGAGACACTGCGCTTCCAAACGCCAGGAACAGAATGGCAGTGCCCGAACTGCTCTGGGCTCTAGAGCCGGTTCCTCGGCAGGGACACGGCACATCCCAAATGCATACGTGACAAAGGTCTCCTCCGGCTCAAACGGTTCTTTATGCAGTAGCGGTCTGTCAGATTGCTTGTCACTTGTGAGCTTCCTTTTTCACAGATTGCTGCCACGTGATGTCAGGGGACAGCGACTGCACGAGGACGAGTCCATCCGCGGGGTCTCTGTCAGAGGCCGAGCTGCTGCCGGATCGGCCGAAGTATGTTTGCTCGCTGTCTCCTGATCTCGTTACCAAAGCCCGGGAGGAGCTCCAAGAGAAACCCGAATGGCGGCTCCGAGACGTGCAGGCGCTCCGAGACATGGTGTGCAAAGACTACCCCTCCCTGGGGACCTGCCTGGAAGATGCCTTTTTGCTCAGGTTCCTCAGAGCCAGGAAATTCGATTACGACCGAGCGCTCCAGCTCCTGGTGAATTACCACAGCTGTCGGAGGAGCTGGCCTGAGGTCTTCAACAACTTGAAGCCTTCTGCAATAAAGCCTGTCCTGGAGTCTGGTTTTGTCACTGTGCTGCCCCACCGGGACCCAGAGGGACGCCACGTTGTCTGCATCCGTCCAGGTACTGACATGCATGAGTAGCTTCTCTAACCCCAAGGCGTTTCTGGGCCCCAAATCCGTGTCCTGCTTTCCTGTGAGCACTGGCTAATTAGGCAGAGTGTGTAGGTGCTCTCTGAAATTGGAACAGCCAGCTTGTGCAGGAACTTTTGTCATTAGCCAATGTTATACCGGTTCCTTTTCCTGTCTCAGCAATAACTGCAGTTGAGTAAAAACCAAAACGCAGTGCAGTGGGCTGATGAAACGTTAGGTGATGCCAGAAGAATTACTGGCTAGTAACTCAGAATAAGACAGGGCTGCTGGCTTGCAGTGAGAAGCTTGTAATTTGCTGTGATAATAAGTGGAGAGGAGCCTGTGACTTTGACTCCATTGTAAACAAGCAGAGGTTTCGATGTGCTTTTGGCACTGCCAGGCTTGCTGTAAGTTTGACTTCATTCGTTCTCCTCTTTTCCATTTACCTGCTTTCTTTCTGAGCTGAAGCTGCTTCAGTCAGCTGTGCTGGGTGGAGATCGGGGTTCCTATAACCACTGCTTTGCTCCTTGCAGTGACACAAGTGGCCATTGACCTCTTGCTTAAGAAAAGCGGCTCTGAACTAGCACTGTGCTATTAAAGACTTGTAAAGTCCAGAAAAATAGAAAATCAGTTTTTGGAATGTGTATTGTTAGCTTATATTTACTTTTTGACTTACCATCCATGTCTTGTAACCTCAGACAGATGGACACCCAGTAATTATCCGATTACTGAGAACATTCGTGCCATATACTTAACGTTAGAAAAACTCATTCAGTCCGAAGAGACCCAGGTGAATGGAATTGTAATCCTGGCAGACTACAAAGGAGTCAGCTTATCTAAGGCGTCTCATTTTGGTCCTTTTGTAGCCAAAAAAGTGATTGGAATTCTTCAGGTAAGACCTGAACCGGTGGGAAAATAAGTTTGCTCATTGTAAATGAAAGCTTCTGTGTCTAAAAGAGTTCTTGACTGTGTTACCAGAAACTTTAGCACCTTGGATTTTACTGGGAGAGTTAAGACATGACCCTGCCCCAGCAGTTTCTTAGAGCTTTCCAGCTTCCCTTCATGTTTTGACTTCTGCATCCCTAAAATTAATTTGCATTAGAGTTGGAACAGAAGAGGGCAGTGCTGCATGTTAGCAATGAGGAACAGAGCCACTCAGTTTGGCCTAGCAGAGGAAAGCCTTTTGCCTGAATGCTGAGGAACAGCTGTTGGTATGCAGGTGGTTTGTGCTTAAAGATGGCTCTTCCAGCCACAGTGGAGCATGACATTCAGTGCTGGGTGAGTGCATGCCCAAAACCTGCTGCAGAAGGGGATTTTTGACTGAGCGTGATTTGAGGAGGATTTCCATCCAGTCCCTGGCAGAGGAAAGGCTTCTTCAGCACAGAGGGTGGCAGGAGAGACTGCAATAAAAAGATCTCAACTGCATGTTTGGAAGGAAAGCAACAGAGAGCAATTTAGAGCAAGAGTGTGAGCACAGGGAGAGTTGTACCAAATAGGAAGGTGAAAGCATCAAGGTGGTAGGAGGTTCTGACGAGTTTTGTTCACATTCAGCTCTGTTAGCTGAAGGACTGAGATAAGGAAAACTAGGAAGGGTTTGGGTCCTCATCGCTTTTACTCTGGTCTGAGCTGGTTCTGTTCTTTGCTGCATCTGTAAGGGAATAAGGAAGGACAGGGGGAAATAGGAGTTTATGGAGATGAAACTAGCAAGGCTTTGAATGTCGTTATAAGAAGTCACGTAGTCCTTTAATTAAGATCTAAATTATCATTAAACTGAGCCCACATTTAACTTGCACACATAGAGCGGTGGGTGTCCCCTTATTTTAGAGGAAGAGCAGAGGCGAAGGCCAGAAGCTGTGGCCTGAATAAACACATTGCATCAGCCTTGCTGTGCAGCATCTCCAGAAGGAGCCAATTCACTGCTCCCAGCACGGCGTGCTCCCTCCTGAGGAGTTGGGATCGTTGCTCTGTAACTGCATCCTCAGCAGGGCTGGGAACACCCCAAGGACAGTGACTACCCAGGCTTATTTTCCAGGGGAGATGAACAGCGTAGGGGATGAAGATCTACTGGCAGCAGTACATTTCCCAGTGCAAGGGCACTGTGCAGTTTTCTCATCCCTTGGCTTCATGCCCACAGCTCTCGTTCTGCTCCCTGTGAGAAGGTGCATTTCTGTCTCCACAATGGTTTATGTTTTTATCTCATGGGAGTTTGGAAACCGGGGGGTTGTGCTGGCAGGCAGCCTCAGGACATTTAAAGAAAGAGGAAAATAACAAATGTTTTTTAAACTGCGCTATAAAAATCTTCTTTACCCTTCAGGATGGATTTCCCATTCGAATAAAAGCTGTTAACATAATTAATGAACCTCGTATATTCAAAGGCATTTTTGCCATCATCAAGCCTTTTCTGAAGGAAAAGATAGCAAACCGGGTAAGGATTTGTGTCATTTTAACATTAATGCTGATGTTTGTAAGTTCCTTGCTCAGCCCCTGCAAGTAAAACCTGTTGAAGAACGTTGGTGCCATTTACTTGATTGAACTGGCTTTGAAGAATTTGATACTGGTCTAAGAATAAGGATGCTTTGTGTATGTTCAGGACTGGACTCCATCCCTGGGGTTGCATTATCCTGGCGAGTAATGCTGTGTGTTTATAAGGTGGTGTCACAGGGAGGTGTTGTCCTCCCCTTGCTTTTCTCCCTTACCCAAGTGTCCAGCACAGCCCTGGGTGGGTGCTGTACGACTGGATGTAGCAAAGGATGATGCCCTCTCCGTGAAGGAAAATACTGTCAGTCCCACCAATGAACTTGAGGATTAGTTGAACCTGGAATGTCTGCAGAGACTGACACGTCTCAAGGCTTTCTTGCTGGGCTTTATGCTGCACTGGACTTGGTTTATTCTCACAAGTGTGTCTAACAGCATCTGCCCACTGCTGTATGCTGACACTTGCACACAAAGCCACCCCTTCTAAAATTTGCTCTTTAATTCAAAGCAAGCTCTTTGACTGATAGTAATATGCCACAAAGTATTTGATATGCATTAATAAAATAATTTTTGGCTTTCTTTTTTAGTTTTTTCTTCATGGCTCTGACCTGAATTCTCTTCATCAAAACATTCCTCCAGTGATTCTCCCTGAAGAATACGGGGGTACTGCAGGGAAGCTGGACATCTCAGCATGGAACGAGCTGCTGCTGGCCTCCGAAGAGGATTTCCTGCATGACTTCTCACAGCTGGTTCTCCCGTGTGACAGCTCTCCCCATGACATGCTAGTGAGCGGGGATGCTGATGAAAAGCAGTGTGATGATTCCTTGCGAGGCATGAAACCCCAGCTCTACTACTGCTACTAAGAGGTGAAGGGAAGCTTTATAGCAGTAAAGACCTCTTCTGTTCTCGTAAGTGATGTTGTGAACTCTGCCTTACTCCTAAACCTGCAGTTTAGGAACAGACTGCTGAGGCACTTTACACTGTAGAACCAAAGGAAGTTGAAGAAGGCACAGTGGGGGCAGGGCAGAGTTTGCAGAGGATAATGGGAAAGAGCATACAGTTACCAAGTTATATAGAATTCCTACAGCTAGTCAGCCTCTGGGGAAGGTGCAGACTTGCCAGTGTCTTCTAATTATCAAAACAGAAATGCAGGATGGTAAGTTTTGATAGTTTCTTCTCCCCACCCCAGTTAAAAGTGGCCATTTGCTAGCTTTATGGTTGTCCATTCCCTTCTCCTTCTGAAAGCACCCATAATCCAAGAAAAACAGCTGTCAGTTGCTTCTGAACCCTGTGAAATGTAGTTCTGTCAGTGGAGATTGCTTAAAACCATAAGCATTTGACTTGGCCTGTCCCCTATCATTGGGTGCAGATTGTGAGCTGGCATTTCTGGAATATCTGAATGAATATTTGGCTCAAATTAACATAGAAAGCTTTCTTATCTATGAATAGCAGTATGGGAATTCTCGGAAACTTTCTCACAGAAAGAAATTAACTATTAAGACAGCAATATAACAGGATAAACAGAAGCAATCTTCATTTTCAGAAGACAGTGAATTTCTCAGATCAGGTAACGAGACTTTTGATTAAATACAAGTTCAGATACTGAGGTTTGGGAACCCAATGCGAAAAACTGTCACCCACCTTTCCACGTTGTCAGTTGTTCTTTTCTGCAGCTGGTTGCAATGAGAAAGTTGGTAAGTAACTCACACCGAATTTGTGAGGCAGCTTTGTAGCAGCTGGCATGATGTAAGGAGCCAACATTCCCGTAGGAAAGCAAGGTGCTTCTTAAACTTGCTATGTTGGACAGGATTTGAATTTAACTCTTTGTGAAACCAAACGCAGACAGGCTATTTGAAAGCACATTCTTAAATTTTCTGGTATTGTAGCATTTTCTTATTTTATTTTTTTTACTGTGCCTGTCTGCACTTTTGTGAAATGTTACAACTCCGGTTTCTGCTTTGTTGATCTCTTCTGTCTTCAGTTGTCATGTTCTTGTATGAAGATAGACTTGAATCTCATCTCTGTAATGTTTACCCATAACTTGTATGCCTGTGCTTAAAGGTCCTCGTCTAGAAACAGAGCTAAGACTCCAGTGTCACATCAGGGTAAAGTATCCTACATTTTAGTCACCTGTTCCCACTCCCTAAGTTCCATCTGTGTAAGTGGTCTAGAATTAGAACTTAACTGTCAGCACACTCTTTGCACACGTTCTTCTGCACTGCAGAGGTGTAGAGATGGGTAACCTCACTACAAACAAGAAAGCACACCCAATTATTTCAAGGTGAAATATTTCACTGCTTGGTGAAAAAGAACATCCCTTCTACCAGGGGACTTAGCTGTAGAGCACTTCCTCTGGCTGAAATCCTCATGCAGTGCCAAGTGTGACCTAAGCACCAACTGTGTTTCTGTGAATGTAAAAAAAAACCTGCTATCTTGAGAATTTCAGACATTCGTTTTTCAAAGTGCCAAATTCTGTCTTGAATGTCTTCTTCCCTCTCAGACCCCCCTGCAGCATGACTGCATTTCCAGAAACCTCCTGTGCCACCGCAGTCATGGCTTGCTGACCTGGCAACAGATGTCATCCAGAATCTTGGAGGTGCCAAATGCCAGACCTCTCATCTAAGCACTATAAAAGCAGATCAGGATTTGAGAAAGGGTGAGCAATGAGGCTTATTCCTCAGTGGCAGTCCAGAATTTCAGTATGAGTAAGGAACTCATCACTCGACCTGCTTTAGAAGATAGAAAGAAATTCATTTTCCTCATTTATAGCATTTTTTCCCTACCTTTATAGTCTTACTCCTCTTTGAGGGTTGTGACCTTAAGCATAGGTTTAAAAAAAACCAAACGCTTCCTGCTACATAAAGTAAAGAAGTACTGCTAGGAACTTTCTCTTCACTTTTGACCAAAATGAGGTGCATGTTTTGCAGAGATTTGATTTGATTTAGACCTTAGTATGCAGGCCATGACTTCAAAAACTAAGTGGCTGCCCACACTGTTTACCTGACAGAACATAGAGGTCGGTCTGGTCTTTATAGCCTTTGAATGCCTCTTAATTCCAGCCACAATATACAACCAAATAAACTGTTTTGACAGCTCTGTTAGAAAAGCTATTTTGATCCACTTATTTAAATACCGGAGAAGGAAGCTGAATGTTCAGAATTCAGTGTAATACCCATCACATGAAAAAAGGGGCAGTCAGCAGAAGGCTGCACCTGAGGAACCTTTAAAGGAACCAATCCCTTTTCAGGCTCATATATTCTCTTGCATGGTCAGTAAAACAAACCCATCTCACTTACCCCTTCTCTCCTGTGCTTACAGAAAAACTAAATTGTTTCTTTTAATCTTTAACCTAATAGAAAATGATACGTTATCCAAGCTGAAAACAGCTTGTGTTACACCTCCAAAACTTCTTAAAGCTGCACCCTCTATGTCACGATACATCACTTCAACCACACTTACCTGTACCAAGCCTTTAACTATTCCTTCTAGATCTGTTCTTCCTTGGCTTTAGAACTTACTTAAGCTGTCTCTCTACCCCTTTCTAGGTTTGAAGCCAGTGCTCAGGTAGCACAGCTGTTTTACATGCACCTGACTACAAAGCTGAGAGCATTCTTTAAGCTTTAGCACTTGCCAGCAAACAAAAAAGTTCTGTTCTCAATATTTATTGTGTCAGAGTTGGAAAATAATCACTTGCTTTAACTGTATAGTCTCCTTATCTGCAGGTTAAGAGAACAGGTAGGAAAAGCTGTTTAATTTAGAGGGTTTGATTCCTCTTCTCCCTGCCCACTTCACAGCACTAGAACTGATCTGACATCTTATTCTACTTGACAGAACCTTGTTTTCAGAGGTTACATGCCTCTGGAAAGCCATCCCTGCCAGCCCAACACATGACAAATTCAAACTACTCAAACTGTATGGGGTAGCCATGGCTTTCAGCATGATGTAGGACAAGAGTTAGCTGCATACTGTACATAAAGATACTTGAATTTATACTCTTGCAATGGGTATTAGAAACCCTGAGGTATTTTCAGGACAGGGGTTGATGTTTTGGTTGTTCTTGTTTTTGTTAAATGTCATTTTGGCATGAATTAATCACAGTGTTATTCCAACTGGTAATTTTGCCTTTTGTTGTATGTGGGCCTAGAGGTGGTGGATGGTTAAGTGTGCACATTATTTTGACAAAATCTTATTTTTATATTGCATTTTATAAAAATGGAGTGGTCAAAATATGTAATTTTATGATGCATGACTGGGTGATTAAATACATTACTGTAACAGCTGCTAATTTGGTACTTTCCATACAGTTGCCTTGTGTCATTTTGGGGTATTTTACTGCAAGAGGGAGTTAAGTGTACATTGCCATTCCACACTAAAACATGGCTGCAACCAAGCATAACTGCAGGACTATTACATTGCAAGAGGAGTTGCTTTTTACTGCAGAACTAAATTTTTGCTTGAATGATAACAGAGGAATTTCAAGGAACAGGATGTGACGTTCAGGAAAGTTGCAGAGAAGATGCAGGTTGTTTCAAAAGAAATACATTGTGATTTACTGCTTACATGGAGAAAGTGTCCAGTCACATCCCCATGGTGACTGCAGCAGCCAATTAACATTTTAATCATGTAAATAACACTTTGCCTTAGAGAATAACTGCCTCAATCCTTAACACTTCTCAACAGAGCTGGGCGAGTTCCAGTAGTTAGTCCATTTTATTCAAATGAGTTTACAGTGCAAATACCATAGTGCCAATAATAATCATTTCATAGACACTTTTAAAAGCATATTAGGGAAGTGAAAATTAATTAGAAGCTCTGTTTTTCCACCATAATCATAGAGTTGTTTAAGCTAGTCTTACACTTACTGCTTAATATTTGGCAAACATACTACCAAAGAAGTTACCATAGAAATTGCCTCTTAGAAGGGGCAAGCTTGTGCTTAAAGGAATTAGAGTTAACAGCTTTCCAGCCTGAAAGGTTGGTTGTTTTGGTGGGGAATGAGGGATTTCTGCCACACCATAGGAAGGTAAGTATCATTTGAAAAAGCTGCTTTAAATAAACGTGTGTAGTGGAATGTAGAAATTAAATGGTGTGGCTCACACTTCAAGGAAGAAGTGTTAGCAGCAGTGCACTATTGTGAACATAGTTTGTTCTTTAAAATATATTACTTCATATTTAGATAAATTGTATTTTGTTTAATACTAAGGTTGGGGCTACTGGACATAAATTTTCTTTTGTGCCTTGACAGCACAGCAGTAGTGAGCTTCATAAATGCAGTAATAAGATAACTATGACTTAAGGTTAAAATAGAGGGGTAACTGAGAATTTTGATCCTGCAACAAGCATTGTGCAATACTTAACTGTGCATCCACCCACATGTTAATATTGACATAAGACAGTATTTGCCTTAATAACTAAAGCAATACATGAACATTCTGGCTTTAAGCAAAGAATTCCCCGCTCCCGTAGGCCCAGACAGATGCAGCTATTTAACTGAAGTTCCTGTTAGTAAGGACAAGGGGAGCCACCAGGGTCCAAAGGTAGAGAAGGAGGCAAACCCAGCTGGAGGTTATCTTCACCCACACGGCTGGCCACTTACTTGTCATTGTTTTAAAATCCGCATCAGGGCTGAAAAGCAAAGAAATAAGCGATTAGATTTAGAAGATGCTTTCCTCCATTCCTTCTACTTCTCAAATCAAGTTGAAATTCAGAGGACTCCTGGACACTCCACTACCAGGGCCTTTGTGCCAGACTGGTGGGACAACCAGCAGTTTCCCCATGGCTCCTCGGGCCTTTTGCTCTCTATTCCACTTCCAAACAAGATCGGCTTGCACACGTTGATGTGCTGTTCTTAAAAGAAGTCTTCCAGAGAGCTGCGCAATAGACTCCTGCTAGCTGCTGCTCCACAAGCATATTTGTTAATTTACACACTGCTGCAGTTGTGAGAAAAGCTATTGTAAGCTGCAAAAGCTGAGGGGATGTGCAAGCATTCCCAGCAGATCTGGGAAACACCTCTTTAAGCAGCGTGTCCCTGTGCAGCTTTCCCAGGCTGGCAGAGCCAGTAGGTTTGGCTTATGGCTGGCCTGAGACAGGCATCCCAGGAGACCCCTTTTCTTACATGTAGATTATCCTACATGGATCCTTCCTGCTGCCTGCATTGCAGCTTGGTAAGCACACTTAACACCTTTGCAGAAGAGGCGCCCCTCTAGGAGTGCACTGATTTTTTGTCTTTACGCAGGTTTTTTTTACATCCTTAATTCAGCAACTCAAAAATGACAAGCCACAACTAATGCAACTGGCGTAGGGACAGCACCTTCAACAGCCTGTCAGGAGTAGCCTGAGCAGGAGCTCCCATCCTCCTAGAAATGCTGGCACTGGCACGCAGCTTATCAATTTCTGTCTTGCTCTTACCTGTACCAGTTTGTGAGTGTCATCATGATGTACAGAGAGGCAAGAAAGAGCATGAAGTGAAAGAAGGCATAGTTGTACTGGACACCATCTTTTTCATTATCCACGACACGGCGCACTTCTCCTTCCTCTGCAGCCCCGCTGCCTGTTCCCCCAGCCTCCTCCAGAATGGCACTGTCACTTGCAGACAGGGTCAGTTTGTTCACTTGGCTGTTACTTGAAGAGCGAATACTGCAGTGTGACCCAAAGAAAAACATGGTCAACAACTCCCTTTTCAAGTAGCTACGTTTGCTAATGAAACAAGAAGAGGATCACAGTGAAAGTCAGAACTAGCAAATGACATTGGTGAAGTCCATCTGAAAACCACAAAGATGCTCCTTACATCTGAGCTTTTGTGAACAAAAAACAAAAAACAAAAAAACAACAACAAAACACAACCATACAGCAGTTCTAGCCCAGGCCTTGCATATTTTGCTGTGTTACTGGAGTTGGCTCTAACAAAGCTTATGGTCATCCACAAAACAGAATGCAGTTTTATTAGTTGTATTTGGCCTGAGACCACAGCATATGAACAAAAGCAGGTATTTTTGCTGGGCCACTGTCAAATGAGAAAGACAGACAAAGCCCAATTGTTTACTATTTGATAGCAGTGCAGATCCTACCTGGAATACAGGAGGCAGAAGACAAATATAACCAATCCAACAATACTCTGGGCATCCCACCACTGCAGGGACTTGGGTGGAGCTGGAGTAGCAGGTATGACAGTGGTGTTTGCTGGAGCAATTGTAGGTGTAGCTATCTGAGTAATGATGTTCAGCAGACTTGGGTTACAGTTCCGTTCTGAAAGGAATTTTGAGGCAAATTAAGACTAGATGAGCTTCAACAGCTTCAGTGAAGGCAGAAGGTTACAAGTCACCGTTCCCTTTAACTGCTCATCTCTGATTCCCCTTAGGTAACATCAGCACGCGATGTTTTCTCCTTCTTGTGAGTTAAGCAATGCGTTGTTATTTAAATAAATCAGCATGTCCGATTTATTTCCTTTCTCTTCACAAAAACACCAGTTTAGTTCCAGAAAGAGATAAGCTGACATTTTCATAGTTAAGGTAGCTTTACTTTTTCATTAGATTTTATCTAGGCAGAAGATCAGCAGTCCTCATGCAGTGATCTGCACTGAGTCACACCAATGATTTCACACCCATATGTTACTCAGAACAAATCCATGCTTACCAGGCTCGTTGGACATGGCTGACCAAGTGAGATACATGGTGTAAAAGGTAATGATAGAGGACTGGAGGAGGCCAGATCGAGGCTGATATTCCTGTTGAAAGACAAGCCAACGTGAAAAGGGCAGCTGCCACTGTAGGTAAATGAATGCCTATGAATTTCAGTTTTCAGAAATGCATTGGGCTTCATACTGTTTAAAAAACAGGAGTAATAAAACTTACAATAGTATAATTCACACAGCAAGCAACTCAAACACAGCAGGACTAAAGAAACCAAACCCAGATCTTCTGTGCTCAAGACTCAGCTACAGATTTTTCCTGAGTTAACCCCAACTTGCTTAACAGTTTCGTGGATATGAATCTAGTATGCAATTTGGAGCTGCCAGTTCAGAATCAAGTAACATGAAAGCTTCCTACTGATATTAAACTCTCACACGATTATGAAGCTGGAGCATTACAGTAATAAATTCCGTTCTTATGTTACTTTTTCCATTATGGGCTCTTTGTTCTGCCAGAACCTTCACCACCAGAGCCATGCCAGCAGGGACACCCACGGAAACCTCAAAACAATGTTAGCAAAAAAAAACAACAACAAAAAAAGCCTATCTTCAGGAAATGCATCACTACAGAATGCATCTGTCTCAGAGCTTTTCTTTTTTTTAATCTTTATTCCTTAAATATCCCCAGCTAGCATTGTTATGGCAGCCAAGCATTACAATTCTGCCTGGCTGCGTTGGTATGACACCCTTCTTACTTTCTTGCATTGTATACCAGAATAAAATAAAGAAAAACAGTACCTGAACTTTTGGAAGGATGGAAACAATAGATACAGCAATGCACAGGATCATATTAAAGCTTATGAAGAATTTGTTCTCAGTGCAATCCTCAGGTGTTGTATAGAAAACATAAAAGAGCACAACGAAAACCACTGACAAGCCATAGAACAAGCTTGTACAGGACAGCAGAGCTGAAGGGGGAAAAATAACTATTAGAATAAGGACATAAAGCTTTAACAGAGCAGCTAGGGCGATTTAAAGGCTAACTACCAGTGTAAAGGGACCATTCCCCTTCCTCACGTCCAAACCTGATTAAGAAAGCTAGACTAGCAGAAGGCATTTTTATTAAACGTGGCCAGATGCCTGCTTTGGTTCTCTGGGCAGTGTGGCTCAGAGAAAAGCCAATGCTTTCATCAGGGGAACAAGATCTGTTTTCCAGATGCAATTCAGCTGGTCACAAGCCAGAGCACCCAAAAGGACAGCACTTTCTGCACACTTTCCATGGGCTGAAGGCCACTGTTTACATTTTCATTCTTGTGTATTTTTGAGATGAAGCTAGAAAATGCTTTTACAGCATTGACATCTATGAACAAAGAACCACAACTATTAGCATTAATTTCAGTAGAGAAGTTAGCAACGTGCCAAGGCACAGTGCTGTACTGCAGCCACTATCACTGACATAACTGGCCTTCTGAGTCAACAAGGTGATAAAAGAAAGTTAGAACTGAAGAGAACCAGGCTGCTAGCTCTGCACTCACACTGCAGACTGGACAAGTTGAGCACTGTTTATTATGGCTGTCAGAGCTGCTAGTCACAAGCCTAGAATATTTTGCATTTTATTTAATGAGAAAAAGGCCACTCTGGTTATAAGTTCCAAATGTTTACAGCAGTGACTCATGAAGGCTGTACAGTATCATACTGGGATATGTTTGCAAAGTAGTACGTGATATTCTGCAGACTTCTGGCCAGCCAAAACAAATCCCCGCCAGTTTAAGATTCCTACCTGCATACCAACACTTAGAATTTCCCTCCTCCATCCTCCCAACCCAGCTCTCATTCCAGGAGTGAGCAAAGTCCACAAGAAACACCAACTGGATCAGAATGAAGCAGAAGGCTCCACAAACACCAATAGCAAACCAGGCTAGAAAAAAGGAGTAACAAAACAAGCTTCATTGTCATTATTTACATGCTAAGCCAGGAAAAGGGATAAAAGCTACTTCTACTCCAGACAATTAAAAAAAAACCCCAAAACTATATACTAACTGTTATTCACAGTTCAGAAGCACGCAAGGAGACTGCTATTTCATGCATGACTCCAGTAGCTGAGGAGCATGGAAATGTTTAGCCCAAGGCGTTGAATGAATTTAAGATCTAACACGAGACCTGTTTGTGTACACTGTAAAGCCACATTTATCTGAGGCTCAGCAACTCTCTTGAGGTTCCCATAATGTGGCCAGACAGTAAAAATATCCTGCAGAGATTATTCAGAGACTCTGGGGCATTATTTTGCATTAATCACAGTCAGCATTCTGAGATGCCTCCAATCAGAACCGCATCAGAAGTCTCTTCCCAGAAGCTGACATAACAGAGTATTGAATTAGTGATACATAGCACCTATGCACTTGGAAGAGATTGTTCCTTGCCATTAATTCAGTTGATCACCATAACATTATTAAGAAGTAGGATAGAATCTGTGTTTTCTACAAGGTAACTTCCACTGTCACAACTAGAGCCCAGGAAGTCTGTGACAAAGTTTGGGTTTACTAAACAGAATTTTATGATTTTGATTTAACTGTACCTCTTGTGAAAGGCCCTTCAGGAATGTAAAATGCTCCGACCATGATGCCCACAATGGCAGCTATTTTGAAGAACCAGAACCTTTAGAAGAAGAAAGTTAAAAGCATGGGTATTACTCTGCATACGACATTCAAGTTTTACAAGATCTGCAAGCAGCCCACTGTGCACAGATGAATGCCTAAGAAATAAAGCAAGAAGTTTTGTGTAGTGGGATTAGAAGTTCACTAAATTGGGAAAAAAAAGGGTAAACGCAGCCGTTGCACCTGGGGCAACAGGAAGGGCTGGGAGCCCTCAGCCTAAAGGGCTGCAGACTTCAGGCCAGCCAGAAGTCTGCATAGCAGCTCCTGCTCCAAGCAAATAGACATGAGTCAGCAGCACATCCTCAATGGGAGGAAGGCTAATTGTGTACCATTAAATTTGGAGAAGGGAAAAGCAAGATCTAATTATCGCGTTCAACAGTCTAAAGAATGGTGTTAAGGCTTTGCACTGCATGCAGACTCTCTGATTGAGTCAGACTGGCCCAGAGAACGACCCAACAAATGCCAGACAGCACAAGGAAGGGGATACATAAAAAAAATAAACAGTATCCAGCATCTCTGCTGAAACACAGAGATAATGATCACCTCCTTTTCGTGTCAGCAGTGATGTTTAGCTTCCCATTACACTGATTAAGTTACACAAACAGGAAGCCTTTTAAAAGACTTAAGTATTACTCTTTATTCAGTTCCAAGGAAACTTCAAACCACTAACATATACTGAAACAATTTCTTTGTTGAGCACAATGACAAACTTGAGAAGAGAAGTAGAGGAAAGAAGTTAGAAGACCAGATGGCCAGCTTACAGACATACCCATTGTGCACTGCAGCTCTTGGATCATTACTTGTTTTCACAGCTATCATGAGCAGAGAGAAGACAAAGAAAAACACTGCCATGGCAAAGCTGATTCGGTAGACAGCTCTGTATCCAACAAACACATCACAGCTGACAAAGCCATTCAGATGTGGGATCCGAGTGTGAAGCCCCTCATCACAAAATCCAGGTACCTGAGGAAATGAGCAAAGACAAATTTAGCTGTGAACTCACTTCTGTATTTGCAATCACATTCTTTAAGCATTCTAACAACTATGGTTCCCAGTCAGCTCTCCTCTAGAAAATCTGTTAACAAAAAACCTTCTGCTCAGCCAGCCTGCACAGACCTCACGGCCATTTTTCTTTCTCTCCAGGTCACCACTGCAAGCATTCAAAGCATTCAGAAAGATTAAGGTGGAAAGCTACAGATGTTGGCAGTGATGTCTGAGAAGCGTCAGGCCTGGTTGAGTTTCAGTTTCATAAATCAAGGGACTCTCCCAGGTCATCTGGATGCTGTGGCTCCTTTGTGTTCCACTCCAAGTAAAACCAATCAACAGCCATTTGCACAAGCTCCAGATACGCAACAGTAAACAAGAGATTTTCTCCTCCATACCTTTTTCAGCTGTTCCTCCATCCCTGGTGCCAGCATAATGCAGGCAACAGCCGTGCTAAGGAGGAGGAGAAGGGCATAGATGAGGCGCGTCACGGTGGAGTTCTTGCTGTTGGGACAGCATCGGCACAGCAGGCAGGAGGCACCGCCGCACAGACAGGGAATCTGAAGAAACACAAAGCTCTCTCTGAAGCTGAAAGCGCTGCCTGGGGGCTGAGGTCAGCTGCGCAACCACAAGCGGACGGGAACAGCCCAGCTGCGAGCTCGGAGCTGCTCTCAGTCAGCGCCACTCGCAATTGGGTCACGCTCGGTCCGCAGTTATGAGCGACCCCGTGTTTGGCACGGCCCCACACGACACGACCCGGGCTCCCTCTGCCCCACAGCCCTGCGGTTCGCTACCTCCCGGCATCCGCTCCACGCCAGGGAGCAAAATCCTGACCGCGGTCCCTGACAAGGCCGGACCTCCACCCACCAGACCCACCCCGCAAATCCTCTTCACCTCGAGGCCCCCGCAGCCATAGCGTGCTGGTGAGGGGAGGAAAACCGATCGGAATGAAGCGGGGTTGAGCAGCCCCGCCGCCACTCACCCAGCTGGCCAAGGAGCAAACCCCCAGCACCGCCCCCATGGCGCCGCCGCCGCCGCCACCACCGGGCCCGCCGGCCACTTCCTGCTTCCGCCCTCAGCCCCGGGCGTCAGGTGACCGTCCCCTGCTCCCCCGCCTCCGCTCATTGGCTACGCTCTCTATGCCGCCCACCAATACGAAGGCAGGATGGAACCGCGGACGGAAGGATCGGAACGGAAGCAAGGCGCTGACTGGTTGAAAAGCTTAAGTAGTGAGCGGTTCTATTAACAAAATAACCAATGAGAGAGACTGATCGCTGTGAGGGCGGTGATTGGCATTTCTCGTAGCCATTCAGTTCCTCTCTCTCCCTGAGGCCCACAGGGGGCGCTCCGGCTCGCCGTGGTTACCATGGCAGTCGCCATGGCGGCGGGCCTGCGGCTGTGCCCCCCCTTTGGGCGCTGGGTCTGGGCTGGGTCCTCTGGGAAAAACAGCCTGGCGTGGGAGCAAACCGAATGGCTGAGAGGTGGCTGTGAGGGCGTAACAGCGGGAGGGTGACAAAAGTTGACTCTCAAGCTTAGGAAAGCGCTCAGGAAGTCCTTAATTAGCGTCAGCGTTGCGAAATGGCGGAGGTCGGGGTTGGGAGCAAGCAGTCGGGCTGCAGCCGGGCTGCAGGATGTGTGTGATCCCAGCTGCTGCACATCGCTAAGCCTGCTTCCATCTCCGTGACAAAGAGTTAGGATGACAGCTTCATTGCCACCCGAAACGCCAAGGCAGAAAGCAGGCAGTAAAACTGACGCTTGCTTTCCACAGCGGCTCTAAGGCTTGGAGCATTGTGTTAGCAGAACCATCCTCCTGTCAGCCTCGCTCGCTGATGAAAGGGCACAGGCTTCTTTCAGAAAGAGATCATGCTGTAAATCACTGAAATTGTGCTTCCTTCAGATCGTACCGAGCCTTTTGGTTAACACATCGTCCCTTCTGGGTGCAGCAGGTGGATGTGTAAGAAGGCTTTTACCACATCCCTGGTATTTCACTGTCTGTGCACATGAATGTATGCATAATAAAGGCCAAAATTCTGTGTTCCCAGCAATCTTGGATAGATCGTTTCATAAGTGCATTACCAGGACAGGGATGAAGCTTGGCTAAATCCTGAGGCTTATACTGTTTTCTTTACAGGAAATACCTGTCCAGCAGAGTTGTTAAGTGCAGTGAGATCTTCCACTGGATTGTGCAAAGAAAAGACAAAGAGTACAGGTAGAAGGCTTTCTCCTTGGGCTGTCAGCGTAACGTTTCCAAGTGCTCATTTCACCTCCCCCCATAAATACTCCTCTGATTCTGTGTAACATCATCTCAAAGCACACACTTCCAAAAGGCGATAAGGATGAAGTCAGCCTGGTTGCTGTCAGCTATGGGAACGAGACAGGACATGGCAGGAGGTTATCCTCATTTTACAAAAATACCCCGCTCTGCTGCATTAATCACTTCTGACAGCAGAATGAAGAATAAGAATTAGAATTCCTTACATGTGTTATATCTCATTAATACCTATATATTTGTTGTTTGAAGTACCTAGAATTTTTTTTTCCTCCAAATTAGGTGGTATTTAAAGCTACTGTGTCAGATAGAATCATTTGAAAATACTTCTCTGCAGTTCTTTGTGCAGCTGAGCTAATAGGAGAATGTCACTCAAGCTTGTGCGTTAGTGCTATTCTTGTTAATCTCAAGGGTCTCCCTTTCATGATAACAAAAATTCCGAACTTTCCCTGGTGCTCCTTGGAGTATTCAAGGGTTCCTGCTCTTCATGGGATGTGTTTTTGCAAGCAACAGATCCAGCTTATAATTAAATGATCCTTTGAATGTCCAGAATCTGTCAGGCAGTGTTTAACTAAGTGAACTGAAATTAGAATGTCTGGGTCAAGTCATCTGTATGATTTTAAAAGAGATGTGTGCAATCTATGTTTTTGCAGTAGTGGTGCTTTGACCTGGATAGAGGCTCAAATGTCTTCCTGCATACTGGACTGCATAAACTTCAGAGTTTTAAGGTATTGGTGTCAGCTTTCTAATAAAACCTACCTAACTATTGCACTTCTGTGAAGTGTTTAGCTTTAAACAGTGCTTTTAATTGTGCTTTTAACTGTGACTGGATCTTCAGGGCACTAAGGGTTTCAGATTTTTTTTTTGTGGGGAACTGTTTTTGCCGCTCTTTAGTTCAGACTTTGGGTTGAGCTATATTCCACAGCACAGACCTTAAACTGCACTTCCGAAGTAGCCATCAAAGTCCCTCATCTCTGAGAAAGTCAGCGTTTAGACAACAGTGCAGCACCGTCATGGCTGAAACCACTTGCAGTTGTCAGTCTTTACTTGGATAGAGTTAATAGTTCTACAAAGTCATTACATTCTAGCAGGGTAGAAAGTCCTCCCAAGTATAAATATTATGCAGTTTATGGAGCTCTGAGACCACTTTCGATGGGGCATGCTCTTATCACACACCACTGATGCAGGTACATATTCATCACTAACACACAAAGGCCATCAAGTGTTACTTGCTGCAGTTGCCCCTGCAGTGGGAGACCAGCAAATTCAACCTAGTCCACCCTATTGAGCTTTCAAATATGCAGGCTTCTTTTCTCCTCAGTCATTTGCTCATGATTTTATAGTTTTCATCTTCTCTTGACTGAATGCACTGTGACTGCATTAACACCTGCCTCTGCTCTTCTTAGACTATTTTCCTATCATGTCATGGACACATGAGTCATCTTATTTGTGATCCGCCGAGCTGAGTGAGAGCCATAGTAACGCTGTGTGCTTCAAGGCCATTAGTAACGCTGCTAAAACTTGCATAATATCTTCTTCTGTGTCTAAATCCCTAAGAGACTGAGTAACTGTTTTCTTTTTCACCCGAACTGACTATGCGACTGTATGAGTCATTCCCGTTACGATAGAGGAATTGTAATCTCTGTGCCTTTCCAGTTTTCTTTGGCCAGCAATTTATTTTATAGGACACCTCTGTTCAATCTCTCTGTTCCAAACCCCTATATGTCCCCAGAAATATGACTTTGGTTCTTTTCAGATCATGTGCTTTGGTTTGGAAACTACTGAAAGTTATTGGTAAAACAGATGGAGAAATGTTCATCTTTATCCAGTGATATTACTGAGCTATTTCATTACTTGTGGAAGCATTAGTGAAACTTAAATATATTGAGAAGCATTTAAATGACAGCAACAATAAAAAAAAAGAAAGGTTATAGTAATTATTAAACATATATATATACATGCTGGAGGGAGTATTTTGTACAAAAGATCTGCAGCGACAGCTGTGAATGAACCATGAGAAGGACTAGCAACAGATGGCTGGTAAAAAGGAGGACGGAGTGAAAGGTGTCCTTTTGTAATGAATGAACATGATATCCCTGCAAGCAGCACGGGATGTTGCCCTTTGGGGAACAGGATCTTGCACAGAAGGGCTGTTGCAGCTTTGCAAGCCCTCTGGGGCAGCTAGAGCCCTGCTCTGACACTGCTGCTAGCAGCTGTCCCAGGAGGAGCCTTGCAGCAGAGAGCAGCTGCTGGAGCTGGGCTCGTGTCCCATCCCTGCAAGTGACACTGTGTTAGCACAGAGCCAGGTGTCAGCTCCCTGCTCCTAGCAGGGCTGAGCTGGGCTTGGTTTTGCTGGTAGAGCACCTCGAGCTGTGCAGGGCATCAAAGGTCCTGCTTTTAAGTAGCCACTTCAAAAGTGGATGGACACGAAACAAGTTGATCTCCTACTTGAGCACTGTGCACATGGGCTTACCAACATTGCCTGATTTATTGCTTCAAATATTTTTTTTATTTTTCCTCTCCTGATATATATTTTTCATTAGACCAAGACTTCCCTCTCTCTGTGATCCCATCTCCCACATGAAGCCCACACTGAAGTCCAGCTGGGCAGCCCTATTGGGTCAGCGATCACCGTGGCACAACATCCAGTGAAACAGCAGGGGCAGGAAAAGTCAGGAATCACAAAAAACAGCGATGAGCTGTGCAGCTTCAGGAGAGCCACAGGACCATGCGAGGCAGTAAGTGAGAAAGAGGCAAATCCCAGCACCATGCCTGCTCATTTTCCCAGGGAGGGAATGCAGAGCCCAAATGAGCGGCTGCTGCTGGGGCATTACTTGGGGCACAGCCTCACAGTGTGAGCAGCTGTGCAGTGGGGCTGGGAGGCAGCAGCATGCAGAAGCACACAGCCTGACCAGGGCTGTCCTCAGCACGGTCTGAACTGACTTAACCACCCGAGTGTTGCCTTTAAAGTCGGATGAGTGCCTGACCCAGTCTCTTCTCACAATAAAGAGCAGTGTGGGATCGTGCTGGCCACAGATATTTCTTTTAGCTGGTGTTTGCCTTCCTTCTCCACTGTTTCCCACACCAGTGATTCTGCTTTTCAAGATGAAGTTCTGAAACCGGCGAGATGTTGCTTTATCATCAGTCTTCCACATCATGTGAATCCTCCCAGAATACCAGCTGACATTTCAGAGGTTGCATTTTTGCATTTGAGCCAGGACGCAGTTAGCACGTAACAGTGGCTTCTTATGTTGGTGTTGTACTTTTAATTTTTTTTTTAAGAAGAGAAAAAAGTTCCTTCCTCTTGAGTCTCCAGCAGAGACCGTTTCTCCTTGGGGAAGGAGTTCACATGATCATATAGATGCGTCAGATAAAATCCCTTCCCACGTTTGATATTTGCTAAGTTGAATGATTGTTATTCCAAGCCAATAGCTGGAATGGCTGTGATTTAACATCCAAAGCTTTTCTTTTTTTTCCTTTGGTTCACAAGCATTAAAGAAATGAAGTGCAAAAATGAAATCCTTCAGCTTGGACTCATTAAGCAAACACCACTCTAGCTACGCAAATATTTCTCCCTGTTTGTTTGTTTAAAGCTGGCCAAGAGTCAGGCTGTGAGTTCCAGAAATACTTTCAAGATAACAGAAACGGGCATCCGAATCTAAAAGGAATTCTGTATTTAGAAATTCTGGAATACTACAAGGGGGTGGCTGTGCTGCTAACGATTTTCTGATTGCTCTGAATCTCCGTGGCTTTGGAAAGTGAGTCATGACATCCTTCTTTATATAAATGTTTTTCCCATCGTAGATGATTTTACAAAATATATACCCTAAGGGGATCTAATAACACAATACCCATCTCTAGTCACGCTGTTGCTTTCAATAGGGCTTTGCTTGAGAGAGGCTAAATCAAGCCATTTCCCACGGGCAGCACTGGGCACGAGCTGTCAAGGCTCAGCACTCATGGAGCCCACGTGCACTCGGTGCAGAAGCAGCACCCAGCCTAATGCTTGGCACAGCAGGAACCGAGTGGTGTACGTTGGTTTATCAAGGCAGCCCTGGCCTCCTGCTGCAGAGCATGCTTGGGAGCACCAGGCCTTCACTAGAAGTTCACATCAGTTCCAGCTCACAGGGTGAGTTACTGCAGCATTCAGTGGACATAGAAAGCAAGAGCAAGGCACCTTGCAGGTCTTGGTTTCCACTGGCATTTCAGTGTCAGAATGGTGTTCCTCTGATATAAGTAGTAGCTCAGTTCCAAATTTACTGTTCTTGAGAGGTAATGGGAGAAGATTTTTTTTTTGTCAGACTCCAATGAATTGCTTAAAATGTTTGGTAATACAACTCTATTTATTACCATGTTTTTAGGGACTCGTGGAAAGTCCTGTGCCTTGACAGCCAGCAATGCAGCTCTCCACAGCTGTTTGTCCAAAGATGTATTTGAGATTGGTTTAACTCTTAACTTCATGCAGCAGCCATCAAAGCGAAACAGAAGTGGATGTGCTGCTGTCAGTGTGGATGTGGAGTTCTCTGTGGTTGTGGTGATCTCTGCTCATTATCTGCAGGGACTGAAATTTGGTTTCTTTTTTATGCTTAGGAGCCAGAGAAAGCTAAGATATTGCTTAACTGAAGAGCCATTGTTTACTGTTAATAAAATTGACACATTCCGTATGGCGCAGACATGCTATCTTGGCACCAGTAACAGGAGGAATTATTCTGCCTGGCTTGCAGTCTTTATCGTAAAAAGACAGTAATTAGCCAGCTTGGAACTAAATGAACCCAACTGAAAAAGCTGATTGATGAGGAATGACTCCTGACTGCTTCCTAAACACATGTGGTTTGGATGCCATCACTGACAGCGCTGATGCCAGCACCAGGTCGTGGCTCCTGCTGGGCAGTACCCAAAGCTAGTAGTGTTCAATGGCTTGATCTCTGGTGGAGTCCCAGCTTGAAGGGGTGATGAACAAACAGTGATAAGCACACTGTAAACCCTGCCAAAGTGACCCATTTACATGACAAAGTTGGTATGTTGCAAATTATGATAAATCTAGAGCATGCAAGCCACTCCACATTAATTCTTGGGGTAAAGATTGTGCAGTGGCTTACTTCAGATTAGGAATTACTTTGCATGAGGTTCCTCCATACAGCGTGGCTATCAGTCAGTGTGTGATAACTCCCTTTATAGCCCCCATACACCAAATTCTCCACATATGCAGGTCTTTGGGCCAGGCTGTCATCGTGTAGCAAGCTGTCATTCCCAGGGCCAGAAAGATCACATACAGCTTCCTGCAGCTTTTCCATATCAAGTTCATGAAGTCTCTAATCTTGTATTTTAAATATATCTAGTAAACCACAAATTGTTGGTTCTGTTGTTTTGTTGTTGTTCTTTTGTCCCTTTCTGCAAATGAAGCATGGGATCTGTTATTCCATTCACCTTTTTCCTCAGCACGGCACAATTTTTCATTAGCCAGTGATGGAACAGTTTGCAAACTTGCTTGTGGCTTCTGCATCCAGATCAGGAGCAGTGCGTGCAGAGCTGCTGCGCAGCTGAGGATGAACTTCCCATGGCGATGAAGAGGCACAAAGGAATGTTTCTGAGTGCCCAGCTGCCTGCATTCTTGTTCAGCTCATTCCTTAAAGACTGCTGAGATGTGATTGTATTAGTAATGATATGTTACAGTGCCTCGAGGCCTGGATAAATAACTAATGAGGCATCTTAGTCAAAATAAAAAAGATTTTCCCTCCTGGTTCCTCTGTTTGAACACTCATTTCTGCAGGAAGGCATGCAGTGCCACTGGAAAGCACACACCTCCTGTCCAAACACCACGATGCCTGCAGGTTGCCATAGCAATGAGGAGAGCTGAGGCCACTTGGGGCTGTAATTCTGCAATGCACGCAGCAGTGAGGTGCCACATCCCCGTGCTCAGCAAAGTCAGGCTCCAGCAGCCACATGCAGCCTGGGAAGGGTGTCTCACAGACACTGAGCCTGTTGTGCAGGCTGCATCCCTGAATGTGCCTTCACAGCATGGCCAAATAGTTCCAGATAACACCATGGCTGTCACACCTGTGGACTGCAACATACCTGGCCAGTCACAAATGGAGATATGGCTTGAGAAAGTTGGTGTCTATTTAAACATCATTGCTAGACTATACTTGCAATGGACAGTCTAAATAAAGATACGGAATGCTTTATCAGGCCAAGTTTTACAAAGCAGAAAACCACTACTTGAGAGTTGGCACAAAGGGAAATGATTCAATCCCCAGAAGCGAGTGACAGCTGGGAACTGCATGAAAACAGCAAATGCCGTGCCCAGAAAGCTGTAGTCCTGCATAAAAGTGAAGACTTCACCCCACTGGAAGAAAAAAAAAACCAAACAAACAAACAGCCCAACTCTGGGAGAGGGAAAGGATCTGAAACAGATACAGCAAATATACCCAGAGCTGATGGTAAGGAACCAGAAGATGCATTTTCTCCTAAAAGTGCAGCATCCTTGTAAGACTAGAAGAAATACCTGTGCATCATATTTAGTTACAACATTAAGACGGTAACAATGTTTAGAATTTTTCCTCTCTCTCTTCATACCACATGCTTAAAAGATGACATTGCACAGACAGAATATTTTGTTCCCTGTCCAGAACATGGAGCCCTCTTGGAGCAAATCGCAGGGACACTGCGCCTGCTGCTCTCAGCCCTGGCGGCCTCCAAAGGAGCTAATCCCACCCTGCCCGAGGGCAGGGGATGCTCAGGACACCGGAATGGCTTTGCTTGTGAAAGCATCCAGCCCCTGCACCCCTTCTCCATTGGACAGAATGCAGGGACCTGCAGCAGCAGGGCAGGAGGCTGAAAGGGGCGATGTGGGTGCACAGGGCAAAGCCTGAGGTCTGCAGCCCTTTGCCTCACAACGGGACCAGCCAGCACCCCGTTCTGAGCCCTGCAACAAAACCACGTGAAAGCACAAGTAAGGATCAAAACATTTACAGGCCTTCTGCACATCTGAAGCAGGAATCCTCGTCTGGCTGCCTAACACCATGAAACGATGTGATGATTGGGCACCTTTAGCAAGTCTTGTTCAGAGCTGGCAGAGATGACTTCTCCCCTATTAGCACCCCCCTTTCTCCAGAAGCTAGAAGTGCAGGTGCCAACCCAGCCTACTGCCTGTGCTCATCCAGCTGTCCCATGCAGCAGGAACAGAGGGACAAAAGGAAGGGACACCTGCTTCCCATGCAGTAACACCTGGGCCAGATACAACGGTTGTTTTTAGCCCTTTTTGTGTACCCACACAAAATGAGCCCTATTTAATACTTGCATGTTTCCCTCTCCTTTCACTGCTATCCACTCCAATCACAAACAAGAAGGCTTTGGCCAGGGGGATGACTTTCTGGTGAAGCATGTGCTGGATGCATGACCTTTGTGGGTTTATACTGAAGAAGGTTCTGGATACTTTTAGACAAACAAATCCCTTAGCAAGCAGGATTGATGCTTGTTTTGTAGTCCGCTACAGCTGCCATGGTTTCTCCTGCTAGTAGCAGGTAAAGTGCTTCTTCTATCGAGCATATGGGGGAGACTGCAATGAGCTGTGGGAACCTCGTGGGTAAAACATGGTATGGGATGGTGCTATCACTGCATGGTCTGACTTTGAGACCTACTTGTATTTGTTGCTGCTGCAAAGAGGTTACCAGCCAGTGACTTATTTTGCAAGAGCCTTTGGTTGGAAGGAATTCTGCAGAAATGAGTGGTTCAAGGCTCCCGGCCAAGATTTGCTTTCTGCAAAGGCTTTTAAACAAACTTTGGAGACTGGGGGGAAAAAAAAAAAAAAAAGTTTTTTTTTTTTTTTTCAAAAAAAAATAATTTCCTAGGAGGAAAAAAGTAATCTGGGGCTGTGGGTCCAATCTGTCCCATTGGGGTGAGCCCTCAGAGGAGCCTGGCTCAGCGGGCAGAGATAACGTTCTGCAGTGGCTGGGAAGGCTGAGAGCAGCTCATGAAGTGAAATTGCCCAGAAGCACTGCACAGCCTCTCACTTTGCACTGCAAAGCTTTATCATCTCTGCACAGATTACTGGAGCCAAAAATAGCTGCAGCTCAAAGAAAACAGTTTTTGAGCACGCTTCGCCCTGCTGGCATGGCAGCCCCCCGTCCAGCCACGCTGCCCAGCACCGGCCTGAGCTCCAGGTCCTGGGGGAGCTGCGCTAATGAGCTTGGCCTCGTTAAGGCTTTTCTGAGTCCCACTTCTTGATGATGAACCTTTCTGGGTTAACAACTTCTATAACAACAAAATTGGTCTGAACGTGGATAACTCACTGAGACACAGCAACACCCAGTCGCCTTAATCTACTGCAAAGTGTCCTTTCTGTGGCAGTGAAAAGAGAGCTTGGCACTGATTCTGCTTTACCTGACAGTGTCTCTTCTTCTCATGACTCTAAGTGCAAGATGTCACTGGATGGCTTGAAACATCTGCACTTGCCTGAGGGAGCCCAGCAGACTGTTGGAATATGCCTTGCATTTTTCAGTCCAATGTTTATTTACAGCGTTTGTTTTTGGGGGTGGAAGTCTTGAAAAAATCAGTGCACATTTTTTCCATGTCTAACTTGTGCCATTCCGCATTTCCTGGCGATCTCGATGACATCAAGTGACACAGACAGCTCAGCACCTGGGAAACGCCACGGAAAGCTGTGCTTGCACAAGGAGGCTCAGCCATGCAAGAGGAGCGCGGCAGCAACACTGCCTGAGGAGGGACACCAGGCTCAGGCTGCAAAATGGTCAGGCGAGAAGCAGGTCAGAGCCTCCTGCAATGACAGCTTGGTGCATGCGTCTGCAACTCCCTGGGCAGACTTTGTGTTGATGGCTTTCCTCACTGGGACATGCAGAGCGTGACCAGCACCGCATTGCTGTTCTGGGGATTGTTTTTTTCTATGTAAGAATCCTCAGGTATGCTCTCAGTTCATCCTGGACCTGCCCTATGGGATTTCTCTTTGTCCCATCCTGGCAGCTGTCCCATGGACAATTGCTTGCTCCTCACTGCAGTGCAGTGGACAGGTACCCACATGGCATCACAGTCCCATCCCTTCTTAGTGCCATCTCCATCCCACCCCAGTGCAGAGTCTCAAAGAGCCAAAAATATGAAATTACTGCAATTCTGCACAGGCCAGCAGCACCAGTACAACAGAGCAAAGCCAAACACTCCCCTGTGCAAAGGCAATGCCATTAATGCCAGCCCAGGACCATGCAGAGTGGCACAGCATAAAGCAGCTGGATGCAGCAAGAAGCTCAGCCAAGATGAGCAGGTAAATCAGCTGGACTAAAAGCCATAGGAAAGTACAGAAAGCCTACAAAAGGCTGGTTGAGCCTTCAGGTGAGTCTGCTCAACCCTATAGTGCAGTCTGCCATCCAGAGCGGGCCATGCCAGGCAGCTCTTACTGCAGTGGGCATCTCAGGGTGTCTGATGCCAAAGTCTCTGGTATCTTGTACGAAGGACAAGAGATGGGAGACCTTCAGCCAGGAGCTGGAGTAGATTTCCAGATAAAAACAACAACTCTCATTTAAAAAGAGCCAGAACAAATACATCAAAAACAATGTATTTTTATCCTAATTTGTTAAGATTTCAGGCAAAACTGCAAAATTGTTGGTGTCTCATGGCGTATTTTTCCCCTATGGAAAAAAAAAAAAAAAATTCTCTGTAGAAAACACAGTTTAATCCCCAAATGCATTTTTCTGCTTCCAGTGGAAAACATTCAAAAACATTCAAAACATTGAGTCCTTGTGGGGGTGGTCCTGGAGGAGGAGAGGCCAGGCAGTGGGGGGGGTGGGAGGGGAAGGGGCTCCTGACGGGTGCTCTGAGATTATCCCCAGGGCCAGGCACAGGGCTGGGAGCTTTGAATAGGACAAATAGTAGATATCTCATCTATAAAGTCCACATACTGCTCTCCTGAATTTCCAAAGTGCTTTGCTGTTAGCTGCACGCTGCATGCGTGGCAATGCAATCACCAAGAAAAGGCAGCCTGCACCATTGCTGGCGTGGTGGCATTTGTATTTCACAAGATCTGGCCTCCAGAGCCTGTGGTCCAAGCGTCATCCTGGATCACATTCAGGTATGAGCTGGAGGGAGCACAGAACTCGTCAGCTCCTGAGGCAGCTGAGCTGTCCCCCAGGCTGCAGCCACCCCATCTCCTGTGTCTGGAGAGGACCAGCAGCAAGATCCCAGCCATCACCATCGAGTGAGTAATAATGCATGACCCAAAGGGGCTGCAGAGAGATTAGTTTCCGTCAAATGATACTCCTCTGGAAATCAAACTGGCTTCCTGGTGCTGACTGCGA
This sequence comes from Centrocercus urophasianus, assembly GCF_019232065.1. NCBI lineage: Eukaryota > Metazoa > Chordata > Aves > Galliformes > Phasianidae > Centrocercus > Centrocercus urophasianus. Next base: position 5,268,903 of record NW_024884955.1, read on the forward strand.
AATAAAATAGAGCAGAATCGAGAGGTGGAGCTATAGGTCAGCGCGGCTGCACGGACTGCGAGGGGATTTTGCCTCTTTGAGGTCCTTTCCCTTTCGTCAGTGCCTCCTTGGAGGCGTCAGGGCGTTTCCTGCACAGCTGACTGCTTTTGTTGGTATTTTTATCTCTTCCTGCACGCCATGGCAGGGTGTGGGTATCTGCCACCAGCGGCAGCTTGCAGGCACACGGCACCGGGCCAAGAGGAGAGGGCTGATGGCAGACAGCAGCAGAAGGGCTCCTGAAGGACCTGCCTGGTGCCCTGCAAGGTGTCAGGCTGTGTGCTCAGCCTACAATCAGACCTCCCCTGGCTCCAGCCAAGTTTATGCATAGTACTTCTCCCATTTACAAGGCTCATAGCATCCTTACAGCAAAAAAAGGACACATCCTTCATTCTGCTGGCAAAGTAATTAGTCCTAACGAGCCCTGGTTCCAGGTTGGGCCAGCAAAGCATGAGGAAGCATCTGCCCCACTTGGGTGCTTGCAGCTGTCCGCTATCAGGAGGGCTGTGCTGAAAGAGGACAGGGGACACGGCACTGCCATCAGCTGTGCCTAACTCTGTCACCTGCTGCCATCCCCAAGGCAGCTGGGACACAGAGAGGTGACACCACTCAAGGAGACACTCCTGGACAGAAATTACTCTCCCCCTTGCTGAAAGCCCTGCCAGCAGGGTGGGCACAGAGGCAGTTACTTGGCATGCTGGGCTGCCTTGCCCCAAACACCTTCCCCTTACATTAAGGTACTGCCACCAGCTCTGAATTTCACCCGGCACGGGGCACGCTTTTCCAGTGCAAAAAGCACACCAGAAAGACGCGTACACAGCTCCCTGCGAGACGGTTCGCGTGCAGTGGAGCCCACGGCCCCGACAGAGGGCTCAGGGCGGCGGGGCGGTGCGGGGCGGGCCGGCACTGCCGGACAGCTGGCGCACGGGGTGGAAGCGCCCGGCAGCCGGAGCCGGGCACCGAAGGAAGGATGTTGGGGCGTACGCAGCTGCCGGGAGATGAGGTTACAATGCGCAGCTAAACAAAGATCCCCGCGAGGAGGAAACGGATCCCTCCCGCCGCCCGTAAGGTAGGAGCCGAGTGGCGGCCGCTTGACATCATCGGGCCGAGCATTGGATTACAGCAGGCAGGGACTCACCCGGCGGGGAGCAGAACACGCCCCTCGGCCCCACAAGTGCAACTTCATTTAGCGGCTCTCGGCGCGAGGAAGCCGCGAGCGCGGAGCTGCCCGCAGCGCCGCTTCCAGCCCCGGTCCTCCGGAGACAGCGGGACCCGTAAGTGCGGCGCCGGGAGCGGGGTGCGAGGGCAGGCGCTCGGCCGGGGGATGCCGGTGGGTGGTTTCTGCGGACGTAACTTGGGCTGCTCGCGGCGGAGCTTTGCTTTGCTCCGTGGAGCCATGGGCTGAGCGGCGGGGCTGCGTTTCGCTTTGGAAGTCGCCTGCTCCTGGTTTGCTGCGCGGGGAAAGCGGCTTTCGCGATCACAAAGGAATGCTCGGCGGCACGGCGACCCTCACAGGGACTTCCAGCATCCTTTCTGCCCTTCGCCCGTTTATTTTAAGAAACCGGCCAGACCTTACGATCTCTTACGACATAGCGGCTCGCTGTGTCCGTCCGGGAGCCGCTGGGCTCTGTGCCCGTGGCCACTCGGGGCTGCCCCGAGCCCTGGCACGGCCGAGAGCCTCACAAACGCGATGTACGCAGGCTTGGGACTCGCTGGCATCCAGCTTTCCTAGCAAGTGTTTTAAGAGCGGGATAAAAAAAGAACTGCTGTGTGGTGGTATTCTCAGGAGGCTCTGAAAATTCCTCCGGCTCGGTTCTGCGTGTCGCTCTCCTCTCTCCGGTTTCCCGCCGGCAGCTGGGAGGGAGCGCAACGCCTCGCTCCTGGAGGGACGGCTGGGAAACGTTCCCGTTGTGTCAGAGGGGGCAAAGGCACACACAGAATGAGAGCCACGCACGGCTGAGTTCTTTGGGGGAATGCCCATGGTGGCTGGAATGAGTGGACAAGCAAAGAGGCGATGCGCCAGTGTCAGGTGGGGCTCTGGGAGAGACATAGAAGCAGAAAGGACGGCTCCAAGGGAGCGTGTAGCCTCTCAGACTCTGGGCTGTGCTCGCCCGCGGTCAGCACAGCCCTCGGGGTGGCTCTGAGCGTGCTTTGGCTGTTGAGGCTTTTGGGAGGTCCCCTGCGAGCAAGGTGGGCCCTTCCAGCTGTCTGAGAAGTTGTTATATGCCTGCTGTAATGAGGAACAGTGTTTGGGGAAGAAGGGTGCACCGGGGATCCCCAACGGCTGAATTCATCTGTAGCACAGATACAGACTAAATGGCCACTTACAAACGTGGCTCTGCCAGTAAAGCTTAAAGTATCTTGAGCACAGGACAGGGCCCTGGGCTCCAAGTCCTCCGCTGCATGGACACCTTCCAGAGGGTGAGAGCTCCGATCCCTCAAAGAACAGGATCTCATTGCAGTAAAGCACATAGGCTGGCAGCAGCATAGCAGAAACACTAAAACCCAAAGACATAGATCCACATCTTCCAACAACTTATTTCTGTATGCACAGTGGCTGATTCTGACCAGGTGTAAAGGCTAAGAGGAGCTAGCAAGCACTGTTTTGCTTCCCCTTTGCCTTGCTCTCCTCTACCAAAGAAAAACTAATATACTTTTGAGCCTCCTTGAAGGCATGCATGCACACACACACAACCCTGCCATCCAAAAGACAGCTGTGAAAAACATTTTCCAGGTTGTTACCATCTTCTGGGACTCCCATCTTTCAGGACCAATTATCACAGCACTGATCCCTCCGACCAAATGCTAAGCATTACCCCTATCATACAGGGGCCAGGCACAAATCAGGTAGTTCTCCTGGGTTCATACAGGTCTGTACAGAAACAAGGGATCAATCTGCAAGTTGATAAGAAACAGCAGAAGCTGTACCACAGCTTTTTATTTGCCCTTTCTGTGCCACTCTGTTTTGATCTTCATTTTCACATTCAAAGCCTGAACATGGTTGTTGCTCCACAAGCATAAACTACTCTTCAAGTCAAAGCCATACACACAGACCAATCCAGACAAGTTTTCCAGCACAGTATCCATTCCTTAAAGAGGATGAGAGAAGGAAATAACGACCAACATGCTTCCAGCCAACTCATAAAGGGAGGTTGCTCCCCCAGGCTTACCAGTGCCAGCCGGTGCAATGGGGACGGTCAGCTGCTGCACGCACTTTGTCCCCAGCTCCTCCCAACGGCAGTGACAGAGAGGCACAGACATCACTGCAGGGCTCAGCCCAGGACCTGAGCAAGAAGAGCAGTGTTGGACTATGAACCATTTATTCCTCCATTTCAAAACCTGCGCTCCCTGTCAAGCCTTTGCAGCGCTCATTCTTGGTTTGCTCTGCATGTTCCTCAATGCCTTCTTTCCCAGCATGGCCCTGAGAGGTGCAGTGCTCTGCTTGGCTCCTCCATGCCTGCACATTGCTGGCCACAACCCGCTGCCATAGGAGCAGGCCAGCACTGAAATGCCAACAGTTGTTGATGTTTGCAGTGATGTAATAAGCCAAATATCCCCACCGGAGAGTCATCAGCTTTACTGCTATTACTCTTTCCACAAAGTGTAATTAGTCTGCGGTGCTCATTGCCTCTAGATATCACTGGCAGTAGGAGTTCAGAAGGCATTTTATTGGATAACAGATCATTATGTAGCTAGCTAAACTACTCTGCTTGTAATTATGAGGATATTGCATTTTAAGAATTATACAACCTCCTGGTTTAGGGCAATTAGTAACTAATGAAAAATATTTCATCATAATTACAAGTTTTCTTGCACCTCGGAGCCAAGGATACCAGCTGTATTTGGAGACAGGATACCAAATGAGATGGTCTTTCAGTCTGCCCAGGGAGGAGCCCCCAGGCTAATCAGTGATGCATTTGGATTGATGTTTACCTGTGAGTCAAGGTAACAATCTTCTGTCTGCTGCCATCACCTTGGGCAAAATCAGAAAGGACTTCCTCTCTGGATCAAAAGCAGCACCATAACATCTGCTGTAGAGAACACCGAATTCTGCCAAAAAGCACTCTGAGCTTCTTGGAGCATGTATTCATTTTGAAGCAATGTGGTGAGAACTGCATTTGTTTGGTGTGTATATACATGTTCCTTTAGGGTAACAGCTGAAAAAAGGCAGAGGCAATCTGGATCTCAAACTGTGTGCACCATGCTGATGGCAACGCCTTTGCAATTCACTCCTGAAGAGCAGCTATCCATTGGACATTTCCACATAGGTCCCTATAATCCATAGTGCCTAATCTGGTCCTGTAATGCATCAAAGAAACATGAATCATTCTTGACAAGTTACACCCACCCCACTTTAGTCCCACTGCAGCAGCTAGCCTCAGCATCAGCCTTAAGCCCCCACACTCTCTGCTTAAGGGAGTCTGCCCACGCTGGGTCCTTGCAGCTCTGCCCATCACCCAGGGCTGGGTGGATGGAATATGGAGCAGAAGATGAGCAGGGCATTCCACTTTCAAAATCCTCAACTAGGGCTGTGAGGCCCTACATGGAGGTGAGGCTGGGGCTGCAGGGACGGAGAAGAGTAGCTGCAAAAGGGTTCCTCTCTCCAAAATCAGCTGTTTTGAGAGAATAGGGGGCTTCCCCATCAGCCCATCAGGAATAGGATTGCTTAGTGATGGCTCTTCTAGTTCAGAGCATCCTCATTCCAATTTGCTTTAAGCATCTCCTGGCACAGGTCTGTGGATTTTGAGATGTTTTGCAACTCATCTGGAATGCCAGAGCTTTAAGTGTATGGGCTGTGTGACACAGGAGCCAGAGTGAGGCAGGAAGACAAAGGAGGGAAACAAAGGATCAAAGATTTTCAAAGCTGGTTTTCCTCCTTCCTGCTTTTGTTTTTCCTGATCAGTACCCCAAAAGGGTAATGCATATTCCCAGAGTTGTGGGAATGCTGTTTCTTTTCCTGTCCAGCATTTCCAACAAGCACTTCCCCATCAGTGGAATAAACAATAACAAAAGCATGTTGTCAAATCCTTGCGTCTTTGATTGGATACTGTCATGATCATCATTAGGATTTTCCACTTCTGTAAGCCCGTCATCTGCAGATTTCAAAGTCTTGCAGATATGTGAAACATCCAGTGAGGAAGGCGAGTATTAATAGTTCCACTTAACAGATGGGCAAAGTGACAAATAAAAGCAGCAAGTGCCCTGTCCTTGAAGCCGGGATGGAGCCAGTGAGCAATGTCTGGCTCCAACTATGAGTAAGTTTTAGAAGCGGGCCAAAGAATAAAGAAGGCGGCTGTAGATTTGACCTGGTTTGGAAAGTGATGAATTATTGCAGCCACAGTGATCCACAGCTCAGAGTAGGCAGAACTGCTGAATGAGCTACTGCTTGCATTCTTAAATGGTTAATTTCTTGCTTTTTGGTCTGCTAATATTTGTCCCTGGAAGCAAGAAATAAAAAACAACCAGCAGTCCGTGATGTTCCAAACTGTCCTAAAGCTGAAACAGCTGCTAAAATAAGCAAGTGTCTTGTTGGCTGGGCCCTGCAGGTCAGGAGATTGCAAGTCACCCACAGATGTTAAGGCCACAGAGGAAATGTCTGAGAGGGGCCTGGGGACCAAAGGAGAAGGCACAGCTGTGCGCAGAGCAACACAAGGCAAACCAAAGCAGCTGCCAGCACCAGGCAAGCTTCCCCTTCTGCCTCAAAGCAGTTGACGTGGAAGTTTCACTTCTTTAAATGGCAGGGGGCTTGCAAATGAACATTTGTACTCGCACTGCCAGCACTGAACCCCTCAAACCTTCCTGGGATGCCAGTCAGGTGCTTGTGTGCCGCAGTGCGCACACACCAAGATGTTGAAAGGAGAAGTAAAACCAAAAGGCAACTCTCCGTGAGGCCAGGCCACTGGGCAGGTTTTGCTCTTAGACCCAGCAGAGCAAATCACTTAGTGCAACCCCTAAAAGCCTTTCACTGCTCCTCTTGATACTCACTACCCCCAGATCCCTCCCATTAGTCACCGGTGGTGGGAAGAGCCGCTGAGCTTTATGCATCCTAACACCAGCACAGACACTGTTTCTTATGTTTGTTTTCCTTCCCCAGAAGCCGCTGCCCTGCTGTGTATGGAGCCTGTCTGAAATCATGCCCAAAAGGAAAGTCAACTAAACCAGGTAGGGATTCCACTACAGACTGATAACATCTTCCTTCATAGAAAAAATTTAATATAAGAAGGAAAAGGGGATTTTCCCCTTCCTGTTTTGCAAGAAGTCATTTGACCACCTCTGTATTCTGCACTACCAGTTGCTAGAAAGTTGCTAAGAGGGAACAAGCGCCTGTGGTTTTGCTGTAATGACTTTCCTGCTGTGTCTTCCATACCTCCCAGCCATGCACAAGCTGTGTCACAGCACCAGCTCTAGTCCACCCTGGCTGGGGACAGCCCAGCATCCTGCTCTCTCTGCTGCCTGCTCTGCACAGAGGGTCAGCCCATCAAAATGCAGGAGCGCCCAAAGCAGAGCTTCTTTTTACACTGGTGTTTAGAGTGAGCCTGCCAGCTCACACAGTCCTTCTGTGCTCACAGCCTTTCAGTCACCTTGCTGCTTTCTTGTCACTCACAATCTGGCTGGACTGAGCTGGTGTTTGCAGATCTGGCAGTGACAGAACTCTGGACTCACTGCTGCACAGACATTCACCCTGCAGGTCTCAGAGCAGCCCACCTCCTGCATCCAGCATCTTCCCACGCATGCTGGAGACCTCCCATGTCTGTCCATGCCCAGGCAGCATCTCAGTGGACCATAAAACACTTGGCAATCTGTTTAATTACAAGCTTTCCCTTCTGCAAGCATCTCTTTGTACCTCCTCCACTATTTCAGAGACATCTTGATAACCACTTCAGCTCATACCTGAGATCCCACATCCCTCATGAGCAGCATGCGGGGGTTTGCCTTGCTCACAGCAGGGCTCAGCAGCTGCTCCCATCTAATGCAGTGCCCCAACATCTTCCCCCCCCACCACAGCAATGCTGTGAGGTATGTGCACAAGGACAGGTGAAGCTCTGTTCAGGTGGGAGCTAAGCAAGGCAGCACAGCACCAGGACTGCTGCTTTGGGTGAGGGGAGATGTGGAACCATGTGGAAGGGCTCAGCTCTCCCTGCAAACTCGTTTGGAACTCCTGCACATCCCACTTGAACTGTCAGCAAGCAGTATGCCAACCCTGTGAGCTACACAAGTGATTTTCCTCCAAGCAGCAGCACAAATAACAGGTCAAACACACCCCAGGGAGCAGAGCTGAGCCCATTTTTCTAATTAGCCCACCTCATTCCAGTATAAGACTGTCCTGGTTTATTGCTAGGGAAGCAGACAGGGCCCTTTCCCTAAGGAGGCTGTGGAGCCTGTCGTACTGGCTCATGGAGGTGGGCATGAGGCGCAGCATGAGCATAACATCCTGTGGGCTGCACAGGTGGATCACACAGGGCCAGGGCAGAGCTGGGCTTGGGCCTCCCTGCCAGCACCATCATACCATAAAAACCACCAGCCCTACATACCTCCATGTTCGTAGAAAGGCCCCACCCAGCAGCAATGACCTCCTCCAAAACAGAACTATCTCTCCAGCAGCTGCTTTCTCTCCAGCTCCCTTTATACACAAGGGCAGCCCTGCAGGCTCTAGCTGCATCTCATCTCTCCCAGGCTCACCAGTATTTTCTCACCTGGGCAGCCCGCAGGGTGCTGGGCACATCCCAGACACAGCCTGGGAGGTGGTGGCACCTGGTGGAATCCGAAGAGCTGTGGGACTGTTGGGTACTTTCCAGCCTTTGCTGGAAAGGTGAAGTGAAAGCAGGGACTTTTTTTTTTCCCCGGGAGAGGAGACTGGGGGGATCCAAATGGCCCAGCCATGCTGGAGGGGGCAGAGGGGGGTTTCTGTGCCCATTACAGGTGGGAACAATGCACAGGTTTTTCTAGAGGTGGCTACAGCAGCAGCTGTGAGACTGCTACAGCTGAAGAGTTTAAAGTGCCTGCTATTACTCTGTTTTGAAATTTCACTCCTTAGCAGATCTTCCGCACAGCGATGGTTTTGCTCGCGTAAAAGCAATTTCACATATAAAGGCAGTTAGACAAGAGGTTGGGAGAAAGTGAGAATAAAAATAGTGGTGGGGTGGAGCTAGCACTTTGCAGCACTGAAGAGTGCCAAGGGTAAAAGTGCATGGGTGGGCTCTGGGCTGCATTATGCACATCAGGATGAGCTTTGGGAGGGGAAAATGGGAAGGGAAGTGTCATGGTTTTGTGATTTTTGGCTTTCGGTATTCCACATCATAACATCATGTGGGGCACTGGGACTTTAACTGTCAGTGCTCAAGTCCTGGGTACCTGCCCTGAAGAGAAGAAGAACTACATTCCCCAGGGGACCTTGCGGTCAGGGAGAGGAGGTTTAACTCCTGCAAGGTCACCTGATTTCTCTCTCTCGCCTGCCCTTCGTCATGGGCGCTGCTCCCATCTCCCTGCTGCTCAACTGCACTGCGCATCTCACCTCAGCCTTGTGGTGAGGCCTATCCGCCTTTCGGACATTCTCTCTCATTATATTTGATTTATTTGCTTCAATTCTGATTATATTGTATTATAGTGTGTTATCTTGCATGCCGATCATATACTTAGTAAATTAGTTTGTTTCTCCTCAGATCGGTGCCGCTGTTTTTAATTATTTTGGGGTCTCCTGTTTCCTTTTTTCCGGAGGCGCAGATCTGCGGATCCTTCCGCCCCGCTCGTCACGGAACCGGGCCGAACCAGCCCTTAAACCGTTGACATTCTTGGTGGAGAATGCGGGCAAAGGCTGTTTTTTTGCTTTTTAGAACGAATCTCTCTCTTCTCTCGGAGAGCTTCGTTGGGAAAGTTTATCTTTTTCACCGGTGCTCACTGAAAACTTGACCTTGAGAGTCTAGGCGGACTGCCAGTGTTCTGGGATATTTGTAAACTTTGAGCACTACTATCTTGCTTCTGTAAAGAGAGAAAAAAAAATGTTTTCTCTTCTAAAACTGCCTTTCAAGGGTCTGCATGCCATCGTTTTTTCTTTTTTAATGCTCAAAACATACTGGGCATTAATTAAGTTTGCCACTTTGCTTTATGGGGCAATAGGTATATACAATCGATTGAAACACTGATGGAAATATGTACTTGGTATCTGCATACAATGTGGTATACAACTCCAGAGGGAGCTGCTAATTGTACAGAACTTGTGATTTTTAAGCAGGCTCCCAGTCTCTCCTTTGAATCCTTTATGCAGTTTTTGAATGCTCACTTGATCACATTGTTAATCATCTCCCTGAATTTACTGTTCATTATTTCAGTCAGTTTTTGTACTTATTGTATTTTGAGGAAGCCTTCCCCAAAACCAGAGAATACTGAATGGCAGGGAGTGTGGAGAGGCTTGGGAGAGATTTTAGAGAGATGGACATCTTCGGTGTCATGGAACTTTACTCCTGAACACCTGAAAGACCCTGAAAGCTTAAGCATTTATTTGAGACAGGAATGTTGCAGCTCAGGCAGATCTGAGGAGGCACAAATGATTTGGGGCCTGGCTAATGCTTATCGGGCCTTATTCAATAGTATCCCAAAAAGGGAGAGAGTTTGTGAAAGTGAGAGAGAGTGTCTGAGAGCTGAGAGGGATATCCTCAAGTCCGAGAGAGATGCCCTCCGAATTGAGAGGGAGAGTCTCCAGGTCCAGAGAGAGAGTCTCCTAGTTGAGAAACAGAGTCTCCAAATGCAAAGAGAAAGTCTCCAAGCCGAAGGGGAGATTCTCCGAGCTGAGAGAAGGAATCTCCAATCTCAACGAGATGCCTTCGAATCCGAGCGAAACTCTCTCCAATCCAAACTCTGCACCTTCCAGACTGAGCGAGACACCCTCCAGTCTGAACTAAATAATCTCATAGTCGAACATGACAGACTCCAAGCAGAGCTACAGGGTGAGAGCATCGGGACTGACCAACCTGATCAACCACAGGAGGCATCATAATTGATGTCAGTCGCCTCTGTAAGAGGACGGAAAACAAAACGAATCTTGACTCAGTTAGAACAGAAGAAAGAGGAGGAAAGAGGTCCAGAGGATTGGCTCCAAGGTCTAAGAGAAGCACCCCTGAGTCCAGGTGAGGGGCCCTCAGTAAGACCACGGTCACCAACGCCTACAAGGGCAACAAGAAGTCCTGACAGAGGAAGAGGTGAGCAAGATATTGTTACCCTTGTTGATCGATCTCTGAAAATGAATGAAATTCGAAGTCTGAGAAAAGACTTCTCACGTCACCCAAATGAGCCTATTGCCACTTGGTTACTTCGATGCTGGGACAATGGGGCCAACAGTGTGTGGCTAGATAGTAGAGAAGCTCACCAACTGGGTGGCCTTGCTAGGGACTCAGCCATTGACAGAGGCATTGGTACATGCCAGAACCAGGCCTTCACCCTCTGGAAGCGGATGTTGTTAGCTGTAAAAGAAAGATACCCCTTCAAAGACGATCTGATGCCTGAGAAAAAGAAATGGACTAATATAGAAAAAGGCATCAGTTATTTGAGAGAATATGCTGTGGTGGAAATGCTACATAGCCCTGATTTCATTCCTGATGATCCAGACCAAGAGCATGATCCTGAGAGAGTCAGGTGTACACCAAACATGTGGCGTACATTCACAAAGACTGCACCAGAAAAGTACACCAGTACATTTGCAGTAATGTATGGCAGAGGGGAAAGGAGACCCCTTATAAATGAACTGACCAATAAACTTCAAGACTTTGAGTTACATTTAAGCCCTCTACGAGTTTGTGTTTCAGCCATTGCAAAGGTAGCTGAAAAGCTGAACAGAATGGAGAGCAAGCAAAAAGGTATCACAGACAATCTGTCTACCGTGCCTGATGCTGATGGATCCATGGTGGTAACAGATACATCCAATGGAGATCAGAATTCCCAAGACAGCCTACTGGAGGGACTGATCAACTTGGTTTCCTCCCAGCCGGTGTCATCCAACGTCTCAGCTATCAAAAGAAGACATCCTCCTGCTCGAGCAAGTGACAGCAGTAAGACCATGTCACGTTTTGACTTGTGGCATTACCTACGTGACCGTGGAGAAGATATGAAGAAGTAGCATAAGCAACCTACTCCTGCACTTCAAGCACGGGTAAAACAATTACAAGGCAAATCAACCACCAAGGTGAACTTCTCCAAAAAGGTGATTGTTCCAGTTGCTGCAGACAACGGAGGTAACAAATAGAGGGGCCCTGCCCCCAGCCAGGGGGAGGAAAGGGATAATAGAGTTTATTGGACTGTGTGGATTAGATGGCCTGGCACATCAGAACCACAGAAATATAAGGCCCTGGTGGACACTGGTGCTCAGTGCACCCTAATGCCCTCAAGTCACCAAGGGACAAAATCAGTTTATATTCATGGGGTGACTGGGGGTTCCCAAGAGCTGACTATGCTGGAGGCCGAAATCAGCCTCACTGGTAAAGACTGGCAAAGGCACCCTATTGTGACTGGTCCATGGGCTCCATGTATACTTGGTATTGATTACCTCAGAAGGGGATATTTTAAGGATCCCAAAGGGTATCGATGGGCCTTTGGAATAGCTGCTGTAGATACAGAAGGTGTTAAGCAGTTGTCTGTTTTACCTGGCCTATCAGAAGATCCGTCTGTTGTGGGGTTGCTACGAGTGGAAGAGCAACAGGTACCGATAGCTACAAAAACGGTGCACAGGTGGCAGTACCGCACCAACAGGGATTCTTTGCTCCCCATTCATAAGTTGATTCGTCAACTAGAGAGCCAGGGAGTGATCAGCAAAACTCACTCGCCTTTTAACAGCCCCATATGGCCAGCGCGTAAAGCCAGTGGAGAATGGAGGCTGACGGTGGACTACCGTGGCCTGAATGAAGTCACACCCTCATTGAGTGCTGCTGTGCCGGACATGTTAGAACTCCAGTATGAACTGGAGTCAAAAGCAGCCAAATGGTATGCCACCATTGACATTGCTAATGCCTTTTTCTCCATTCCTTTGGCCAAAGAATCTAGGCCACAGTTTGCTTTCACCTGGAGTCGTTTGCCCCAGGGGTGGAAACACAGCCCAACCATTTGCCATGGGCTGATCCAAGCCGCACTGGAACAGGGAGGTGCTCCTGAGCACTTACAGTACATTGATGACATCATTGTGTGGGGCAACACAGCAAAGGAAGTTTTTGAGAAAGGAGAGCAAATAATCCAGATCCTTCTCCGTGCTGGTTTCGCTAGTAAGCGAAGCAAAGTGAAAGGACCTGCCCAGGAAATTCAGTTCCTAGGCATAAAGTGGCAAGATGGCCGTCGTCACATCCCGACAGATGTGATCGACAAAATCACTGCCATGTCTCCACCCACTAATAAGGAAGAGACACAATCGTTTCTGGGCGTAGTGGGTTTTTGGAGAATGCATGTTCCAAACTACAGCCTCATTGTAAGCCCCCTTTATCATGTGACACGAATGAAGAATAAGTTTACATGGGGTCCTGAGCAGCAGCAGGCTTTTGAACAGATTAAGCAGGAGATAGCCCGTGCTGTGGCCCTGGGGCTAGTACGGATGGGACAGGGTATAAAGAACATCCTCTATACCGCTGCTGGAGAGAACGGACCCACTTGGAGTTTGTGGCAAAGAGCCTCAGGAGAGACCCGAGGCCGACCCCTGGGATTCTGGAGTCGGGTGTACAGAGGGTCTGAAGAGCACTACACTCCAACTGAGAAGGAGATCTTAGCTGCATATGAGGGGGTTCGGGCTGCTTCTGAAGTAGTCGGTACTGAAACACAGCTTCTTCTGGCACCTCGACTGCCAGTGTTGAACTGGATGTTTAAGGGAAAGGTTCCCTCCACCCATCATGCTACTGATGCCACTTGGAGTAAGTGGGTTGCGTTGATTACGCAGCGAGCGCGGATGGGGAACCTCAGCCGTCCAGGAATCCTAGAGGTGATCATGGACTGGCCTGAAGGAAAGAAGTTTGGAACACCACCAGGAGAAGAAGTATCACATGCTAAAGAAGCCCCACCATACAATGAACTACCAGAGAATGAAAAGAAATATGCCCTGTTCACAGATGGATCGTGTCGTATTGTGGGAAAGCATCGCAGATGGAAATCTGCTGTGTGGAGCCCCACACGACAAGTTGCAGAGGCCACTGAAGGGAAAGGAGAATCGAGCCAATTTGCAGAGGTAAAGGCTGTCCAACTGGCCTTAGATGTTGCTGAGCGGGAGAGGTGGCCAATGCTCTATCTTTACACTGACTCATGGATGGTGGCAAATGCCTTATGGGGGTGGTTACAGCAGTGGGAGCAAAATAACTGGCAAAGAAGGGGTAAACCTATTTGGGCTGCTGAACTGTGGAAAGACATTGCTGCCCAAACAAAGAATATGGTTGTAAAGGTGCGCCATGTAGATGCTCATGTGCCCAAGAGTCGGGCTACTGAAGAACAGCAAAATAACCATCAGGTAGACCAAGCTGCCAAAATTAAGGTGGCTCAAATAGACTTGGACTGGCAACAGAAGAGTGAATTATTTCTAGCTCGGTGGGCCCATGAGACCTCAGGTCATCAAGGAAGAGATGCAACATACAAATGGGCTAGAGACCGAGGGGTGGACTTAACTATGGATGCCATTGCACAGGTTATTCATGACTGTGACACATGCGCCACAATTAAACAAGCCAAGAGGATGAAACCTCTCTGGGAGGAAGGGCGATGGCAGAAGTACAAATATGGGGAGGCATGGCAGGTTGATTATATCACCTTGCCACGATCTCGCAATGGTAAGCGTTATGTGCTCACCATGGTGGAGGCAACCACTGGGTGGCTTGAAACATTTGCAGTACCCCATGCTACCGCCCGAAACACCATATTAGGGCTTGAGAAACAAGTCCTGTGGCGACATGGCACCCCAGAAAGAATTGAGTCAGATAATGGGACTCATTTCAAAAATTCTCTTGTAAACACTTGGGCCAAAGATCATGGCATCGAGTGGATTTATCATATCCCCTATCATGCACCAGCCTCTGGTAAAATTGACCTCTACAATGGGTTGCTAAAAACCATGTTGAAAGCAATGGGTGGTGGAACATTTAAGCACTGGGAGAAGCATTTGGCAGAAGCCACCTGGTTAGTCAATACCAGAGGACCAATCAATCGCGATGGTCCTGCTAGCTCCCTACATACTGTCAAGGGAGATAAGGTTCCTGTAGTACATGTAAAGAACATGCTGGGAAAAGCGGTTTGGGTCCTTCCAGCTTCTGGGAAGGGCAAACCTTTTCGTGGAACTGTTTTTGCCCAGGGACCTGGGTCCACTTGGTGGGTGATGCAGAGAAATGGGGATGTTCAGTGTGTACCACAAGGGAATTTGATGTTGGGGGAGTGCAGCCAGTAATTCCATGTAAATATGCAGATTTTTGTGTGTGCGTGGGTTTAATGTTTGGTAATTACTGTTTGTATATATATTAAGCATGATGTAGTGATGTAGAATAAGGGGCACCAGCTCACATAGCCTAGGACAGGCTCTGTACCTGCCCCAAATCTGGCTCAGCTCCCTTTGCTGGAAAGGCACTTTTAGGGTACTCCAGCTCTGCCCCAACAGAGATGCTGGAAGTCACTAACCCTGCACATTTGGGGGCTGTCCAGGCTCTGTCTCCCTGCACCCTGTGGCTGCCCACCATGGGGACACCATGAAGCTGTGGGATGTGGAAAATAAGCTCAACCTGGGAACCAAACACAAATACAATTGCTGTCACGGCAACTGTCTCCAGATGCACGGAGAGACCAATTATTTCCATTAATCAACATGGTGAGAAGCTGCAGAAGAGGCTCATAATGCAGATGAGGTTTGGATGCTAAGGGGAGGGAGGAGCCCTGGAAAAGCTCAGTTGTCAAGGAACACTGTGATGTTTCCCATAGTGGAGGATAACAACTGGCATCCTTGTGCAGCCAACGTGAGGCTGGAGCGTGAGCCAGGCCAGCACTGAGTGACGCTAATGAAGCGGTGTCAGTGTGTGCTGGGGGGAGCTGAGTAGTGTTCCCTGCTCCCCTGGGACTGCTGCAGCATGTCAGCCTGCCCTGGGTACTAGGGGTTGTCTGACACTGTGAAACCCTGCCAGGGCATCTCCTGTGTCTGCTGGGAGCCAGGTGATGAACAGGGGGGCTGGAGCTGCAGAGGTACTGTGGGACAGCAGGGACAGGGGTGTGGGTCCCTGTGGCCAGGACGTGCTGAAGGGCAGAAAGGAGGGAGAAGCTAAACACAAGGTGTGTCAGGTCCTAACCCCTACAGGAGCTCAAGCCAAACATTAAATCATAGGCTAAGTAGTGAGTTGCCAGTGCTCAAATGATCTTCATACTGCAAAATAAGGCCAAAGTAAACTTTGGATCTGCTTTACACACCAAGCCTCCATCTCCCTGCTGTAAATCCTCCCCTGCTACGTGAATGACATTTTTCCACCAAGTTCTGGAGAACCCTAAAAGTTCTGTTCTTGAATTCTTGCAGTGCATGGAGATGCTGTGATGTCAAACAGCATCACCCAGTTTCTGGCACTAACCTAAGCTCAAGCGCATGGGAGGGTCTTTGGCCATGGAGAGGTCTGGTAGGCACTGGCACAGGTCTAAAAATACTCCCTAATCCTGATAACCCAGCCATGGAGCCCTCCTGCTTTGATGTGCAACTTCTCATGCATGTTCCCAGACCAGAGGCCATGGAAAATTCACTGAAATTCCATCTGGAAGCTGTCAGACAGTTGGTGGAAACCCCCTGACCTCAAGTGCTGACTTCTGCCCTGTGGGATTTTTTCCCTCTCAGCTGGATGAGGATCTCACAGCGGGGAACCTCGCAGCAGACTGCAGGGAGCACAGAGATCCTGGTGCTGCTGTCTCTGTGCTCTACCAGGCTCCCTCTACAGTGAACTGTCTTATGCTGTAAATATTTTACAAGCCCAGCAGGGATACTGGGTGTGTTTTGCTGTTGTTATGGATCTGTCCCCAGCAGGACTGCGCTACTAATAGCCCAGGTACCCAGGAATGAAAGGGGGGAGAGACACAGCATGGAGAGCTTGAAGGCACCAAAATGCTCTGTGCCCTTGTCCATGCAGGTCTGCAGTACAGGGAGATGTGGGATGTGATGCTTAAACAGAAGAAAAGGGTCAAACCCCTCTTCCCCTGCTGATCTTTGGTAAAAGGAAATTTCAACCCAGAAACACAGCCAGGTTTAGATTGGCTTTGGGGGCTTTATGCTTCCCAGGGGCAAAAGGCAGCAGTTTGATCCTTGGCTTGGACACCAAGAGAGCAGGAGCTGGCCTTGTGGGTCAGAGATCCTATTCCAGCCAGAACCCAGCCATGGGCACAGAGGGGTTGGCCGCAACGGTCACTTGCAACGGGCAGCAGCAGCAGCAGCAGAGATGTAAGTGTGGGGCTCCAGTCCCTCAGGACTTAGGTTTAACATCCCTCTGCCAGCCCTTGCTGGCTGTGGTCATGGGGATGATCCTCAGGTGCCACAGGAATGGAGACATCTTTGCGTGGCTCCAGAATCCGTGGTAGGCACAGGCTGCTCTGTGCTGCCCATCGCCTGGGTGTTTAGGAAGAAAGATAGGGCCCCATTCCCCACTCTGTAAAGGGAAACAAGGTGGGCTCAGGTGGTTCTTGGGGCCAAGCGATGCCAAGAAGCCCCTGCTGTGTTGAACCTTCCCACCTCCTCCCTTACAGCCCCTGCTGTGCTGTGCTGGCTGCCCTAGGGGTGAGGATATCCAAGCAGAACTTGAAGGCACCCTTTACCATGTCATGCCACCTGTGCCACAGAGAGCTGAACAGAGTTTCCTCTGACACAAAAGTCTTCTGTAGTTTGTGCAAAGTCAGGTTAGAAGAAGAGCAAAATTCTGAGGAAAGCCTGAGGTAAGAAGAAAAAACTTCCAGTTTAAACCTAGGCAAGGGGCGGATACAGCATCACGTGAAGGGCTTCCTTGAAACTGGAGTCCAGGGCTGGGTGTGCCTGCAGAGTCCATCCGAGCCCTCTGACTCAGGTGTGGGCCACATTTAGTCCATGGGTGCACGGCTCTGTGTCGAGTTTAACCCTCCCATGGTAATTCCAGGCCATTGTCCACTTGAAAGAGGCACTGAGTCACCTCAAAAGTCCTTCTTTCACGAAAAGGTATCCTGGGGATGGACTCTGACTGCAGCCCAGGGCTGGCAGCAGAATCTCTGTAGTTAACTGAATGGGCTGTGGCAGTCTCCAGGGTCCACAGGGGCCCCTTGGCCCCTGGGAAACCATGGCAACAAATGTCTTGAAGATAAGAGAGAAGAACAGGTTAGACCAAATAGGAGGAAACAAGACATGCCACATGTCCATTGGTCAGAGAGAACGGTAATAGCCCTAAGGCATGGGGAAAGTTTTAGGAAGGATGTGCTCCTTGCAATTAACGCCATTTTGCCGCTCACCATATTGGTGTCATGAAAAGCGTGCGAAACTGACCGGGGCTGTCGGAACACTTTCACAAGGGGACTTCAGTCAGGGTCGCCGAAACAAAGGCGACAAATCTCATCCTTGTGCCACACCTGTGCCTGCGGAACTCACACTGCTGCAGCCCCATACATCCTGCTTCATTCCCGTCCTCACAAGATATTATGGAAAAATAAGCTGAGGCCAATCAGCAGGTTTGGCAGAAAGAGCTTATCTCAGCACGGTGAGTGAGCTTGAAACTGCGGGGTGTGGGGAGCTGCCACACAATGACATCCACGGTGACACTGCTCCAAATGAGCTGCACAGGCAGGGAGCCCCTCTTGTCCATGGCAGATGCTAACAGTTCCCCCATACCCTACCGATATGTTTTGCATCTTCCTGGAGCCGTGAAGACGCTCCTTGAAAAAATCAGGTTTCCCCCTGAAAATGGTGGCGACAGTTCCATCACCCCTCCGGGCGGCAGCAAAGCGAGGGGAAGCGAAAGGCAGCGCCCGGAGAGCCGCGCACCGGGAGCCGGCGGGGCCGCCCCGTGAGCCCCGGGCACTGCTGCGGAGCTCCGGCGCCATCTCCCGGCTTCTGCGGGAGCACTCGGTCCGTGCGTCGTTCAGTGCGTTCAGACGGCTTCCCCGGTAGGGAGATGAGTGTTGAGCAGCTTTTGTGCAGGAGCTGAACAAATGTCTCAGTGGGACAGCAGCGCCGTGACACAAAAGCAAGTGGATGCAAGATGTTACGCTTTTTTCATTAGCCAGCGGTGTTTCTGATCGGCTCCTCCTCCAAGTACTGACAAAACCAGCAGGGCAGTGGGCAGAACAAGTGGGCCACTGATCTCCAACTTCCACACAGAAAAGCAAGCCGGGAGCCAGGCTGAGTGAACAGGAGAAGGAAGCAGGAGCACCGGATTCCCAGCACGGAGGCAGCACGTGACCTGCTGGCACCCAGGCACTGGGATGCTTGCAGTGTGTTCCCAAAGCTGCCCAGCTCCCCGCACCGCAAGCTGCCAAACCAAACCCTCAGCTAAATGAAGCCCTGAACACCCATCAGGCTGTACCAGGAGCTGGCTGGTGGCTTGTGCTCATTGTGAGCCTTTCTTTGCACTCTGTGCTTGGCACAGGGCGAGCAAAGGGATCCAAAACCCTTGCAGTAAGGTTGATTTTCACAGGGTAAAGTGCTGCTTTTCTCAAAGCTGTCTCACTTGACACATGAATGTGACAAACACAGCAGCACTGATGCAACCCCAGTGCCTGCAAAGCTCACGAGCTCCTGGACCGTTTGGGTGAGTGCATGCTAGAGCCCTATTCCTGATTACAAATTCTGGTCAGTTCACCCCTTCCCACCGCAGAGCCAAATTCAGCCTCCATTCAAAGCTCCCAGGGCAATTTGAGGAGGAAGGAGGGCTTAGGCCAAGCTGACATCAAGCTGAAATGCAGAGCTTTGAACCTAAGGCAGCCCCCTTTCCCCAGAGCAGCAGGCACATGGTGACAAAGCTGATGACAGCAGAGCCAGCAGGAGCTCGTTTCCTGAGAGTTCAAAAGCTGCTCTGACAGGGCGCGGAGTTACAGGGACTATTTTTTCATGCTGTAATTTAACTCCGTGCAGTAACCTAACCCAGATAGAGCCATGGCTCAAGGCTGGCCGAGCACCCTCAAGCTCAAAGCTGTTCTCTCTGCAGGATTTTGAAGGAGCATAGAGATGCGATGGAGGTAGAGTCCAGCACGTACACAGACTTCATTTCCTGCGACAGGGCTGGCCGGAGGAACGCTGTCCATGACATCCAGCGGGATGCAAACACCATCAGCATGCGCAAGCTGACCAAGGACATCGGCGAGCTCGGCGTCGAAGGGGCAGGTGAGGGGCTGCAGGCACTGGGGTGGCTCAGGACACCCCGCCTGGGTGGGCACAGCCTGAAACTACAGCAAAGCAAAGTCCCTGGGAGCCAAGTGTGGTGGGGGACACCTGGGAGGATCTTTTACAACCAGTGCCATGGTCCCAGTGCATAGCCACCAAATCCAGGGCCTGTCTTTGGTTGCTTTGTAGGGGTACTGGTGTTCTAACAAAGCAAGCACTGAGAAACAGACTTCTCAGGGCCTCGTACACATTAGATGCACCTTTGGCTTCATAAAAATCAAGTGTGTATGTGAGGGGGTGTGGTGTAACCCCAGCTGTAACTCCTAAAATGATGTCTGGGCATCTGTTTACAATAAGCACTAAGTGGATCTCAGCTGGCAGCAAGCAAGCTGGGTACCTGCCAGGCTGCCCATGTGCAGTTTGCCCTTTACAGGTTAAACATAGAGAGCACACTCCTGCTTTGAAAGGGACTCTTGGTTTAGAGCTGTTCTATTGATGCACCCTGAAATAAAGTCCTGACGCTTTCTTTTGAGCACTGAGGTTCCCTCTCAGCATGGCCAGATACTCTGTTTTGAGAAGGGCTTGTGCTCTGAGAGCATGATGAGATAACCCAATACATTTAAGCTGAATATCTGTCTCCAGGTGGGCTGCAACAGGGCTTCAGCTGTCAAGCTGAATAAAACCAGCTGTGGTTGATGCCTGATCACTCACGTCCTCAGCAGACTGTAATTGTGCTTTCCTCCCACTCCTCCCTTCTGCAGAGAGTGAAGAAGCCAGCACCTCTTCTGAGAGAGACCCTGCAGCAAGACCAAAGGAGCAAGAGAGCAAATCCTCCCCATGAGAGCGCACAGGGGGTGGGATGGGGCTGCAGGAGGGGCTTGCTGTGAATGTTAAGCAAGAATTTGTTATTGAATCTGTGGACAAAAGCCAACCAGGACCAGCAAGATGTCTGTCACATGCCTCTGCTGCAACCTTTTTGTTTCAAGAACTGCAAGATACTACACAAGGACTGGCACCTCCAAAAGACTTCTGCTCCCATCCCTGATGACTTAGAGCAACACTGCAGTGTTTGTAGTGATATGAGCCATTCTCAAGATGCCTTAGCTGCAATTTTCCCCTATGGGAAAAAATATTTCAGTAATAATATACACTTTCCTGTCCGAGGTACCTTCCCCCTTTGCAAATTTAGACTATTATTTATTCTGTTTCTGTAGGTTAGAGGTTTAGATGATTGTTTTCTCCATGCACTGCCCTCATCCTGCATCTCACCCCTGAGCTGGCCTCTGGACCAGGGCGGGCAGCAGCAGGCACCTGCCAGCTCTGCACCTCTGGCCAGACCCATGCAGCCCTGGGAAGGACCAAAGCACAGCCCCACGTGGATGAGCTCCACTGACAGACCCAGCAGCATCAGCATCTTTTCCTTTGGGTTTTAGCGTTTTAAGGTATTGTTAAGGGGGGGAGGAGGGAGGGAGAAACATTTTGCTGTTTTGACTGTTGAAATTCAGGCTTAACTTTGCAAGCTGTTAGCTGAGATTATCTCTGGTAGGATCTCACACCATTCTTTTAGGAGACATGTTTTGTGTTAAAGACGGTTTGATAAAACTATATAAGCTGTTGGAATAAACAACACAGCCTTTAAGTACTGAAGGTGTTCTTCTGCCTGGATGTTTCTTCTTCCTTGGTTTTGCCTTGTGACAGATCAGGCTGCAGAAGGTAACACTAGCCCCTCATGGGCAGATTGGAATCCGTATTACAAGCAAGGACATCCACTGCCTGCATTTCCCCACCCAGGGGCCTGGCAAAGCACTGGAACAGCTGCAGCCCCACAGGCATTGCTGGGTCCTGAGCAGGGCAGGGGCTGATGTGAGGAAAGCTCCAGTGATCACACAAGCATCTCCTCCACAACCTTGGAAAGAACTGAACACACGTTTGGGATTTGTCAGAGCAAACAACCCCATAAATAAGCAGAGAAGTTGCTGCCAGACAGAGGGCGAATTGCCCCCGGGTCTCCAAGAAGCAGTGGCCACAGGGTCAGGACAGAAATGGATGAGACAGCGACCTACACAGGAACAAGGACTTGGCAGCCTGGCGGAGGCTTCATCTGCTTCCTTGGCACCAAGGAAGCTGCCAGGATACTATTACAGCTCTGTTCCCAGGCGGTGCCAAGAGCCTACCCCCTTCTACCCTTGGGGCACACCAGCAGGTAGCTCCTGTCCTGGCTGACGGTATAATTTGGGCTTTAAGCTCCATTTATAGCTCTCCTTGCTTGGTCCAAAAAAAGCTTGGTTCTAACAGCAACATTCTTAAATGTAATGATTTATCATTTTCTTTATAAAAGTAAGAAATCCACTCTCTCCTATTTGTAGATATGCACCATGTATTTCAGAGATGAGTACTTCACTGAGAAGACAAATATGAAAGCCTAATAAGAATGGAAACATTCCCAGCACTCAGGTGCTGCTGGCTGAGAGCGAGGCAGATGCTATACATGACCACCACAGCCCTCTGCCAAAGGCAACTTTTTGGTGTAGTATCTTTGGAGCACGCATCTTTATAGCCACCTAAATCATGCCACACATCACACTCCCTCCTCAGGTGCATCAAGATGCTGACTGTTGGAAAATTATGGTCTCTCCTCTGGATGCATGGCTCTATTGCATATTAGCAAAGAATACTGTAATGTAATGTAAAATGGCTTAGGAATTTTGGTGCATATTTCCTCGTAAATTCTCCACCAAAATGAAGATCTGATTTCTAGCCAGTGCTGTGGTGAAGTGAGAGAAGCAATTCAGATAGAACCTGAGACAGTATTTGATATTGGGCCCAAGCTTATCCATTTACTCATTGAGTTTTAACAGTGCCTAAAGATTACGGCAAGTCAGAAAGAGCACAGAATGGCTAAAGCAGGCAATCAAGCACAATTTTTGTAAGGTTCTAAACAAAGATACAAGAAGAGCAAAATGTAGTTCACAGGAATTCCCCAGGGTGAGTAAACAACTGGGGAAAATCCCAGAAGGCAGATTTTGGCCCAAAATGGTAAAAGTGTTCCAACTTCCTATGCAGGTATGAGCACAGCTGGAGCACAAGGTGTGCGCTCCTGTGGCAGACACTAAGGCCTGAGACACAGAACTCCTTGGCTGAGGGAGGATGACAAAAAGGCTTTCTTAGAAAACAACAACAAAAAAAACCACCAGAAAACCTTCAGACTTGTGCACCAGTTCCCAGCTTGTTCTTGTCCTATTCTTGTTAGCACAAGCCTAACCACAGGTAAACCTCGCTGTAGCCAAACCTCCCTATCTGCATGAGCAGGAAGAAATCCTCTGCTTCCAAAGTGCTCGCATGCTTCCTCTGTGGCACACCTTTTCCCAAGAAAGGTGAAGATTAATCCTGGCCACAGTCACAGGCAGGAGTGGTTATTCCTGTACTGCAGAAAAGGGTTAAGGCATGGCAGGGGACCTCCTTCTGCTTTCATTGACTGGGCAGAAGCAGCAGATGAAGGGAGGAGTTTGAGTCTGCGTGCTCAACGGCAAGAGGAAGCTGGATGTCCATTTGGGAGACAGTTCATGGAGGTGATATGTGGGTGTGTATGATAGGAGCCTGATTGTGCTTGGTGCTGTAAGGGTTAACACTGGGTGCCAATAGAGGACACTGACCCCTGGCACCTCCTCCTGCTGCTCCCCAGCAGAGCAGAGCCAAGCACACACGAGGAAGGGGCCAGTGCTCCACGCTGGCTCTCAGGAGGCATCACGAGGTGGCAGGCACCATCCCATAGGCTTCATACAGCGTATTAAGAAGCTCCTGCTTTTCTTTCTCAGGTAAGAAGCTGGACTGAGCTGCATTGATGTTCTGGGAAGGCAGATGGAGAACAGAAGGGAGATGTTAAGACACACCAGAGATGTGGTTGTACATATCCTAATATCTCCAACCAGGCTGAGGGAAGGTGAAGCTTCTACTCCAAGATGCATTTCCACAGACTCATTTCCCAGGGCAGCTGCTCTGTCTCTCCCACTAGCAGCAATCCCAAGAGGAATGCAGCAGGCACAAGGAGGGGGTCCTTAAATACTCTGGAGTTTGTAGGAACAGGTCTAAAGAGCATATCCTACACTACGGCTTCTCTTTGTGCCAGCCCAGCTGGTGGTGGCAGCTTGATGCATGCTGTGTGACAGCCTGGCTGCACAATGTCACCTGCTGGCCGGCCTCATGCAGGGATGTTTCTTTTGTTTGGCTTCTGCAAGGGCAGGAAAGGACAGCTGGCATCCAGGGACCCCAGCTCCGAGCTGCCCTTCAGTGCACCCTGGATTTCCTGCTTCCAAGCAAATATCCTTGCAGACAGGAGGTGGGAGTCATGAGCATAGCTCCCTTTGATATGCAGATAAGCCAGACTCCCAACACCTACCTGTCTTTCTACCTCGGGGAAGTAATTGGAAAAAAATCAATGAAAAAAACAGTTTTCTGGTTATAAGACACAAGTGACCGCACTCCAAACCAGGAGTCATTTTGTTTTCTGTTTAGTTTGCAAGTGCAAAAACTGCAAGCACTTTTGCAGATGCTGAATCTTAGTAACTTTTAGGGCAGGCTTTGAAATAACCTCCCTACAATTCCAAACTGATGTAAAAAAGCAAAAGGTCCCTTCCTTCCTACTGCTCAGATCTGCTTGGCAGACCTTCCTGGACTATTGCCACCAAACACAGCACAAGGCATCATCCATGTGATGCCTGCAGCTTCCATGCTGCATGAAGCCCTGCAGGATTTTCCATAGAAAACTCTTGGTTTATGAAGAAAAAAAAAGCTGATGTCTCTGGGCTTCACCAGGACTCCTGCAGAGCATCAGTCGAGGTCAACTCACCACTCTCTTGAAATCCTCCTCAGTGAAGTCCATGTACTCCTTCATTATGCTATAATCCTTGTCAATGGTGGAATTGAAGATGAGGGGGTCATCGGTGTTGATAGAATAATTAGCTTGATCCTTCTTAAACCTGTAAGGGAATCGGTTCAGAACAGCAGGAAGAGCCTTGCTGCAGTGCAGCACTCGAAGCAGTCACAACTGGGTGGGGACTTTAAGATTACGCATTATTTGTAAGCCTTACTGTACTACTGGGTGTTTCCTGAAGTCCGGAAGACATGCTCCAGTCAGATAGCTGGACCAGGGGCAGACCTGGTTGTGGGAGTTCAAGACAATAGAACAGGATCAGCCATGCAGACCTGAACCACAACTGCGCGGGCAGATAGCTGTGTGCAGGCAAAGCAGCGCAGGGCCTTGCCCAGGCACTCCCACCTCCCACTCTGCAGCGCCGAGGCCTCACCTCAAAGTGCATTCTGGTTCTCAGCAGCTCCCTGTACAGCTCGGGGTCCTCCAGCACGTGGTAGCCGTGGCCGATGCGCTCAGCCTTCAGGAGGTACACGGCCTGGGGAGCAGGGAGAGCAGCTGCAGCCCACGAGTACGGCAACGCTGGCATGGAAACCACTTGGGCTTCCTATGGGGCCAGCCATGGGGCTTCCACCCCGCACCCCTCCTACCTCCTTGATCATGGCAGCCGGCCCGGCTTCCCCAGCGTGGACGGTGCGATGGATGCCGCATCGCTCTGCTTCCTGCAAGGCGAGGGAGGCAACGCTTGGGTCTGACCCTGAGGGAAGGTCCCATGTGCACAGCCCCGAGGCTGGTAACCACAGGCTCACAGAATGTCAGTGGTAACACCACCAGCAGCAGGATTTTCCATCCCATGGGCACTTAAAGCTTCGGGGCAGGGGCAGGCAGTGATGGCAGCCCAGCTGTTTCACTGAGCTCCAGCCCCCCATCTGCTGAGAACCACTGGGATATAAACATGGGAACAGTGCCACTGTTAAACAAAATATTTTTAACAGCTGCAATTAATTTTTAAGCTCTCCCAGTTGTTTGTGGTCTGAATAAAGTGCTGCATGTCCCTCAGCCAGGAATAACCCTGTGGGTGTTTTCTTATCGTTGTTTTAAAGAAGCTTATTCCACAAACCTCGTAAGCCTTCTTATGATCAGAAGAAGCCTTCAGCATCTCATCCCCAGCCAGGTCTATGGCCACCACGGAGTTGTTTTGATACTTCTTGCACAGCTCTACCACCTCTGGAGACCAACCTGGACAAGACAGTACCAGTATTCAGGAGAAAGTTCTTGTATGAATCGCACCTTGAGCGTTTTCTAACCATGGGACATGTGGTGTCATGGGATAGTTCAGGTTGGGCTGCACCTCTGCACAGCAGCAATCCTGCCCCGCTGCACAGCGTCACCAGCTCCTCCAGATATGATGATGGAAAGCAGCTGCAAAGCCTCCTGGCAAACCAACCTTTGGCAGTTTTATCTTTTTGGTATCAGTGGGAAACAGCAACAAATGGCCAACATGTCCTCGAGAGTTATCTCTGACCAAGACACAGTATACTCTCTTGAAAAGGAAATTCATCTATTAGCTGATACTGCACCTACCCTTAATGAGAGGGACAAGAAACAAGAGATAAACTCCAGTGTTAATTATTAACAGGCACCTGCTGTGCACCTACAGCCCTGAAGTCATATCAACACATAAGAAAATTGGTGCAAATTCATCATCTTTTATCACTGCTTTCAAAGTCATCAGGTTTGAGCCGTTATTTTATTAACAACTTCAGTATGCACTATCTCTAGCTGACGTTTCTGCCTCTCCCAGCAATTCCTAAGTCCCAAGGTGGCTTCAAAGGGAAAACATTGTGCCCTGACACCACCTTTTCAGGTAGCACATGCATTAAAATGCAGACTCAGCTGTTTCCAAGAGGAACTCTTGCTGCTATGCAAACACATGATGCACGTGCTGCCCTCACCCTGCAGTACTGCAGCTGCAGACACCTTGCACACAGCTTACAGCTTCCCGTTTCAGCAGCCTTTCTTCCTAGAAATCAGAAGCCCAACGGTCTCAGTTTCAAATTTTTGCTTTGGGTTCATTGAGCAAAGAGAAAAAAGCCACCCTCACATCTTCCCTTTTCCAGGAATTTAATTTTCCATATTTTCAGGCACAAATTAGCCATATTTTTGTTAGCAAAAATGTTCATCCTATTAAACCTGATGAAAAATGTAGTAAGGATCTGAAGACATTCACAGCAAAGTTTCAGTGTCAGACAGCTATGGCCATGCAACTTGCTCCAGCTGCACTTCTCCCATGGTGAAGATGTTCGTGGAACTCAGCAGCCCAACAAAACTCTGCTACTGAATAAGGTTACAACTGCCAATTTTGGGAAAAACCCTCGGTATTTGGAGCTTAAGTCTGTTCTACGTGTCGTTCCATTTAAAACCAGCAGCAAGTTAGCGGCCAGCAGGTCCTGTTGTTGGCTTTGGCCGTGCTGCCCTAGAGAGCTCTGGTTCTTAGGCAGGGAGCAGGGTACAGGAATCACAGCTCCCCCAGGAGACTTCAGCTAGGTCTCCCGATCTGCTCCATTTTCACAATCAGCAGAGCCTTTATAGGAGCAGAGGGCCCTGACAGAGGAAAAACAGCTCATTCTCAGCACGTGTAGTCCCACATCACACCTAGGGCCACATTTCTGCAGGGACCTGAACCCAGGGGATGTGTGCCGCGCCACGCGTCAGGGGAGGGGAGCAGAGCAGCGGGTGAGCTGCAATACATTACTTGGCATATGGCGCATGCAGCATAGAATAGACCTGGCTTTGATGCGGAAATCCCTTTCTCCATCCTGCAGTCCCTGATTTACGAGGTTAACAACTTCCTCCGGAGTGAGGTCTCCCCTGTGGGGAAGAAGAGATGGTGAGAGGCTGGGGAGTGCTGCGGGTGGGCAGGAGCTGCAGAGACCCACAGTGAGCAGAGCAAGGCCTCCCAGATCCTGCTCGTAGCAAC
Source organism: Centrocercus urophasianus (assembly GCF_019232065.1). Lineage (NCBI taxonomy): Eukaryota > Metazoa > Chordata > Aves > Galliformes > Phasianidae > Centrocercus > Centrocercus urophasianus. Next base: position 5,296,089 of record NW_024884955.1, read on the forward strand.
ATCCAACAGCACAAAACAGATCCCCCAAGCAAACAAGCACTTTTACACCCACACCACATCCGCATTTACAAGATGTCAGGCACAAAACCATAGAGACATCTAATACAATTTAGCAAAGTGACAAGGAACAGGATTGCCAATCCCACTAGGGCACTTTTGCAGCACTAGGTGCCTTAATACCCCAGTACAACAGGCCTGCGGGGTCCCTCCTACCCAGCTGAGCTGTATTTTGGCCAGTGATCTGTACAAGGGTAAAGCCAGACTTCAGTCAGCACCTTTTTTGTCCCAGAAAAAGCCACTGCAACATGTTCTGCAAGGGGCCACCAAGCCCTGATTTCTTTAGACGTATTAGAGCACATGTGACACTGAAACAAGGGACCAGGAGATCACCAGCCCTCGCAATGCTGCCTCTCCCAGCTCCAATTTACACTTTGCAAGCAGGCAGCCCCTTCATGAGCCCTGCTTCCCCTCACATGGAGAACAGCTTCAGCCAAAAGCTCAAGCACAGCTGCTTCACACATGCAGAACTAAGTGCCTGCAGCAAGGCACACTCAAGCACGACAGCACGCCGAGGTATGAAAAGAGGAAAAACACCATGAATGGTGCTAGGAGGAGTGCCAGAGCCGGTTGCACTGGAGGAACGGGAGGACTCGGGTGACAGATGCACTGCCCAACCTGCATGGATGCTGGCTCCTTGGTGCTGGGAGCTGAGCTGTGCCAGCCAGGGAGCACAGTGGGAGCATTTACAATTAAAAATGCAATTACATTAAAAGTCATGATGAAATCTTACTAATTAACTTGCTGCAGCAGGTTCTGAAAAAAAAATAATCATTAGTCTTCGCATCCCCCTGAGTTGCAACACTCTGCCTAAGGAGAAAGGAGCATGGGGTAGCTAAGGTGAGCTGTCTGCAACCAAACACTCCTGTCTGGGCTCCAGCCCCGTGGGATGGGATGGGATGGGATGGGATGGGATGGGATGGGATGGGATGGGATGGGATGGGATAGAGGAGCCACTCACTCGGCCTGTCCCCAGGGGATGGGCTCCACGCGGCAGTTGGCCAGCAGGTGAGGGCTGTACCGCACCTCCACATAGATGACACCTTCCTTCGCCTTCGTCTCCACCAGCTCATATGCGATCCTCCGCACTGCCTCGCGGTCCCCCCTGCAGGGACAGCAATGGGATCCATCACCCCTACCACCACGAGGGAGCCCAGAGGGATCCCACCAAAGTGGGTACTCACGCAATGGCGGGCATGTAGTGTTTAAATTTCTCTAGAAATAGTTTAAGCGATAGCGGTGCTGCGTAGCTGACGTGCTTCATGAGGTCATCAACGGTGCTGCCGGGGAGAGGAACCCCTCTTTTCCTGGAAATGAAGCCACATTTTACTGATGGGGAGAGTTATCACATTTTCAATCAGCCTATTCTGTACAGCAAGCACGTCTCGAGCTGGCAGAGCCGGCCGCTGTTTCTTCCCAGAAGAGATACGGCACACACTGTCCTTCCAGAGCAGATGTGGCCCTAGACCTCTGAAGGGAGCATGGCAACCCAAGGCATGAGAAAACAAAGGCGCTTGGAGTTACAAGCCCACAGCAATCCTCTGGAAGCAGAGCCAGGGCACAGCGCAGGCTTCCGTGTCAGCTCAACTGAAGGAGCTTGGGATTATTTTTTGGCACCTCCCAGTTCCAGAAGCAGAATTACCAAACTTCCTTAGAAAAGTCATTTCTCACAGAGACTCCAGAGCCTGAGCAATCAGGGAGGATCACAAGGCTTGGGACCACACCAAACACACAGGCTCTGCTGTGAGTGAGCGCATTCCTCAGCCCCATATTACAGCACCCATAGGACACCCCACGCAGGAGCACGGGGTGGCGCCGGCAGCTCTCACCCCCCAGCTCCCCTAAGCAGACGAGGTGCCCATGCCTGTCCTCCTCCAGCACCACACAGGGACAGGTCCCCAGGTGCCAGCACACCAAGAGCCGGGGACACCGCACGCCTCCAGGCAGGCTTCCCCATCCACGCACTGTCACCTACCCACAAATGCCAGCCTAAGTCAAGAATAATAACCAGACATTTGTATTTAATCCTCTTTCCTTCCCAGCACTGTCAGGATGAATTACAGCCGACTGACAGACGTTTCTCTGCTAATAGAGACAAGGCAGCGGTGACAGCTCTAGCGGCCCACTGCCAGCAGCCACCCCACAGGAAAGCAGCCCCACCGGCACTGCTGCAGGGCCGAGCACACGCTGCTCACTTCCCCACTGAGGCAGGCAGGAAATCAGCCCCACGCTCAGCCTTCAGATGCAGTCGACACAGATTAAGTTGCTGGCACTCAGCAGGGACGGGACGCTCATCGCCGCCAAGGCATCGGCTTTCCTCCCCGCAGTGCCCTTTCCACACTGCTGGCAGCTCTGGCTCAGCTCTTCCCTGCCTGCCCTGGGAGTTCTCCCTGCACAGCCCTGAGCAAAGCTGCCCCACTCCAGCGATGGCACCTGGGGACGCTCCGTAGCACAAGGCTGCTGGCGCCAGCCCTCTGGCTTTGGAACCGATGTTAAGCCAAATTTCTGAAAAACTACTTCCTCCCCAAATTAATGGAGCTGTGCTTTAAGAGCTGCTTCCTGAAATCTTTCAGCTTGCCACATCCTTAATCTGTGATTATCTGCTCATGTTTGTTCACGTTGTCAGCGATCATAGCTGGAGGAACTCTTCAGTTCCTTCTGCCTACAGCTGCAGAGCCAGGTCCTCACCCCAATTATTCAAAGCCCACCAGCTTCCCAAAGCCAAGCCATCACCTGGAGCCTTCCTCCCCCAGATACTCACTTGCCAAAGTGTAAGATTGTTTCTGGCCGAATGGCTCCATCCAGATGGATGTGAAGCTCTACCTGCAGTAACACAAAGAGACATCAGGGAGCTACTCCTGGAGCTGCAGCAAGGCCTTAAGATGGGCATGCAGTGCTAACACGGGTATGAATGCTGCTGATACAGGGACCAAGTCACAAGAACCAAATGCAAAACCATTTGAAGAACATCACTGTTAAGAAGTTCAGTTTTGATAGCCAAAGTATTGTCCAAGTATTTTCTTATTCCTGATGCACATCCAGATTTAATAGATTTGGCACTCGTCAACGTTAGATTAAGCAACAGCAATTTAGAAACTTGTTGTGTTTTTCAGTAAGGTAAAGCATTTTTTCAGGAACTGCCTTATCCGTACTTAGCTTGTGTGGCTTGGAAGGTTGAAAAAACAACCCTCAAACAAGCATCAGTCAACTTGATACAAGAGTCATAACCTAAGAACTTGGGCTCTGCTTCCAAGAAACTGCTCCAGATACGATCTTAATTATTTGGCGTTACCAAAGCATGTAGGCTTTGTAAAGCTACACACGGAGTCCCAAAGCAGAAGGTGCTGCACAAAGAAGTACAAGAGCTGCCCCATAGCGCTCGCAAGCTGACTTCAAAATAAGATGATTCATTTAAACTCAAAAGAAATGGGACAGTAACTCAGGTCCCTGTGAGATCATGTTTTGGAAGAAGACTCACAGAGAAGGGAAAATGAGCTTTTCCAGTTAGGCAGCTCTAGCTTTGGAGGAACACGGTGAATGCAACTTGGAAGTTGAGCTGAGAAGGAAAATGTTAGCTGTAAAATTGTTCAGCTAGATCATGGTGTTTCTAGAACTGTTTGTTTTTAAGCAACAGAATAGCCATATAATAAATATTTGTGTACCAAAGGAAGACTCTGAAGCACAAAGCAGCTGTTGGGAAGGAGAGCCTCCAGACCAGCTTTGCTCACTCCAGGTCTTTCCATGTGGATAATGTGAGACACCACATATACTAAAACACCCAGGGAGAGACTGTCTCACCTATGCCAGCCAGGTGTGGGCCACAAACATCTGGTAAACATCTGCTTAACCAGTGGGGGTGATCCTGCACTGCAGCCAGCCAGGGGTCACAGCCCCACCAACAGAGATACGGCTGTTACCTCTCCTACCTGACATGAGCCCTACGGAGATGGAGATTTCCAAAGGGCACAATCTGATCTTTCCCCCTGCCCTGAGTTTCACAATGCTGTTTGCAAGGATTAATCCTGGAAAGCATCAGATAAAGGAATGCATGATGGACATGATCTGCATCACCAGATGTGGACAGCTGGCACGTTTTCCACTCCTGAGCTCTGAATGCAATTTCAACACCACGTGAGCTCCATTCTTTGAGGTTTTTAACAGCCCCCATGACCTCCTGGTAGAGTTGCAGCCTGGGACTTGCTCACCCTGACCCAGCAAGCTGAACCTACCCCACACACCCCTCAGATGCTCCCCGCCATCCCAACACCACACTTGCATTCAAGTGAAAGCACGCTCAGCACTGTGCATGCAATCCTCCTGCTGCTGATGCAGGCAGCTCAGACAGCAGCAGTGCTCCTCCGCAGCACCAGCATGAGGCTTCTCACACCATGCATCTCCGCTGCCTCCTTCACCAACCCTGCAGTTTCCAGGTCTGTAGGAGGCTGCAGAGCTCCACTGCAGCTCCTTTCTTCTGTGTTTGTTTTGGGCAAACAAAGCCTAAGGCTTTCCCAGATAGAAGTGGGTAACGTGACCTTGCTTTAAGTCAAGGAAAGTACCCAGATAAAGATGAAAGAGTTCGCGTGAGGTTGCAGGAGACGCTGCCCAAGCAAGCAGCAGCCCTGACACAGATCCACGTGTGTGGATCCCACCTCAGTGAATCCCAGCTTTGTTTGGAAGAACCTGGGCTTACTGACCAACCATGCTCAGCCCAGGACTACAGCAACTCAGTAACCCCCAAGTTTGGCAACAGAGTGACCCAAAGCCCGGACAAGCTCCAGGAACATGAGATGCCCCAATCCACGGGTGCCCTCAGAACAGAGGCTGTCAGAGCACTGTTTGCTGTTTCTATGCAAAAATAAGAAAAAATTAAATCAACAACAGCACATAATGTGCTAGAGCAGAGGGCAGCAAGATGGTTCAGCTTTAAGCTAAACAAAGAGAAGTGTTAAGGACTCTGGTTTGGCCTCTCCCTTTGAAAACACTGCAGTATTTTCTTTGAAACTTGGTGAGATTCGAAAATGAACTCCAATGCAAACTGCAAACAAATCTGTTCCAAATCTGATTATTTGCACTTTCGTGATGAGAGGAGGAAGAGGCTCACGAGTCACTCAGTGCTTTTGGCTGCAGACACACAACAGTGCCTAGCGGGCCGTGACAGATCTGCTGGCTGCTCTGCAGCATAAAGGCAACGTCCACACGAGTGCACTTGAGGGAGCTTACATCTGAGGTGCCCATCCTTTCCTTTTGATGACTGTTACTGATCCACCAAGCAGTCAGCAACAGGAGATCAGTGCTGGAGCTGCACAGCCCTGAGGCTACAGTAGAAGGACCACTAACATTACCTTTCCCATTTCTAGCAGACATTTATAGATTATCTAAGCACAAGTTGCAACGTTTTAAAACCTCAACAGTGACCACCCAGGGTTATTTATCAACACATTAAAAGGTGATAATCTGAGGCCCACTTCATTGATTTCAATAACTGCATAAGCACAGCCACAACTGGTCAAAGCATAAGGCAGAAAAATGTTGAGATCACCATTCCTCAGGAGATAAGGTGAATGCCAACCTCTGCAAAAAGAACAGGCCGTGCTTCCCTGCTTCCCCAGCACTGGATTTATGACAGCGTGCTGCCATGAGCTGAGCCACGCGTGTCACTGTGCGGCCACACAGCTCCTGTCAGGAGCACCAGCTGAGGCTGCTCAAGGGATGCAAGGCAGCAGGGATGCAGCCTTGCCCTCACACCCCATGAAACCCAGAGGTGCCGTTGGCAGACAGATCTGCCACCACCTTAAGATGTCGGTTTGAGTCTCTAAATGAGAAACGCAGTGGACTTAGACCCAGGTGACAGGCTGCAAGAAATACCCATGCTTCCCTTTCCATGCAAGCCTTTACTGCTCTTTATGGCCCACAGTAAGCAGGGGGCAAAGCTCAGCCCCACAGCGGCCAGCAGTCAGCACAGCCCAGAGAAGCACGTGGTCTGGCTCAAAGCTGCTCTGGGTGCCAGAAACGTCCCTAAAGCACAAAAGTGACAGTTCCCAATGGCATAGGGTCCTGAGGGATGAATAGAGGTGAGCAGGGCCCATTGACTGCCTTTAGACCTCACGTGAGCAGGTTGGCGGGGCTGAAAGAGACTGCCTGACTCATGAAATCCCACTGACAGCCACACAACAAAGCTGATTCGCGTGCACACACGGTGCAGGGCCTCTCTGCTCCCTCTCTTCTGCATCCCACTGCCTGTATGGAGCAAGCAGGGAGAAACACAACTGAAAGGAGAACTTAACTTGCTTCTTTCAGCCAAAACCGTGAAATCACTGGGGTTAGCTAATAGCTTTTGCCTTTAGTGGAGTTGATGAAGTGCCAACACCTCCTAGAACTGGAGCAGCCTTAACGAGGCTTTAGCCACTACCAGCTGTCAGCATTCCCGACAGCCCATGAGCAAGTTCCCTGCAGAGAAAGCACCCGGGAGGTGGTTACTGCTGAGCACACCTGCCTTATCCTCTTCCCTCTCACCTCCAACAGGTATGTTACTCAATGAGCCTATCTGCAATGCATTTACACGGCAAACAAGGAGAACAAAACAGCGGAGCAGCCTTCGATCCCAGTCACTAAGACACCATCTCACGTAAAAAGACATATTTCAGAGAGAAAAGAAGGAAATACAAGCAGAGCTCCTGCACAGGCCTCCCACCTCCCGGGCCGTACCCTCACCGGGCTGCCAGCACGTCTCTGCCCAGAGGAGCGGCTCTGCAGGGGAACGGCGGGGCAGCCGCAGGTCGTGCCTTGAGGTGCTCCGGGGCCGCCTGACCCCGCACGGCACAGCGCCCGTCTCCCAGCGCAACGCACGGCACACAAAGCCGGCGGACACGCGGCACAGCCCGGCTCGCAGCCCGGCACCGCCTCACCTTGGGCTCCCCGAAGACTCGCACTCCCCGCTCCATTCCGCTCCTGTAGCCCCAACCGTTCCTGCAGCCGCCGCTCGGCTCCACGCCGCTCCGCTCCGCTCCGCTCCGCTCCGCCCCGTCCCGCCCCGCCCCGCCGGCAGGGAGGGCGCAGCCGGGGGCTACTTCGTTACTTTTAGCCACGCTTCGCGCCTTGCCTCCTGCCTTCCCCTCCGCGAGGTGACGCACGTAGCACTCGAGGCACACGGAGGAGAAATCCACGCTCCCCCAGCCTCCAGCACCGTACGGTAGAATGGTTTGGGTCGGGAGGCCGAGCAGGCAGCCACCGCAGCACCCCTTGGCTGCAGCCACTGAGCTAACAGCGCACCTGCGAGGTGGCGCCGCTCCCTGCTGTGATGTGCCCTGGTACCGGTACAGGCATGGTGATGCAGGGTCTCCTAAATCGAGTGCCACGGATCCACTCTGCACCCCCCTCTCCACACCCTCAGGTGTCCCCAGACCTCAAGGGACCTCAAACAAAACCGTTGTATCAGTGTAAAACATCCCTATTGCCTGTATTGGAGTGTAAGCAGAGAGAGCACCTAGGGCTGCAGGTGTAAGCGCTACCACAAGTGGACGAAAACGGAGTTCTCTCTCACTGCCCAACTGTATTTGCACCAGGGTCAGTGCCTGGGGGAAGGCACAGAGCTCAGCGCTGCTCTGACTGCTTGCAACAGCCTGATCCAGCTGGAAGCCTGCAGACACAGCTGGGATGTACAAACTGGCAGCGGGGGGTGAAATGGCACTGTCTTGCTGAGCTCCCATGGGCAATTTCACCTCTGTACTACTGTTGTGGGTTTGTTTTTTTTTGTTTTGTTTTGTGTTTTTAAATATCTTGTGCGTTTGGAGCATCGCATGCTCAGAGGTCTGATTTCTGTTCCAAAAGCATCTGCAGCACAGATGGTCCCCAAGCAAAGCACAGTGTTCTCTCATGGCCTCCTGAAGGCACAACCTTGCTCACCGTCACCACAGCCTCTGCTGAGGTTAAGAGAAATCACAAGGCAGAAGAGGCCAGGAGAAAAGCTGCTAGCCAAGGTCAAGGAGGCGAACAGAGCTGAAGCACGGAGTGCTGCAGGAGGTGTGGGTTTCATCCCGCTGATTAATGCCTGCCTCTGCTGACTCAGCTATTTCCAGGAGAGCCACCAGCAGCTGCTGCCAGCAGCACCCGGCTGTGTGAGAGCCCTCCACACGAGGTGTGAGCTGAGTGACTGACCTCACCCTGACCCCCTCTATCCATCCTCACTGCTGCTCAGCCAGGCAAATCTGTATAGTTGATACGAAATAAACGTTTCCCTATTGATGTCCTCACAGCAGTTTCCCACCTGGGAAATGGGAGAGACACAGACAGGGACCTGGGAGATCCCCATCAATGACTGCTCAGGGCCTCAGACCTCATTGGCTCTGCCATACTGCAACACACACTGGTGCTGGGCTTAGATTTTCCAAAACAAAACCAAACCCTACATTTTCACACTTGCGTGAATAATACTGCATCACACTGCAGCCCATTGCAAGCAGCCAAAGGAGGAAAAGTGTGTAAATTGCATCAGTGAAGGACTAGCAATGCTGATTCAGGAAAACCCCTGCCCCAGGGTGAGCCCACCCCAGCCCCAATGCTGGAATCCCTTCTTTGTTTCCCAGTAGTGGCTCTGGGGTGCAGACGATGCTATCCTCGAGCAGGTTGCAGCTTCCCATAGCAGACACAGGGGACACCCGATGAATGCCCAGCTGAGAGACAGCAAGGCCAGCGCAGCACAGGGCACACAGTCATGTCCTGGGCTGCAGCCTCCTGCAGAGCTGCGTGGGCTGCTGCAAGCTCATCCCCTAATGGGATTAGGGACAGTAAAACCAAACCAGCTTGTACTGAGCATCAGGCCACCGAGGTACTGGGACCTGCTCCGGGCATCTGGAGCAGAAAGGCCACCCCAGGATGGCAGTAATGCAAAGAAAAGGTAGGGAAGCAGAGCCAGTGTTTTGTGGGGAGAAGAGCAGCAGTTTGGAAATGGCAGTGCTTCAACCATAGAAACGCCTACAGAACCCACCCCGTCGGCACTGAGCCCCTGGCAGAGAGCAGAGCCCCTTCCCACCCGCAGCTTTGGGATGATGAGAGGTCATCGTGCACCAGGGCCAGAAATCTCGGGTGGGTGCTGGGCTGCCTCCTCCACGTGGAGCAGAACCCAGAACGGTGGTGCCCGCACCAGGAGGAGCCCGATTCAGACACACGCCGCTCCCTTCCTGCCCCGACTGTCACAAGAGAAGCGGGACGCGGCCAGGAGCGCGCACGCAGCACAGCCCGCAGCACAGCCCTGCTCGGGCCGGAAGGGACCCGCACGTGTCGCTCCGAGCTGCCCTCCCAGCCCCGGTAAGTGGATTGCAGCGCTCGGCCGGACGCTGCACCGGGCTGCGAGAGAGCAGAATTAACCCGAGCACAGCTCCTCTCGGCAAGGCTGCAAGGTCAGCGCCGCGCATCTCCACCCTCACTGCAACAGCCAAAAAAGTGAAAAAGGAGAAAAAAAAACCGCTCTTGCTGAATGCAACCTTCCCAGAGCCGCTTTGCCTGGGACTGAGCGGAGCACTGCGGCCGAACATTGCCCTCTTCCGACGCTCCTCAGTACCGCAGCTCAGCGGGACGCAGTCCCAGCACGGAGCCCTGACCCGCAGGCTGCCGCTGCCCTTCCAACCCCTCCCCAGGTGCCCAGGGAGAGCCTTCTGGGGGCTGACCCCCCCTCACACACACACCTGGGTCAGCTTTTGTGCGGGCTGTAACTGACCTCTCAGTCCTACATCGCAGCGTTATTTGGGACAGGGCGCTGCCTCAGGGGTCCTGCAGCACAGAAGAGGTGAGCACCATTGTACCTGAACCACATCGGGGGCAGTGCTGCCTTATCCCCTTAGCACACGCTCCGACCCAGCCCTCTGCCTTAGGCACTGGTAATGCCAGAGCTGAAGGGACTCCCAGTTCCTCCCAGCACACCTATACCTAATCTCAGTTCACACAGCTGCCTCCATGCCCCAACCCAGAGATGGCAGCTGGATTCAAGCAAGATCATAAGGCTGTACTGCTGCTCTTTGCACCAGGAGCTCAGCCTGCAGGGCTATAGTGAGGGGCAAGATGGTACCACACCTGGAAGGCAGCAGACAGGGTCTGGCTCAAGGTCCCCCTGGCCAGGTACAGCCTAGCTGGAGTCTTGCACTCCCTAATGCAGCCCAAAAGGTGCCTGAGCATCTGGGCTGTACTTAAATAGAGCTCCTGGGCCAGGTGTGTGGGCAGGTAATTAGTTCTTTCTGGAATTAGTAATAATTCCAGCCATTCCCCAGGTGGGGCTGGTAATTAGTGTCCTCTGAACTCTCACACTTGTAGTACTGCATCCTTCTGAGCAAACCTGGGGTTGCACAGATTCCTCCACCATCCTGATGCTGTCAGCCCCAGAAGCCAGCTGGGTTGGGTGTCCATGGGGCTGGGGGTCCCCAGCCAATGTGCTCTGCTGTGCCAGGAGCTTCCCCAGAGAACGATGGAGATGTGGAGATCATCTCTTCTACTCTAGGGACTATTGCACAGTGAAGGAGAAATAGCAGGAATGAAGAGAAAGGCAGAAGGGTGGAGGGGAGAAGCAGTAGTGAAGCAGCCAGGTGTTCCCATCACCCCATAGCCACATCACGATGTGGACAATACTGGGGGGCACTGGGGGCTGCCTGGCCGCTGCCCCACACAGACAGGCACGGCCTCCTGCTGCAGCAAGGAATGTCTGAGAGAAACCAATCCTTGCTGTGCGGAGCTGGAAACTGCTGGAGACGCTTTAATCCGCCTAATCCAAGGCTCTGGCCCAATTAATATTCTATAGGATCTCCTGGAGCTCTTGTTTTGTTCTGTTCTTGGCTCGAAGGGCTGCCCAAGAAATTGAAAACAGATTATTGGGAAGAAAACAGCTTCAATTTGTAGACAGCTGTCTCTACCAAAGCTGGCTTCGATTCCAGCCATTCCCCGGGCGTGATGCATGCCTGTCTAGAAGAAGTTTCTCCCCAGTGGCAGCAGAAGGGCTTTTCTTAGGAGAAAAGATGAAGCAAGCAAGCAAGATGAATGGGGGGCAAGCTGCGTCCCCGCGTGTCCCGGCTCCGAACCCGCCGGCACCGCGCCGCGTCCCCGGCCCGGCGCCGCCGCCAGGGGGAGGCAGAGGCCGCGCGGTGCGGGGTCATCGCTGCGATCTGAGGGGTGCCGGGTCGGGCTGCGGCCGTGCGGAGGTTGGGGCTGGGGGCTCCTCCAGAAGGTAGCACCGCTGGGGGGTTTAGGTCGGCGGGACGGGATCCTGTTCCTCCGCGAGTTCGGGGCTTGAGCAGACCGCAGAAGTATGGCCAGAGCCCTCTGTGAGACCCCAGGAAAGCATCTGCTGGGGGAAGGGTGCTTGGGGAAACTGCTTGGTGGGGGACAGCTGGCAAAACCACGTTGTGTCAGGTTAAAGTGTGGGTCTGCGGGAGAACTGGCTCTGTGACACAAAAGTGGCCCAGACTGTGACTCATAATAGCCCAGTGGTATTTTAAACACCGTATTGCTGACTCAGAGCTCTGGGAAGAACAACAAGGGCTGTCACTGCATGGCAATGCCAGCCTTTGCAGCATGGCAGTTTCAGGGTCTGCCATATGGTGATGTCTGCTTCTGCTGTATGGTGATGTTGACCTCTGCTTTATGGCAATGCCAACCTCTGCCAGAACAGTGCCAACAATGCTCCCACCCACTGCTCATCTGCCTCACGCCAACCCCAACGGCATTTGGGAACGGAGTGAGGAGGGCAGAGGAATGCACACAGGGCTGACACAGTCCTTCATCCCCCGCTCCCGGCTGCGGTGCATTCCAGGCAGCCCTCCTACAACACCACACTTTCTTCACCACAGTCCATCCCTGCACATGCTCACTTATCCTCTGCCAGGCCTCTCCCAAGGCACCTGGAGCAGCACCTGCCATAAATCAGGCAGAGCTCCCGCCAGGACACGCACACCTCGCTCTGCCATGCTGAAAAATGAGCACACAGCTTCTCATCTCAGCACCTGCAGCAGCAGGAGCCTGCTCCCATGGCGGTTCCTTGAGCTCAGGGTGTCCCAGCGCAGCCCAAGCGAGCTCAGACCCATTGGGCTGTGTGCATTTGGTGGTGCTGAACGTGGCCGCCTGCTTTGGCTTTGCATGCTGCTGAGATTGTCTCTGCTGGGTTTATTTTCACACAGCTCTTCAGAACGCAGAAAGTGAGAGCTCAAAGCAAACAGGAAAAAGGCAGGTTCTCTGGGCGGCTATTTTTAACCACTGCAAACAGCATCAGTGTCATTATATTTAGAAAAAAAATGCAGAGCGTTTCCTGCCTCCCCTCTCAATACCTTCAGCTATTTCCTTGCAGATGTTGCCAGGAGCAGCACGCAGACGGGCCGTGCTCCGGGATGGGAGGGCTGTAGCTGGGGAATGCGGCTCAGAGCAGGTGCCCCTGGCTCTTGAGGATGAGCGGGCAGTGAGGGCTTGGCCACGTCCAAGTGCCACCTCAAAGGTGCCCCAAGGGTGAGCACGATGACAACGCAGCATCACTGTCACCTCCTCCTGCCACGGGATGGGGACTGCAGGTGACACCAGGAGGTCTCAGCTCTGGGTGGGCGCAGGCAGGTGGCTCAGGACCTGCACTTGCCGCTCAGAGAGCTTCCCCTTGGCTTTGGCTGTGCTGGGCTCCTCGCCTTGCGCTCAAGGGCTGCGGTCGGTGAAGCGTTTGTGTTTCATTCCCAGCATTTGTGTTTCACTCTGGGTGGCAGCAGCGTGGCAGACCGCAGCTCAGCAGGGCCACGTGCAGCATCGCTGGGAAACAGGCTCTCCTAACCTCAACCACACTGTGCTGGTTGTGCTTTGCAGCAAAACCCCAGCACGGGGAGAACGGGATTTCTCCATGTGGATAGGGAAGCTCTGTGCCCAAGGGAGGTGACAGAGAAACTGTTGGAAATGTGGTACAGATGGCACAAACTGCAGCCAAAATCAGCTTAAACAGCCTGCAGCCAGGTGGTGGGTGATGGCAAGAGTACACAACACTGCTCTCAGTGGTATCCGTGGGAGATGTCCCACTCTGGGCTCAGCAAAAGCAGCTGTGTGCCCCTGCTGTGTTGGACTGTGCTCCTTTTTGGGCTCTGGCTCCCAACAACTGCCATCTGAGATGCTTCTGTGGGGCTCTGGTTGCTTGAAACAGAAGCAGAAGCCCTGGCCAGAAGCAGGCTGCACAGAGCTGTGGGTCTGGCTGCTGTCACCGACCCTGCATGACGCATGCAGACCCAGCGGCCAAACGCTCCCTTTCTGCACACCCCTCCCCGAAGACCCTCTCACCCAGTGCACCGTGCCCAGCTGTGCTGGGTGCCCACCCAAACCCCATCCTACAGGGGCTGCCATGGCTCTCCTGCTGTGATCAGAGCATGTGTTCCATCCAGCCCAGCTGCTGCATGTTCTTAATGAACACTGAGAACCCGTGTGGGATGACCTCCTCTCCTACCTTGCAGGAGATGCTCGCTGGGGGCTGTGGGTTTGCAGCTTCCCCATCGGGTCCCTGCCCCACAGGCAGCCTGACAGCAGCAGCCCAGAGCCAAACATCTTTTACAAATCACGGCGCATAGCTCGCATTCTCGGCTGGTTTATGAGTGTTTCATCTCCTCGTATTGATCAGGGCTGGAGCCGAAGTAATTACGTTCATCAGAAATAATTTCCCCTGATTTTGAGTCATATTTGAGCGGGTGCCCACCTCCCCCGCTCACCCCTTTCAGCACTGCAGCTCTCTGCTCCCTGGTACATACTTTCCGGGCGACATCGCTGCTTTCATAACCATGGTGAGACCTGGAGGCTTGTTTTTCTCAGCTGGATCCCACACATACACTAAAGGTTTCAGCTGTGCCGTTATGGACTTGGCTGGGGATGTGGTCAGGAGGAGCTGGTTGATGGGAAGTGCATGCCTGGGAAGTCCAGCACTGGGAAGGGAGCTGGGACCCTCTGCAGCAAGACAAGGACTGGAGAACAAAGCTGATTTCAGCCTTAAACCACAAGAAAAACAGGGATAGACAAAAAGAATGAGCAACGTGATCAGGAAACACGAGTTAGCCCCATGGAAAATACCGAGGGTCTGGACCCATGAGGTCAGGGTCTGGGTTTATGTCTTGTCTGGGAGACAAAACTTCCACTGAGATTGTAAAAGAAGCTCATGTTTGGAGATGCTTTATACCAAAAATAATCTCTCCGAGGCTCACAACACTCGATACGTGATGATTCCTGACACTATTTTCCAAATAATAATGGGAAGATTCATCTGCCTGAGGCTTCCAGGCTTCATCTTACAAAATTCTTACTCTTTGGGTTATCTGAATGTTTAACTTATGGGGACAGATGGCTCTCATCTGGGCTTCAGCAGGGAGTCACTCTGAATTGCTGCCCAGGTTTTGCGATACCCATTAAGAAGCAGCGCTGGCCCTTCACAACGCAGCTGGATGTTGTAGTGATAAGCCCCTCAAGTCTGAATTATGACATTCTCCTTGATTTTGGCTAACAGAGCCCTTTCTCAGTCGCCACAGCCCATCGACTCCCCAGTGCAACCTCAGCTCCTTCTTCTCTGCAGGCACAGGGGCTGTGAGTGGGACGGCCACCACCACAGAGCCCCACTCGTGGGGGTCCCCTGCGCTCAGCCCCGGCCCCCCATGGCAGCCCACAGGGGTCAGCGGTCCCAGCTGGAGCCGAGGGTTGCTGGTGCCGCTGCCTGACTGTCAGGAGCTGGACGGCAGCCCGGAATTCTTTTCTCACAAGTCACTTGGATGGCCACCAGATGGTAAATACTTTTCGTCTCTCCTCGCCTGGGCTTGGGGTGGATGTAGTGATCTCAAGGTAGAGGACTGCATGGATGCCCCTCGCCGTGGCTGGTGGTCCCCCAGGGGATGGAAGTGGCCACAGAGGGATGGAAACAGCCATAAGCAGCCCTTTTAACTTCAGGGCTCCTGGCTGTCCTGAGCTGTCAGTAAGGAAAGGAAGAGGCTTAAGCAAAGGGAAGGGATGGAGGGAGAGCAAGGTGTGCAGCCATTGCAGAGGGATGTGAGTACAGATGAATGGAGCAAAAAATTAGAGATTGGCGGTGCTGCTCACCATGGTGTGTTCAATGGCACAGCATGGAGAAACACGGCTGTCTAAAGAAGTCAATTTGCTGAGTGGGTGCCTTCATTTCTATAGAAACAGTAGAGCTTCCCAGGAGATGTATTTAGATCCTTGCATCAACTGACCACAAAAAAGAAACAAAAAACCTGACAGTAATGCCATGGGAACCGCAGAGCACAACTTGGGGGATGAATCCCCAGCCATGAAATGACACGTGTGGTGCAAAACACAGATGGGGTACGTGCTCCAGAGGAGAAGGGTTGTAACAGTGTCTACACGATGAGCTGCTCAAGTACTGCTCCGTGCTCCTGCAGAAGGCAGAACCTGCGTGATGTGGTGAGTCCAAATCCACACCATGTGCATCCAACCCCATGTGCTGTCCCACTGGGGGCTGCACATCACTTTCCTGCTCTTGCTGTGCCATAGGAGCCAAGGAAAGAAGAGCCCTTTCAGCACCTGTAGAGCTTGCCTGGCCATTCCTGCACGCTGTGAATCCCACACAGCAGAGGGGCAGCACTCTGCCCTCAGCTTTGGGATTCCATGCAGTGTGGGTGACATATCCCTCTCCCAAAGCCATGCCCTGGGGCAGAGTTAAATATGGGGCTGGGTTCCCAGCCCTGCTCAGGCTTGGCAATGTCCCAGGCTGGATGTCAGGGGAACATGTCAGGCCATCCCTGCCCGTTCACAGCCCAGCAGAGAGGTGCTGGCACTGTCTGACAGCCCAGGCTCGGCAGCCCCCTCTGCCATGTCCGTGCCATTGGGGACGTGTCCCTTGTCCCTTCCCCTCTCTTGCTCTCCCAGCAGACAGCATGCTCTCACCTTGAGGGGAGTGGAAATGTCAGCTGGAATGTGGGCTGGAAAAAAAAGAAAGCAAATCTTGAGGCTCGTCCAAACCTACTCCTGTTTATATTGGAGCCTGGGAGTGACATCAGAGCGAGGAGAGTATAAACACCAGCAGGACCCACTCAGGGCTTTAAAGCCTGCAAACATGAGGCTCCGGCTGGAGAAGCAGCTCCTCATCCTCTCCCTGCTCTGCATCCTCTCCAAGGTAAGGAGTCGGGCGTGGGATGTCCTCAGGATCACTCAGGGCAGCACCAGGATTCCCAGTATGGGACTGTAGGGAGAATGCAGTGCTGCTGTAGCCCTGAAAGCTGGCAGGCAGCTGTATGTCTGCAGAGCTCGGCCTGGGAGAGAATTCCAATGAAGCAGCATAGTCTTAACTCTCATGGACCAAATGCCTCTGTGCTGCAGCAATGTGCTCTGTTTGCTCACCTGCCCCTGCAGCCATCCTGCAGCTCCTGCAGGCTCCGTGCAGTGAGCACCAGCCCCAGGGCTACTCAGCTCTCCACCATTCCAGGACGCTCATGCAAACCATCAAATAGATTGGGATTGTTCCAGGGGTTTGATTTTTTTTGTCTCTTGGATTCTGCATGACACAGCTCCCTGTGCAGAGTTTTGAAAAATGTTGGGGTATGTCAGTTCCAAATTCTTGTAATTGGTGCTTGAATCCCAAGCCAGACTGCAAGCAGGGACATCAGAACAGCCTCGTGCCTGTTTGACTGCTTTCCTGGGCACTTAAGATCTCCAACAGGAGCCACATTGCCATCTAATGACAAGTTAATTGCAGGGAGCATGGGGAAACGGATTAATAGCCATCTAATAGATTGTTGGATGGGCAAATCCTTCTAAAACATCAGTCTGTAATAGAAACCTGAAAGATGAAAAATGCACTTGGCTCCTGGGTGAGTTATGACTGATGAGCAGCTCCTGGCCAGGAGACCTCAGTGAGCTCTGGAGAGCCACCAGCTGTCCTCTGCCCCCAGTCCAAACATGGCAAACACCACCAGTGCCCTGGTCTCTAATGGTCCCCCTGCCTTCTGCAACAGCAGCAGTGCTGCTCATTGAGAGGACCAGAACAAGGCAGAGACTGCCCAGCCCATTTTGGATAGATTTCACCTCTCACATCCTGGCAGGGTTGCACGCATACCCGCATTGTGCAGGGCAGCACAGGCAAACTGCAGATCCAAAACGTTTGGCTTCCAATCCAACATGCAGCAGCCCCAGCAGCCGCCCTTGTCAGATGTGCCAGGGTAATGGTGTGTGCAGAACAGCCACAGACACACTGCTGCCCACCTGGGGGAACTCCTGCAGGCACAGGGCAGGCACACTGCCTTGGGGTACGGGTTGGCAGGGGCTGCTGCAGGCAGGGTAGGGGAGGAGGCAGCCGCAGCACAGAGAACAGCAGTGAGCCTCATCAGGCTTCAGTTCTCCCCTGCAAATGTGTTGTCCCATTTCTTGGCACAAATGAGATGTGCTCACAGCGAGGGGCTGGGGAGGAGCAATGCCCTCACCATGTGTACGTAGGTCCTGGGAAGCTGCATCCCCAACTGTGCACCAACTGACATGGGGGCTGCAAACACCACCTGATGAGCCTCAGTGTGTGGATGCTCACTTCCCAGCCCTACCTCCTCCTGCACTCGCAGCAGTGGTGCATGTCAGCCCCCATCTTGCTGACAGGGTATTCCTGATTCTCCTGGTTTCCATGGGAGCCCATCGTGCTGTGCAGTCACTCCCTAAGAAGACGGCAGCTTTCCCAGCAGCACTGCCGTATCCCCATGGATGGGCAGAGCCAACATCTTTCTCCACCCAACCAAGGATGACTTCCAGAGGCCATCCCAGTGCAACCAAAGCCATCAGCTGTGTCAAACCCGCGATGCTTTGTACCCCCAGGTGTGCTGCCAGCTGTGCCGACGGCCGTGCTACTGCTCCCAGGTGCTGCCCCGCTGCCCACGTGGGTCCCCCCTGGTCCTGGATGGCTGTGGCTGCTGCAGGATCTGCGCTCGGCGCCTGGGAGAGCCCTGCGACTTCCTGCATGTCTGCGACCGCAGCCAGGGGCTCATCTGTGACTACAGCTCGGGGACAGGAGGCACCTGCAACTGTGAGCACCACAGCTGGATGTGGCTCTGAGAGCTGCTCTGCCGAGGAAGATGCACACAGATGGCTGCAGGGCTGAGTTGCTGCTCCTGCCAATTCTAATGCCAGTCGCTGGCCGGGTTTTTGGGGGTGGTTTGAGTGGGATGGGCATAGGGGCTAGAGGGGATAGAGGGGATAGAGAGCTGCAGGGAAATAACAGAGGGATATTTTCAAGTCTGAAAGCCCTGAGAGCTATGGACAGGGTTGGAGAGAGAGCAGTGGGTTTGTCACCACCTCATGATGTAGGAGGTAGGGAGGGGGAGGTTGGGCGACACATCACCTCATGCCTCCCTATGCCCTTGTGACCATCCAGTTCCCCCTCCTCCTGGCAGCCCCCAGTCACCACCAGCTATCCCCTCTGCCACCCCCACTCTCTGTCCCCTTGCCCCGGTGGCTCCCCACTGTCGTTGCAGTCGAAGACGACGAGGAGGGCTGTGAGGTGAATGGGCGGCTGTACCGTGACGGGGAGGTGTTCCAGCCCAGCTGCAAGCTGCAGTGCCGCTGCCTGGACGGGGGCTTCACCTGCGTCCCGCTCTGCCAGGAGGACGTCCGCCTGCCCACCCCAGACTGCCCCTACCCACGGCGTGTGGACATCCCAGGGAAGTGCTGCCCTGAGTGGGTCTGCGAGGCCGGAGAGCGGCAGAGCACTGGGGCAGGTAGGAGCTGGGACGAGGTGGTGAGCCCCAACAGGGGACCCCTCACTGCCCCTCTTTCCGTGTCACAGGGCAGGTAAGGCGGTACTGGGCTCCAATCCCACTTCCCCTCCTCTGTTTCCATCCAGCCCCCGCAGTGCCGTACCTCTGCCAGCCGTGGGGCACGGAATGGAGCGTCTGCTCGGCCACCTGCGGCGTGGGCTTCTCCACCCGCATCTCCAACCAGAACCGCTACTGCCGCCTGGAGACACAGCGGCGGCTCTGCGTGCTCAGGCCCTGCCCGGCTCTGCCGGCGGCACCCCCTGTGGTAAGCGATGGTGATGCCGACACCTCCAGGCAGCAGCTTGGAGAGGGAATGGGACATCCCAGCCAACAGCCCGTGCACGCCCCGTCAGCCCCCCAGCCGTGAGTCCTCCAGCATCCACTGTTCCCACATCGCTCCACTTTGCTTTTCCAGAGGGGATGAGGAGGGTGTTTGCAGCTGCGCCCACCCTGGTTGTGTCCCGCAGCCAATGTTCCGGGACTGAGGCTGGCACACATCCGTGACACGGTGGTTTTGGAGGAGATGGAAGACACGTCCCTCGGGAATCTGGGGGAGAACCGATGGACTTCAGCTGCAGAAGAGGGTGGAAATAGAGAACAAGATCCCTACAACACGCCTGTATACTCTACTGCCCCGGGTTGGGTTGCTGGGCAGCAGCACCCTGTTGTATGAGATGGGGAAATCCTGCCAAGCACAAACCCACCTGAGAAAAAGGGACGTGGTCCTTTCCCGGATCGGAGAGGCTTTTGGAAAGGGCTGAGTGACGCTGCTGTGCCCAGCACCGCACACACAGCTCTGCTCTGCAGAATTAGACCACTATTGGGATGCCCCTTGCCCCCCACGCTGGGGATGGGGCTCGCTGCCCCACCACACCCGGACACCGGCAGAGGTGTTTTCCTGGCGGCAGCTCCCATTTACCTTCCTCACATCCCTCCAGGACAAACAGCTCCCTGCTCCGCCTGGCCGCCTGCTCTTCAAAGCCCGGCGGTTTGGCAGGGCTCTGGCAGGCGAGCAGCTCAGACGGAGGAGGCACCAGACATACTGCCCCTCATCCAAGCGCATACCCCAAAAACTAAGGCCAGCAGAAAGGCAGGAGACGGGAAAACAAACAGCAGCGATGAGCCCAACGGGCTGGGGCTGCTCCAGCGTGCGGAGCTGCACAGGAGAGCCGAGCGGCAGTGAACCCTTAAGGGCCGCTCAGAAACGAAACCCAAATGCCCTCTAACGGCCTCGCAGCGATGTGCAGAGCAGGGCGAGAAGGGCGGCGAGCAGAGCAGGCGAGACCGCGCATCTTGGCTTTGCACCCCTGCAATCAAAGCATTGTGAACGTGATTGCAGCACGGCCAGCAGCAGAGCCCAGCAGCTCCTGCAAGTGCCGGAAATAAATCAGTGTTGAAGGGTGTTGTCACCTCTTCGGGGGAAAAAATAAAGGAGAAAAAAGAAAAAAAGAAAAAAAGAAAAAAGAGCCTTGCTGCTCATGCACGCTGTTTACAACGAGAATTATTTACTGACATCAACCATTCACTTAGTGGGATGGAGGGGATGCAGGAGCCCCCAGCAGGCAGCACGCAGCACGAGGGACTCGACACCATTGGTTTTCTGCCTCTGCAGTGGCTGTGCCAAAAACAGCAGTGGTGTGAAGCTCACAGAGACTTTAAAACCCACAATGTTCCTCTGCTGACATGGGTAAGGCACAACCACTGTACCAAACATCCTGGGTTCAAGGCAGTTCGGTTTTCTGTGTGCTGAGATGCGGCCCCCTGTGCTGGCTCAGCCCATCCCAGCCACCCCACGCTGCTGGTGAAATCCTAAAGGTCACTTTTCCAGCAGCAACCTGCAATCTGTATCTCAGACACAAATGACTCAATGCACCTCTTGGGCTTTTTTTGTTGTTTTTTTTTTTTTTTTGTGAGGGAGAGGGAGGGAAAGGGGGAAAGCTGTGATTCACTCAGCAGAAAACACCTAAATAATGAATTAACGACTCCAAACAAATCAGAATTACTTTTCCCTAAAGAACAGAGGGAAACTGACCCTCACGATTCAGGTGCTCCCTTTAAGCTGTGCTACCTGGGCAATAAGTGCTTCCTGCAGCCCCAGCACCTGGCTCTGTGGGTGCTGGGAGGTGTCAGATAAGCGCTGCACACCCACAGACGGTTACAGGAAGCCCTGTAGCTCAGAGCCACATCCGCACCCACAGCGGCACAAGAGTGGCAGAGCACGGTTTGTTTCTCGGCAAGCACGTGTAACAGTCGACATCTGAAACAAAACACACTTATTTTGCTGCTGTTGAACAGAATCTCTATTGCTTTTGGAGCCAACTCGTCCGCAATAAGCAGGCACTCCTGTGGCTCGGGCTCCTCTACGGCAGCACAGGAGGGCAGGGCCGTACCCCTGCCATGGAAAACCGCATTCCTTCTGCCCGTTGGTCTGTTTGCTCTGGTGCCCGGAGATAACGCTATTTCTGGCGTTGTTGGCGCTGCAGCAGCTGCTCAGCAGTGAAGGTGGGTGATGGAATTCTTCGGGTTTGGTTTTAACTCTCGCATAAGCTCCGCCAGCTCCGCGCGCCCGCCGCGTCACACCCCAGCGCCTGCGGGCAGGAGGGGGAAGGCACAGCGCCTCTTGCGTTCCCTCCTCTTAAAAGCGCTCAAGGGAGAGGAGAAGAGATTTTTCTCTATTTGTGGAAGGGATATCGAGCGGGCAGCAGCGGGATGTTGTTGCTGCGCGCTACCCTGGAGATGCACCGGAGCCAGGCAGCGTCGCACGTCCGCGGTGCTGGCACCGCCCCTGGCACGCGATGCGCTGGACCGGGGCCACCCGCACTTTGCAGGCGGATCTCCGCTCTGCCCTCGCTCCTAACGCCGGCCGTCTGTGGGCCGTGCGGTCCGAGCACGGAGCTGCAGGTCGGAGTTGGATGCGGGGTGCAAGAGTGGCGTTCCCTGGGGGCGCGACGCAGCGAGCAGAGCGGCAGCGATCTGTGAGCTCTCCGCCCCCCCGCGGAGCAGAGCCGTCCCAGGCATGCCTTCCTCCCGCCCCTCCCAGCACCACCAGAAATAGCTCGAGCCTTGGTGCCCGGCTCGCAGTACCTCCAGCGGGCTGGCAGCTCCTCTAGGAGCCCCACGCTCCGTGTCCCTGGCGCTGGGTCCTGACCCCACGAGCACCTCCCCGAGCGCCGCGCCGCCTGCTCATCTCCTCCAGCGCCCGATGGCCAACAGCACTCCGCTCTGGGACAACAGCAGCCGGGCTCTGTGCCCCGTGGATGCCGCCTTTGCGCAGCGCTTCCTGCCCGGCGTGTACCTGGTGGTGACCCCGCTGGGGCTGCTGGGGAACGTGCTGGGGCTGTGCTATCTGCACTCCGGCCCCCGCAGCCCGCTCAGCCGGCTGGTGGGCCACCTGGGCCTGGCCGACCTGCTGTACATCTGCACGCTGCCCTTCCTCATCAGCTACTACCTGCGCGGCCGCACCTGGGCCTTCGGGAGGGGCTGGTGCCGCCTCACCCGCGGGCTCTTCCACCTCAACCTCTACGCCAGCATCGGTTTCCTCACCTGCATCAGCGTGCACCGCTACCTGGGCATCGTGCACCCACTGCGGGCGCGGGGCCGCTGCCAGGCTGCCGTGTCTCCAGGCCGGCTCAGTGCGGCCGTGTGGCTGTGGGTCATGGTGCAGGTGGGCCCTGACTTCGCCTTCAGCAAGATGGACCCCATGGGGATGCGGTGCCACGACACGACGGGGGATGAAAGCCTGGGTGCCTACGTGCCCTACACTGCCGCCATCACCGTGACGGGGTTCGTCATCCCCTTCCTCATCATCGTCGGGTGCTACTGCCACGTGGTGGTGGTGCTCTGCAGGAGTGACACGGTGGAGCCCGGCCTCAGGAGGAGCAGCATCAGGCTGGTGGTGCTCGTCATGGTCCTCTTCTCCGTCTGCTTCCTGCCCTACCACATCTTCAGGAACCTCAACTTGCTGTCCCGAGCCTGGCAGCGGCAGGGGTCCTGCACACAGGCCATGAAGAACATCTACATCTCCTACCAGGTGACCAGGGGCCTGGCCAGCTTCAATAGCGCACTCAACCCTTTGCTCTACATCATGACCAGCAAAGACTGCATGTCACGCATGAGGAATATCCACCAAAGGGCCAAGGAGACCCTGGGATCCATCTTCACATGGGAATCCTCTAAGCGAGCCCACAAGATGAGGAGCAGCATCGTCTTTGAGGAGCAGGAGGCTTCTGAGCAGCTCTGATCAGTGCAGCACCTCCCCGACACCTGTGTACATCAGCTTCAGCTTTCCCCCACCTGAAGCACGCTTTGTGGTGAGATGAGACTGCAGTCCTCGGCTCCAGCATGGTGCCTGGGACAGAGGGGATTGAGGGCAGCAGGGAGTAGGCTGGGCTCGGGCTTTAGAACAGAGTAACCAGCCCAAAGTGAGGCAGAGAGCTGCTGCATTGCAGGATGGAGGGAGAGGGGGAGAGGTGGAGAGGGGGAGTTCTGCAGGGGGAAGTGCTGTAGAAATGGAAACATTCACTAACATACCTTGATTGAAACATGACTAAACTGTGCCAGCAGCGGTGGTGGTTGTTTCTGGAAGCAGATCTGCTTTGGGATCTGGCTTATCTTCTGCAGCCCGCCTCCTTCACAGCAGAAAAATGTACTTTACAATGATTCACTCTCTTGCGGAAGAGTGTATAACAAGCAAACGGGCATATTAAAGTTTCTCAGGGCTTTTTTTTTTATTACTTTGCAATGCAAAAGACCGCAGTGGCCTGAACCACTTGGTCAGCAGGCAATACTCCACAGAGCTCTGAGACACTTGGGTGGGGGCTGCAGCTCTCCGGCATTCGGCCTCACAATGGTATGAACATGAGCTATTGTCTCTTGTAAATCTGATGTGCAAATGTCACCTGCAGAGAGGCAGCACTGGCTGAAGTTGTGCAGAGGTACAGTGAGCTGCCAGGGCAGGACGTGCATCAACTTCCTTGGATGTGGGGGCATTTTTGTTGCAGGGGAACAGCAGCTCCTGAGCAGCACTCTGCTTTTTGCTTTCGGTTCTCCCCAGCACGAGCAGCTGCAACGCATGACTGCAGCAGTGAAACTTGAAGCAGCAGATTTCAGAAGGGGCACATGAGTTAGAACTGCCCCCTACCTGGAGAGCACAGCCCCACGCAGGACTGAAATCAGAGCAAAGCCTGAACCAGTACCAGCCAGCTGCTGCTTACATGGCCCCACCTCACTGCTCCACAGAGGACACAGTGGCGATCACATGGGGCTAATGCATCTGAGGTGCAAATAAACACTTGACATGTTCACTTGTGCCCCTCTGGCTTCTTCTAAAGCTTAGCGGCAGCACAGAGCCAGCTGGCCTGGGGGATGGAGCTGGGGCACACACCAGCTCTGCTCCCCCCCATGCGCCCAGCTCTCATCCGCTGCCCCCCCCATCATTAAGGGTGAATTAAAGAGCATCCCACAAACCAGCCCTGAGCCCAGGATCTGTAGCATCTCGTGGTTCCATATCCCACGTCAGTCAATCCAGCAGAAGCCATTGGGATCTGTACTCTGTAACAATGGCTCCAGGGCTTGATGGCATCTTATGCTTCACAGCCCTCCTGATCCTCAGGCAGCACCACTCTCCATCCAAGCTGAAAAGAAGAAAGAAGAAAAAGCTCCCCCCCCAACGCAGCCAAGTTCCCTTCCTTAATTAGCTGCGTGTGTAATTAAGGACAACCACTGGCACATGAGCCTGCCTGGCTCTCACAGCTGTGTAATGGAGCAGCAAAGCAGCCCCCTCCTGCTGCTTTTGCTCCAGGCTCCTCCCTGTGCAAAGAGCAGCTGCTGCCCCACAGGTGACAAATGTGACAGACAGAGATGTACAGATGTACGACCATTTCACTTCCTTCTAGAATGCAAAACTGTTCTGCTTGGCATCCAAAATGCTACACAAGAACATACTGCTGTCAACAGCAGCTAAACCAGAGGCCCCCAGCAGAGCAAGGACTGCAGGGCAGGGGGCTTTGGGAGCATCTCCTGTGGTGTGGTGGGAGCTGCAAGAAGGGCTGAGTCCTGCAGGTCACTAATGAAAGGTCACAGCATCCCCGAATGCAGCATTTATTTCTGCAGCAGAGCAGTTTCACTGTCCCAGTACATCTGGGTATAGGGAGAGCAGACCTGACAGCTCATCTGATTTACCAAGGACATGGGCTGAGCTGGGGAAGCAAAGGTAATGCAGTTAACTCTGGGCGATCCGGACAAAAATGGTCAATATGTGTGGGATCGGGTGCTGCCAGTGAATGTTTCTTTAAAATGAAATTCAGAGTCTTTGTGCAGAGTGCTTTGGCATCTGGGAGACCAACAGTTTATTAAGGAGAGTACCCGTATAAATAGAACAACATTCAGCGTGGCTGCATGAGGCTGTTGGTCTCATATTATTCCTCTGTGTGTGTGGTTATAAATAGGGACCTCCATGGGGCAGGAGGTGCCCGTGGTAACCCAGAGCTTCACCTGCACAGCTCTGTACCTCAGCCCCTGCCCAGAGACACTCAAACGGAGCATATTGAAGCGAGCCTCCTTGTCCCACTGCAGCCCCAGGCTGACCTTCCTGCTCCAAGCAGGCGCTTTGCCCAGCTCCCCAAAGCCCAGCGTTCATTTCATTCCCATCACTGACTCAGAAATCCGCAGAGCAGCTGTGGCCACGGTGCTGCTGTGTGCTCTGCCCCGGGGACGTGGCTCAGCCACTGCACGTTGGCCGAGAGCCACGGGGGCATCTCTGTGTGCCCCTATGGGAGCAGCCATCTCTGTGTGCCCCTGTGGGAGCAGCCATCTCTGTGTGCCCTTATGGGAGCAGCCATCTCTGTGTGCCCTTATGGGAGCAGCCATCCCATCGTCCCCATTCATCACCCTGAGAGAAGCAGCTGGGGAACTTCAGTGCACAAACGATTTGGTAAAAAGTCGCGACTTCGAGGTGGAGAACAAAACGTGTCTGCAGTGCAGTGCTCTCACTGCACCACAAAGCAAATAGTTTCGGTTTGGTTTATTTGTTCCCCACTGAGAAATCACTCCTGGTCCTGCAGCCCCCGGCTCCACAACCCAACCGCAGCACTGGGTGGGAGCAATGAGAGCAGCAGGACGGCAGCATTCCCCTTCCCAGCCCCACCGCAGGATGAGGGCGAAGCTGTCATCCAGGCATCCTCAGGAAAATCCTTGCATATTTGCAGTGCATTCCCAGAACATCTGCCCCTCCCCTGTCTGCAGCAGAGAACTCATTTATAGCACTGCCCACCGTGGGAGCGGAGCAGGTCCTGCTCTGCACTCAGCCAAGCACTGCTTTGTGTGCTGATCTCAGTGCCACCACCCTCAGCCCTGACTGTGCTGGAATGCCCACATCCCAACTGGTTGTCTGCTCTGCTTCTCAGCAAACAATCCCAGCAGTGATTAAGTAGGGACATTATTGTTTTAGCTTGTTTTTGTGATTAAAGCCAAGGTGCTCCAGACAAATAAATGCACAGATGAAAGCGGCCGAGATCAAAGCAGCACCTCTCCCAGCTGGGTGCGGGCCAGGCGCTTTATGGCAGGTGCTGTGTGCCTGGCTGGCACTCAACTGACAGCTTTCCAAGCACATAAAAACTTAATAGGCTGAAAATAGAGTTTGTGGTCACAGACTGACAGCAGCAGCGCTGGCAGCTTGGGTCCGCTCCACGCATGAGCTCCAGGGGAGCAGGGCTGGGGAACTCAGGCAGGGCATCAGGCAGGATCCACAGTGGAATGCAGGTGCCTGGGCTCCCAGATTGCAGGGGTAGGAGGGAGGCAGCAGAATGCCCCAGAGCCCAGGGAAAGCCACGCAGCCGACTCTGTTTGCAGCCCCCAGGATGCGAACACCCCAAGCACCAGAGCTCCTGCTTAATGCACAGAGCTCTGCTGTCCCTCTGCCTCCCCGTGCAATAAAAAGAAGACATGTCATCTCATAATGCAATTTCTTGCTGGAAATCAATGCTCAAGTGCGTTATGTTGACTTCTCCCATCCTGCAGCTCCCATGTGCCCTTGTTCAAGTGCAATGAGAGCAGCAAGAAGACAAAGGCCAAGTTGCGCAGTGTGGGGCTTCTCTCTGGGCAGGAGGGATGCGTGTGCGGTGTGACAGCTCTGGTGCACTTGCTGTGTGGGGGTAAGGAAATGTATGAGCGTGGGGCCGCTGCGCAGCATTGCCTTCATTCTAATGCCTGTGACAGCACGCAAACACACTGCTGTGTGCACTGCCTGTGCAGCCCTGCGTTGGTTAGCACTGTGTCACCAGGCGGGTTTGGTACAGAACTGCTCCTGCCCCTGCTGTGTATGGGTGGATCTTGTCCCACAGGGCCTGAGATCAGAGTAAAGCCCCAGAGCTGCCACTGCTGTCCTGCAGCTGCACACGATGGGAGCTGTGCAGTTTGCACCTGTCTGCAGAGCAAAAGCGTCGGTGCGTCTGGACCTGCGCGGGGTAATGGGCTGCAGCACCTACCGGCTGTCCCGGGGAGGAGCTGGGAGCTCACACCGGACCCGCAGGGCCCCAGCAGCTCTCCCGGCAGCTCTCCCGGCAGCGTCGCTGCTCCCAGCCGAGATGGGCAGAGTTTATTTTTGAAGGAGATGTTATCTCCCGCAACGCACAACTCGGGAGAAGCATCTTTCTATTTTTAAAAAGCGAAACATAAGGCTTACATAAACTACTGGGGAAGCCGAGCCGAGCCTAGCCGCCAGGCCCGCGCTTCGAGGGCTCCATCTCCTAACGGCCGATTCTGCTCTCCCCGAGGCGGCGCGGGGCGCCCGTCGCGTCCATCCGTCCCCCGCAGCGCTGCCGTCGTCGGGCGGCGGAGCGAGAGGAACGAACAGGAACGCCCCGGCTGGGAAGCGAGGGAAGGAGCGGGGCAGGGCGGAGCGGAGCGGGCACAGCCGTGACCCCGCAGCGCGGTGCGGGCGGAGGAAGGCGGGGAGCGGGCGGGGAGCGGGCGGCGCAGGGGGGGCGCGAGGGGCGGCGCGCGGGAGCTGCGCGGGGCCCGCGGGGGGCGGCGGGGCCATGCGGAGCCCGGGCTGAGGGGCCGCGCCTCGCCATGAAGCGGCAGAACCTGCGCACGGCAGCGCTCATCCTCTGCATCTTCTCCTACCTGCTGGTGGGCGCCGCCGTCTTCGATGCTCTGGAGTCGGAGGCGGAGAGCGGCCGCAAGCGGCTGCTGGAGCAGAAGCGCGGGGAGCTGCGCAGGAAGTACCGCTTCTCCGCCGACGATTACCGGGAGCTGGAGCGGCTGGTGCTGCAGGCCGAGCCGCACCGCGCCGGGCGCCAGTGGAAGTTCGCCGGCTCCTTCTACTTCGCCATCACCGTCATCACCACCATCGGTGAGTGCTGGAACCCGGCGCTCCTCCGTCCCCGCACCGCAGCGCGGCTCCCTCGGCCGAGCCGGGACGGCTCCGCGGCCCCGAGCTGCCCCGCCGAGCGCGGTGCCGGGGCCCCGCGGTGGGAGAGGTGAGCCGCTGGCACGGCTGCCACGCTCTTGGCGTCCCGGCGACGCGGGGCCGGAGCTGCAGAAGTCGGCGGGGTGCGGGGCGGGGAGCGGCGCTCCTCATTGCTGCTGCTGTAGCCGCGGAGCTGCGCGGGAGGCTCCGGCCCCTTCGCGGGCTCCAAACTCCGCGTTCGGCCGTCCCGGCCGCCGAATCTCGCTCTGCGCGCACGGGTGCCCGCAGGGAAAGTGGGGCGAGTCAGGTCGGGGGGTGGTGGCACCGCGTCCAGCCCCCAGGTGTACGCGCGCACCGGAGCCCAGCCTTGGTCTGCCTGCTGTTTCACAATAGAGTAACGCTAAATTGATCGGGGAATGCTTTAATTCTGAGATTAGCCACACAGGTGATCAGCATCATTTAATTAATCCGCTTTGGTGAATCCATGCACCCCGAGCATCCCAGGAGGGCGGGCGGCCGTGGGGTCCCGTGCTCGCATCGCTCCCCGCGCTGGGATCCGGACCAGCGGCAGCGCTTCGGCGGCGGAGCCCTGAGGCCAATTCCTGCCCTTCCGCGGCCGAGGCTGCTCAGCCTCTCGGGGCAGCTCGGCACGGGCAGCACACGCCTGGTGGCTGCATTCATTGTGTCTGGCACGGGCACACGAGGAGATGTGCGACCAGGAGATGAGGCGGCTGAGCATCGGCCCCGGCAGGATGAATGGCTGCAGTGAAAACCCCCATCATCCCGTGACAGCTTATAGCTTCATTTACATTATTTCTCTGTCGGCTGTGACAAACAATTGCCATGCTTATCACACACCCCCTGCCATAAATAATCCCAGCCCAGGTGCTGTGCTTCTCAAACGCCAGCCCTCCTTATGTCACACTGTGCTATGAATCTCAGCTTTAACGTTAATGTAGCTGTGTAGCTTTCTAATGCAGCTTTGTCATTTTGAAAGCATCAGTCAAATGCTCTTTCAGGAACCTCTCAGGCTACAACAGCTCTTCTGGATCATTTTATTTATGTCCTCATTGCTCTCATTGTGCTTAGGACCTGATAATTGCACTCAGTTATTGGGCTTGGATCTGATTTTTAATTTTTTTTATTTCCTTTTTTTTTTTTTTTTCCATTGCAGTCTATTTTCTGCTCTGTATTCCATGAGATGTGCCACGCAGGAATTAAGTTTACTGGGTTTGCTTGCACGGGTTTATAAAGAGACGCAGCAATTAGGGATGGGTTGTTCCCCCCTTGCCTTGGCAGCTCAGAGCACAGCAGGGCTGGGATAAGGCCCTCACATGGGCACCTCCAGCCCCTCCCCAGCCTCTCCCCTGCCCCAGCAGGTTGACACAGAAACCCAAAGGAAAGGTTGGGCGCCTCCTCTGCCCCCACGCAGCAGCGCTGCATGACTCCTCGCAGCCTGACACTTACTCACCCCGTTAGGTCAGAGGCCGCTGGTTTCAGTTCAGTTTATGTAACTGAGGTGGGTGCAGGATCAGCCAGGTCCAAAGGACGGTGATGAGTACCTCATTATGCCTCGTGGTATAATTGTGTGTGTTCTTGAGTCATAGTGCTGAGACTTGGAGAGAGGTGGGGAAATTAAATCTCTAAAAGGCAGTTGAGGAGAGTGGGAGGTTCTGCTCCACAGCTTCCATATGTGGCTGCACCTGGGACCCCCTGTGCTCAGCTCTGGTGGGGCCGCACCTCGAGTGCTGTGCTCAGCTGTGGGCCCTCACTGCCACGCAGACATCGGGGCCTGGAGCGCGTCCAGAGAGGGGCAACGGGGCTGTGAGGGGTCTGAGCACAGTGGGGACTTGTGGGGAGCAGCTGAGGGAACTGGGATGGTTCAGTCTGGAGAAAAGGAGGCTCAGGGGAGACCTTATTGCTGTCTGCAGCTCCCTGAAGGAGGTTGTGTGAGGTGGGGGTCGGCCTCTGCTCCCAGGTAACAGCAACAGAAGGAGAGGTGATGGCTTTAAGTTGTGCCAGGGAAGGCTGACGTTGGAAATTAAGAAGAACTTATTCTCAGAAGGAGTGTTGATGCAGTGGCACAGACTGCTCAGAGAGGTGGTGGAGTCACCATCCCTGGAGGTATTCAAGAAATGTGGAGATGTGGCACTGATGGACACTGATGTGGTCAGTGGGCAGTACTGGGTGGTAGGAGGATGACTGGACTTGGTGGTCTTAGAGCTCTTATCCAACCTTAACGATCCTATGATTCTCCCCCTCCCCCACGCAGGCTATGGGCACGCTGCCCCAGGCACAGATGCTGGCAAGGTGTTCTGCATGTTCTACGCCATCCTGGGCATCCCCCTGACGCTGGTCATGTTCCAGAGCCTGGGTGAGCGCATGAACACCGTCGTGCGGCTCCTGCTCAAGAAGATCAAGAAGTGTCTGGGCATGAGAACAACCAACGTCTCCATGGAGAACATGGTCTTGGTGGGCTTTCTGTCCTGCATGGGGACCCTGTGCATCGGCGCTGCGGCCTTCTCTTATTTTGAGGGCTGGACTTTCTTCCATGCCTACTACTACTGCTTCATCACCTTGACCACCATCGGCTTCGGAGACTTTGTGGCCCTGCAGAAGAACGAGGCGCTACAGAAGAAGCCACCCTACGTGGCGTTCAGCTTCATGTACATCCTGGTGGGGCTGACGGTCATCGGCGCCTTCCTCAACCTGGTGGTGCTGCGCTTCCTCACCATGAACTCGGAAGACGAGCGGCGCGACGCCGAGGAGAGGGCTTCACTCAGGAGGGCCCGCAACGCCATCCACCTCACAGCCAAGGAGGACGGGCGCAGTAACAAGGCCATCTTTCTGCCGGCGGAGGACAGGACCAGCCAGATGAACCTGATCCCGCTGGTGCAGGAGGATGCGGAGCGGCAGCGGCGGCAGTCGGCCAACGGGGAGGGCAAAGTGCCGGCCTTCTGCACCTGCCTGTGCTACCGGGCCCCGCTGTGCGGCAGCCCCGCGCCCTCCCACCCCGAGACCTTGAGCTGCCACACCAACCCCGTCTACTACAACTCCATTTCCTACAAAATCGACGAGGTGTCGCTGAGCACACGAGGACAGACTGGCTCGTCCCCGGCCAGCACGTTGTCATCGGGCAGCGCTCGGTGCCCGCGGCACCCACAGCCACGCAGGAAATCCATCTAGCAGCCTCGCTGTGCTGATGAACAGTTAACAGAGGAATCGGGCCCCTCTGACCTCTCATTTCTTCTGTTCCTCTCTCCCAGCTGGCAACCAGCCCTACACGGGGGACCTTGGGCCTGGAGATGGCATCGCTCCTCCAGCAGGGTGCCAGCCTCAATTACGCACTGTTTGGTTTTCCTTCCTCCCAAGCAGGCTCAAGCATTTGAGTCTGGAAGAGGCCCCATCAGCAGGATGTAGGTTTGCTTTCCCACCTGCCTGCTCTCAAAATGAAGGCGTTGCTGCCTTGGTCATTGAGATGCGGTCACTGCCTCTTGCCACACAGGCTGTCACATATGCCAAGAGCACCACAATGGCCAAACACACGTTAGCAAGTCCCGCAGGGCTGAAGACATCCCACAGGCTGTTCCCTGGGCACAGATGAGGCAGTGCCATGCAAGGACAGGACCCGAGGTGGGCTGCAGTTCTCTGGCTGATGGCAGTATAGCTGGGGAAGGGATTTAGAAGCCCTGGAGCTGAGCTCCATGCAGCCACTTGCCAAGAGGTCCCCACACAGACTGCTTGGTGGGAAGGACTGCAGCCAAACCTGTGAGCCCAGGCTGTGCTGAGGGCTCAGCCCCAGAAAGCTCCTCCTTGAACCATGCAGCCACCTGCACAGGGTCAGGTTCATATCAGGACATTAGCAAAGAGCCCCAGAGAGGAGGCTGCTTCCAGCTGGTGCTCCATGCCCTGTCCCACCCTGCAGGAGAGCAGGGCTGGGCTCTGGCAGTGGGAGCAGCTTTGCTTCACTTTTTTGTTTTCCCCCAATAAACAGACGTTTTCACTCAGCTCTATCTAAAAACCCCCTTGTGTGATTTTCCTCTCCATTTTGCCTTTGGTGGGGAAGGCATGCAGAATACCCACATCAGGATGGCTTCAGAACAGGCTTTGCTTTCTCCTTTTTGTTCTGGGAGGTTTAATACAAGGTGAACCCAGCTGCTGCTGGACAAGTGTTTGTCACAGGAAAGGAGCAGATGTGCCTGAGCCCAAAGCCCAGCACCCTGCCAGACTCGCCGTGCCCTGCCATAGCTGGGCTGTGGATGTCCATGGGCAGGGATGTCCCTGGGGGAGGTCACTGGTTGCTTAGTGACTGTCTGAGCCCATCCTGTTTCTGGGAGCTGGTGATGGTCTGAGGGTGGGAGGTGCCATTCATCACTCCATGTGTCACACAGGACCAGGGATCCATTGGGGCTGGAGCTGCAGCAGGAGGGTGGTGGGGAGCTGCCCTGCCAGTCCACACAGAGGTTGGGTAAGAAACTCTGAGGGGAGTGGCACTCCACAAACCCTCCTGCACCAGGACTGCAATCCCAGTGATTCCCCCATGGACGCTCCTTCCCAGAGGTGCCCACACTCCCCTGAACACACATCCCATCCCTCTTTGAATTACCACCATCCTGGGGCACAGTACTGTTCTTCTGCAAGCAACACTATGTTCCAGGGTTTCCAAATCAATCTACCGTGGCCAGCGTGACCATGAAGGGTCCCCACAGAATACAACAGCAAGAGCAGAAGGCTTCTGCCTGGAGTAAAAACAGAAGAGAGCTCAGCTGTGTGCCTGCAGATGCCCACAGACAAATGATGTCTGGAAATGGCAGAGAGGAACGCAGGATTGAAATTAGGGTGGGTTCAGAGAGAACCCATCTGCTGAGAGCATCAGGAAGGAGTCCGGGCACCACTGCGATGCGGCAGGCTGAGCTCACAGCATTTCCTTCAGGCACAGAGAGAATGGATGAGCCTGCTGAATTTTAGATTAAAGTAATCCAACACACCATAGGAAAAAAAAAAAAGGTTTTTATTGTCACCATTATCAACGTTTTCATTAGCTTAACACTGAATTGTAAATCACTCGATCATCACATATCGTCTGAATAAAACCTACAGACAGGAAAAAAGTACAGCAGAACCCTCCTTTGCCCACGGCCGCAGCGCACCGCTGTCGGTGTCCCACGCTTCCACCCAAGGCAGCCCTGCACCTTAAAGCCCCCAGGCAGGAGCAAGGCCAACACTGCCCGTCCTGGTGTTCCCTCCAGCTCTGTGGGATCAGAGCTTGGCGGGCAGCATTAAAAACCTCCAAATGCTTTGGAGAGGCCCCAACTCCTACAGGAAGGTGAGAGGAGAAGGAGCAACTGCATGGTGCCCCTGCCCAGCTATTGTTTGTTATTTTCTGGAGCAACTGATGATGTAAAAAGTTTGGACCCAATGGAAGCAGCTTTCCCTGGGGGCACACGGAGGCAGCAGCCTGCTGCAGGGTGACAGCTGGGAGGACAGCCCTGTCCCCACACAGAGACCAGCTCTGCGGGCTGCCCAGCAGCGTGGGATGGACGCTGCAGTGCAAAGAGGGGCTGCAGGCAGCCTCGGGCCTGTGGGCTGGAGTAAGGCCTCGTGTCAAGAGGGAAGGGAGAATGTACACAGGGAGCAGCAGAAAGAAAAAGCCAGGAGAGAGCTCCTCCTGTCCCTGCTTTCTCCTGGCTGGCTGTACCATATGGCATGGGCTGCAAGTAGCCTACAAAGACCCCCAGCTCCAACCAGACTTGGCATGGAGCTACCCTGCGCTCTGAGCTCAGCGCTGCCACAATACG
This sequence comes from Centrocercus urophasianus, assembly GCF_019232065.1. Lineage (NCBI taxonomy): Eukaryota > Metazoa > Chordata > Aves > Galliformes > Phasianidae > Centrocercus > Centrocercus urophasianus. Next base: position 5,330,102 of record NW_024884955.1, read on the forward strand.
TGGCTGGGACGCTTGCTCCTGTGTGGGTGGTAGGGCACAGTCATGCTATGCTGGGACCTTGGGGTCCCACTGCCACCTGAACCAGAGAACAGCCTGCAGCTCCCACTACCATGTGGCTGAGGGCACACACCACAGATCTGCTCCAAATAAGGCTCAAAGCAGCTGTAGGTCCAGGAGACAGAATCACCAAAACAGAGACCAAGGAGCAGCACTGGGTAAGGAACAATAGCCCCAAGGAAAGAATGCTGCAAGATGTAAAGACTGTGTTCAGTGGGATCTGGAGCCCTGTGGGCAGCTATCTGAATCCACGGTGCCCAGGCACCTAAAAACCAAGCCCTGGATTAGCACACAACAGGCTCCATCAGCAGGCGTGCCCCGAGTCCTACCTTGGAGTGTTCCTGCCAACATCCCTCCCACATGCCTTGTGTCCATGCATCCTTCCTGCAGGACAAAGCCTTCTCCTTTTTGAGCTGGGGGCCGCACGATTCCCGACGTGCTGCATCAACACAAAGCTGCCCACTGGCCCAGCTCAGCAGGGCACACACAGCACTAGCTGCCATCTCAGCTCCAGGGAAGGCATGAAGGGAAAAGCATTAGGTCTCAGCCTCTGTTTGCTGGTGCTCCATAAAGGGCTGGTGCTGGCTCCTCCTCATGTTTGGTTGCTAAAGTGCAAAGAACCAAATGCTACAAGAAATTCTCCCATTCCTCTCTTCCTCTGGGACAAGAGCAGCTACCAAAGGGAAGGGAGGGCAGAAGGTATCCGTGCTGTGGGGAATGCCTGAGACTCCTGAGGACAGAGCCCGATGTTGCTGCTGTGGGCGAGTGGCTGGGCTGCAGGAAGGTCCTGCCACGGCAGGCGCCCCAGGTGACCTGCAGGCAGGGGCACTTGGCTGCACACACACACGTGGACACCAATTACAACACGTGCGTTTCCCTGGACTGCTCTGCTGATGGCACTTTGCATTCACATGGCTCTTTATCCTCCAAGCATTTCACAATCAGCTGTGAATTAGTTCTCTCATTACCCATCTGGGCTTCCAGCATCGGAGCGCGTGGCCCGCCGGCTGCACGGCTGGCAGGTGGCAACCTTGAGAACAGCGCAAAGACGGGCCACAGCCAACTGAGTGGGATGCTGTTCCGAAGCTGTTTGATTTTAGGTACCACAACAGTGATAAAGCTGACTTAAAATCCAGTATCTTGATCCTACCACCACAGAAAAATCTTCTGCTGAGCTCAGCACCACTCAGCTTTCTGAAGACAGCCAGAACAGCCCGCTCCCATGCACACGTCAGTCCCCCGTGATCCTCTGTGGAGGTGCAATCTCGCTGCCTTGGGTGGAATTTTCTAACAAAATGGACAAATGCCATCTATGAAATCGACAAAACAACCCACGAAGCCTTTAAATGAGAGCAGTTCAATCTGCTGCTCTGAAATAAACTCCCTTTAGCTTGCCCCTGCTGCCTCGAGGCAAACAGGCAGCTATGGGCAGAACTCACGCAGCCCAGAGTGCAAAGGCTTTTTTGCTTTATCAGGGCTACAGTGGCAGTGGGAACCGTTCTCATTGAGTTACAAATACTAAATAGCCTAAGAAAAACAGGGTGCTTGAAACAGTCATCAAGTTTATATTGAAACTATTTTTAAACTCTGTAGTATGAAGTCACCTACAGCTGTTTCATTCTTCACCTAAGAGATTTCATGTTAATGGGCACATATACTCACAGAGAAGTCTACACGATGAATATTTCTTACAAGGCAACAGCCCAATCTTCAGTTTCACAATCAAAGTTAATACAGACCTTTTTCAAAAGTGATGTCGTTAAGATTGAAGACAATTATAAACTGTATCAACAATATGTACTACAGCCTGCAAGTCACAATCTGTGCACACCAAATGGGATATATTATTGCTTGTTAGCCTATTAGACTTTCTTTATAAAAAAATTTTTATACAGAGTACAGGATTATGACAAAACTAGCTAAGTCGTTTTCATCTTGAAAATACAACATCAATTATTTCTTTCAACAAAGGCTCGAATAGTAGCTGAGAGTTAATGAACAATGACAAATATTTACTAATAATTTTATGGTCAGTTTGAACAGAATTTCCTGTAGGACTCTTTTCTGGTGGTTATTTACATACGTCTCTTCTCTTTTGGAAAAGGGGTGATAAAAGATAACGAGGGACACAGAAATCAAAAGAATGAGCAAACTCCATACCGAGGACGTTGGACGTTTCTGAAAATGCTAAATTATGCTATCTGTTAAAAAACATACATCATCTTGTCTTTAAAGAAAAATATTTTTCCTGTTTTAAAATATTACTAACAGCATGTAATAAACTAACTTAAAATGAGTCTCATAAAAAAGTTGTCTTGCTGTCTAAACATTACTAAACATGCTTAGGTTGAGATTCTGTTAACTGCCTCAACGTCTTAAAAACAGCCCCTGTACAGGAGCCCTGATATTCTGACTCCAGAAGACCTGCCAATTTAGAACAGTACAGAGATAAAGGATCCAGTAGCTAGAAACATTAAATGCACATCATCATCCAGAGCAAATCATTCTGCAGTGATCTGTGCAGCAACCCGCACCAAGAAGCGGGGATGTGCTTGGCTGACTGTCAGCGGGCCCCTGCTCTGCTGCCCACGTGGATGCGGGCTCACAGTGAGGACCCGTGCGTTGAACTGCAGAACGAGGATCTCGTGTTGTCTCTATGGCAGCCCAGCTGTGCTGGGGCAAAGGGAAAGCAACACCAGGAGACCGGGAGAATTCGCACTGCTGCCTGAAGAAACGTGGCCATGTTCTGCTCAGCCCGAGGGAGCGAGAGCTGTGTGCGGGGCTGCGGTGTGCTGGGCTACGTGGGAAGAGATGGCTCTGCCTCAGCACCACGAGCCCCTTTGTTTCCTGCATAACAGTAACGGAGGTAACAGGGATCAGCCTCCAGTTCTTTCCTGCAAGCAACCTTCCTGTTACTACTAGAATGGAGCATCTCATGCACAAGGAAGGAGCGGGGAACCAGCCCTGTGTGGGGCAGATACTCACCTCTCCTCAGTCTCATCTCTCATCAGCACTTGCAGACCACAAACACTATGATGGCTTTTTTTTGCTTTTGTTAAAAGTCTCCTGCTCTTTCCCTCTCCCTGATTATAACTAACCGCTCAGCTCAGACACAGGAAAAAAGCTCCATCAGGACTAAAGGGGACCAAAGTTTAGCTTTCAGCCACTCACCACCCTGGCAAACTTCAGCACACCAGTAATCACAACCAGCACATCACACCACCTTAGACAGAAACTGACAGGTCAAATTCAAAGGGAAATAAGGGGTTAGGTTTTATAAAAAGAAGCCATTCCAAGCCCAAGATTTGCCATGGATGCTACACTGGGAGTCTTAACATCGATGGAAAACTAGACTTCATTTTAACTGCAATATGCCATAGTGCAGGAATCATGGGCATGAATGGAGCAAGAACTGAGACCGTCAGTACTGCACAGTGACAGCCTGAGCTGACACTCCGTGCCCTGAGGGCACTCCTGGAAGGGCTCCTGTGAGTGCACCTGCTGTACAAAGGAGCACCACCAGGACTGCATCACCCTGCCATGCCTGGCAGCCAGACCTTGCAACCTTCACTCACTGCAGAGAAACAGGACTTGGAAGTGACTCCAAACACAAAGGAGAATCGGGCTACCACCACCCAGGGAACAAGGCAGAAGAAGACAGCCCAAAGCAGACTGTTAAAATGACCTCAAAATCCAGAATTCGGGACGCTAATAAAAACAACACGAGCAAAGTGCCTTTTTTTGGTGAGGGTTTTTTTTGTGTGTTTTTTTTCTAACCCTGACAACAAACTTTTAGAATGACTACAAATAAATGGAAGACATTCCTCAGCATTGAGGAGTCCTGTTTTAACTACGCTGGTTGTCTATGAGCTTGCTGCACTTTTAGGGATTTAGAGACATGTTGCATTCGCCAGGCATAGCAGAACTGAGCTTTCCAATGGACAGGCATTAAATAATATTTCAGAGGGAATTTTGGGGGGGATAAAAGACTGCAACGTTGCATTCATCTTACTGACAGAGGACAAAGATGACCAACCGGCTGTTACCAGGAGATAATGTCAAACAATCTCCAATAGGAAGTGCTCAGCACTACTTAGAACAGAAGCCCTGTTTCTCAGTGACCAGGCTTGGAACGAACCCGGAGCTCCCCACAGTCCTCTTAAAGACATAGTTATTAAAAGATCCAGTGCTACAAACCACTAAATCTACCTAATCTATTCTAGTTCATACACGTATTGTACAATATTGCCTAGTACTCACTACATACCAAGAGGAAAGGATGCTGACTTGAATTACAGTAAATGTGCTTCTTTAAAAAAATGAGCGTCACAACATAGTTTGACCAGCATGCAACAAACTTTCTTCAGCTAATATATAGAAATTGTCTAATACGATTAGAAAAAATAATTAGTGAGAGGCCAGAGACATATCTCATCAAGGAAATTAAGAGATTTATCTGAAATGCTGAGGCTTTTGCCACTTAAAAACCTATTCATTCATCCTATGTCCCTTCTGCGCCTTCCCTCTCCTTTATATCATATCATTTTTACAGACACTATTGTAAGGCCTATTTGTTTGGTACCTATTCTGAAATTTATCTCAAAATGATTTAAAACGCCACAGACAAGCTTGGATCAAAAAGCAACTGCTCTCACCACCCACTCTACAGTCATGCTTTACTCTAACAAAGCTGAGGTCCGCATGCAGAAATAAATGCTCTGAGTGCCTCAGTGAGAGGCTGAGGATCTGCTCACTCCTACACATGATATGGGACCTTCACTTCTAAATCACAAAGCAAAACATCTCCAAAGCTTATTTGGAAAGTGCAATCACCAAATCCTCATTAAGAATTACGAAAAAAATCTAGCCATTAGCAGGAAATCTTTGGAGATTCTCTGTTATTTTTTATAGCAAGTGTTTTCAAAGAAGAGATTTTAATTGAGTGAAGGATCTAGCTTGCCTTTCTCTAGCACATGACTCTGCTGACAGAGAACGTGCTTCACAGGTTCACCTACGATGTTCCTTTCCAGTTAACGTTGCACTTAAATGAAATAAACATGCTGTGACCACTGTGCCTTCAGCTTCCTCACCCATTACTGCTCCATACTCTGGGGACAGCATCTCTTCTTTCAGCACATTTGACAATGCTTGCGTATTACTGAGAGTGCCTAAAGCAACCTTCTTTCCACGAGGAAGGTTATGTGCTCTCAGCACCTTCCTGTCAGATGACAGACTCAAATTTCTTTCTTCTGCACCCCTACAAATCTCACTCTCCTGCGGCAGAATAAAACAGCCCCGTTTCAGGTCAGTCAATAGCACGACAGGAAGGGCAGCATCTCCAGCAGATATGTACCGGTACAAAGGAGATGAAAGAAGAGCAGGAGACAGAAGAAGTGACTGAAGGACGCAGAGTAACAAGTGAGGGTATAAAGGCATAAAGCATATCTCAAGCTGCAAGTCTGATGCTCAGCTCCCACCTCTAGTGGTCTGGGGGGGTTTTTTCTGAGCAAAATTGCAGATAATTAGACTGCTAAACTCAAACTCTGTTCAAACTGCCTGGTCTAAGCAGGCGCTTACTCTCCCACCAAGTATGCTTCATCAGCAGTGTTACACAAGTAATGCAGGAAAGACACTTGCTGGTAATTTGGCACAGTTTGAAAACACAGCGATGACAGTGCTACAGGGAACGTGATTCAGTGATGTGGAATTGATACTAAAGAAAGAATTACAGGTTTCTTTCTTCTTTCTTTTTTCAATAAGATCTTACGAAAAACTCATGCTTCCTCTGAAACTTTCTGCTCTTGCTCTTTCTAGGTCAGATATTGGCCTCTGCATTTTTTAGGTACTCTGAGAAAGAATCTGCCTAAGAAATTTTGAAGATGCACAGTTAAGAAAAATACCTTCCTTACTCCCCCCAGAATTTTCAAATGCTGCAACTTTCCAGAGTTAATGCTGATCTGAAACAAGGGTCCAAGAATGACAGTGAGAAGCGAAACAAGAGGTGTATGTCTAATTTGACAACTAGGACTCATGCCCCACGGCACCTCCTCCGACAGAGAGGGTACAGCACCCTCCCCCTTGTCTTCTGTCTAAGGTCACTGGTTTATCCTCCTCTTCCAGCTCCACAAGAACTGATTGAACATGCATTGCGCTTGAGGTCAGAGTTCCAGCAAACAAAACCTTGACAGCATGTTTAAAAAACAAAAGCAGTTCCCCCTTCCTTACTCACTAAGACCTGTCACAGCAGGGTCCCACTGTGCTCTCCAGGGAAAGCTGCGAGGACTGGCGCAGGAGCGGGCCTGTAGTGGGATCCACCATTGAGGAGGTTGGGAAGAGCTTGTACCAGCCAATTGCTAAAGTTGACAAATCCAGTTCTTCCAGGAGGACCCTTGCGACTCCCATGAAGTGCTTGCGCTCCATGCGGCCGTAGTTTCCCCAGACTATCACCTTAGAAACAAGAGAGGGAGCACAGTTAATCCACAAGCTTGCACGCTTGCTTGGGAAGCAGCAGTCTGACCAATTCTGTATTCCTCCTATGTATCCAGTTTCCCTGGGCTTTACTAGAATCCAAGAAGGGTGTAAATGTTTACACCATGCAGGCATACACAGGGACACGCTGGGCTGCTGCTGAAGTTCTGGATGATCATTTTACCTGCATTTTTAGCTCAGTTTTACTAATCTGAATATTAACAGACTTTTTTTTTTTTTTCCTATACAAAAGAAGTGAATATATGTGTAGATGAAACACTCTTCTTCAATAGGACAACTTCTGTAGGCCAAGCACATGCACAACATACCCATGGAGCTGCAGCTCCAACACCCACAATACAAACCAGTCCTGGCACAACAACTGGCCTCAACACAGCAGAAGTATACAACTTAACTCCTGCACTCAGCCTTGTAGTGCACAGCAGATGGCAAGGAGACATGGTTACTCACCTGGAGAAAGGGCAGGAGCTGAGCACTGGCAAGCGGGACTGGTGATGTAAGGGGCACCCTTGAAGTGGCATGCAGGGGAAACAACAGACTGCCAAGAAAAGCTTGGAGACGCAGAGGAAGGTGTAATGAAAGAGCTGGCAGTTGAGCAGGGAAAGCTGAATCACACTTACGACATGATGGAGACCGGTGGGTGGAACAACAGATGCAGTGAGGGTCATGGGCTTAGACATGCTGGAGATCTGCACGTGACCAAATGGCCCTATGTGGCTCAAGACAAAGGTGACGCCTGAGTCCATAGCAAGTCCGAGTTCTGAAGAGGAGAGGATGAGTATGATGGGTTATGATGGTGACCGGTGATCTCTGGCTAATCATTCTTTCCCCTAGGCTCTGAATAACCAGAACATTACATTTTTAAGCAAAACGAGGCAGGAGAGATAATGAATGTCAATGAAAAGCCAAAAATTATCACTCTAGGTCAGCATGGGATGGAGCAAGATATTGCAGAAAGTTGGTCTGGTGGCACAGCAGCTGAACCAAGCTCCTAATTTTATTATGTTTAAGTTCCAGTGAGACATTGCAAGCTGCAATGAGATACTGAAACTGGTCCTGAAGACAAACTGAATGACACAAATGGAGCAGGGCATGGAACAGAAGAACTGCAACGAGGCAGACACAGCTCCAACCCCCTTGTAGCAGGCCTGCCTTCTGCACCAGGAATGCTGCCAGGGCAAAGACACAGCTAGGGGAGCAGGTGAGAGGTTCACAGAGGACCACATACTGACATTTAGCACAGCTGCTTGTTACTCGGTTTCTGCTGTACCACAGCCCATGGGAAGGCAGCACTATTTCTCATTCAGTGGCAACGCAGCGTGGTAGCATTTCTCATTGTTCTATGACCAAGGCCTGTTTGTAAAGGTAAGGTCAAGGCAAAGTCTCATGAGAACCCTCAGGCATGGCCGAGTGCTGGAAGATGAAGTGGTGCCCCAGGACAGGCAGTACTGGAACCCATGAGACCTTTTCCAGCGACAGCTGTGCTCTGCCAACTCACCTGGGCATTCTATGGGAGACCCTACCTGAAAAATGCTGCTCACGTCTCTGAAATGGAGACAAATATTACGTTTCATACTGAGCTTTCCAACCCTGCTGGGGATAAAGTCCATAGTTCTTAACACCTTCAAGATCTTTCATGAGCTAATTTTTAGGTACCTCAGCCTTGCTTCCATCTTCTTTGTGGCAGCATGGCACAAAGACCATGCTGTGGTCCACAGAGAAGTCAAGGTGAAGATCCACTCAACAGCACGGCTGCAGGTAAGGAAATCCAGACCAAGCCAGAACCCATATGTCAGTCAGAAAAGTTCACTATAGCTTCAATAGGGAAAACTGCTTCCAACCAAGATAAATGGAGAAGAGTTCACTAAAAAGGATCCTGTAAATCAGCTGGCAATTCATATGTGAGTGGAGGTAAGCAAAAGAAACTCACAGATTAATTACATCAGTAATTCCAGTGAATTTTAGCTAGGATTTATGGCACAGAAATGACTTAAGTATGGATTAACAGTAGAATTCACTCTCTGCCCTGGAAACACAGGTACAGAACTGGAAATGAGCATATGGCAGGAGATGTATGGCAGTATAAGAAAAAGGTAGAAACAGGCAGGGTATGTGACTGGGTGAAGGCCAAAGCAGAGTGCTCTGAATAAACACAGAAAAAAACCTCTGTTGCAAGGCTGTTTACTATCTATAGACATTACTCGTTTCCTGACTGGAAACAAAACTAAAACCTTCTCCTGGTAAGCGTCCACGTTACCTGGCATGGTATCAAATAATAAAGTTTGAGTATAAAACAATGCTTTTCCTTTTCTTTCGTTATGTTCAGATCGAGTGCATCCAGTTCAATGAAAGCATTGGCTTCTCCTCCTCTATGTTACTTATCTAGATTCTTTGCCACACACAGTATGTTCCAGAACAGATGAAACAGGGAGATGGGCAGACCTGAGACTCATTCTCTTACCTGTAATACTTTGCCCTGGGGGCTCTCAGGAAACAGTAACACCTGATTGTACAAAGGGTCTAATGATTTGCGAGCCACTTTTGTCTTCTTTTTCGCAATGCACACGCCATTCTCTAACAGGTAAGCTTTGATGTAAGCAGCTGGAAAAAAACAAATACAGTTACAAATACGAACAAACCTCAATGCTCAATTTTGAAAAGGCAGAGTGCTGTGTCTCCTATTTCTGAAGAAGGCATTTGCAGCAGTGCACACAATTTACTCAACCACCCTTATTTTCAATATGACAAACAGATTGCTCATTCTCACAGAAGCCAAGCAGAATCAACAGTACCCCTTTCTGCAAGCACTGCAGGAAGCTGGGGCTCAGTGAAGTATTTGAGGAGGTCAAGCACACTACCTGGCAGTGTTTTGGAGCCGGGTTTTGGTGTGAGTCCTCGAGCCTGAATGATATCCACTTCTAGCTGCCCATTTCGCTCTTGCAAGCCAATTTCCACGTCCCCTAAACCAAAATGTCAAAACAGACAGAACACTTTCAAAGCAATCTATCTGCAGGCTGATAAAATGTTAAAAAAACAACCCCTGCTATGAGCTGTGTCAAATTGCAGGCCCTAAGTGCCTGATCTCCTCCTGTGTTACTCTGGAGTAGCTCTGCAGTGACTCAAACCCACATTTTCAAGAACAGTCTCTAATTCCCTCCCAACAGCCTCCTAGCACAGCTTTGGTGACTCAGTCTCACACTCTTTGGCGGCAGCTAACCTCCAATTTCTGCCAGACCGCAATATTAGAGCTGCAGGCTGCTTCAGAAAATGCAGCTGTAGTGTGCCATAAGAACATCTCTACAGAGCACTGGGCTCTGTATCTGGGCTAGAAAAATGCATAGGATGTGTTTTCAGATTTTTCGCTACATTTTACTTAGTCTGTGACTTTCGGATCTGACAGAGGAAAGTATGAAGCCGGCTCTCCCCTGCTGATGCCATATTAGCAGCCATCAGCAAAACCTTGCAGCCAAGCTTACTTGATTTCACACAAAAATGGAGCGGAGGAGTGGTGGAACAGCAGATGCTGGACACATTATTAGGTGGCTCGTAGGAGTGGTCTGTCCAATACTAAATTTAAGCCATCTAAGATCTTGGTGTTCCTTACCCATCGAGGTGGTGGCCAAGGTCTGACGCCCAACAAACTGTGCGGGACCCATGCTGCCCAGGAAGTCACTGAACTGCCCAGCAGATGCCAGATGGACTCCACTGAAATTTAAGCTGCAAAAGAAAGTGGTTTTGGCAAGTGGTTAATTTGCGTTTTAAAGCAACTTGGTGTAACTAAAGAGCCTGATTTAAGACATCTTTCCCATGAATAACATTTACAAAAGCCTTTTCTCTTGCAAAGCTCAGTGATTTCAAAGGCAGTTTAGTTAGGCGGGATGCATTTAAAATCTCTTTCCTTGTATTAAAAAAAAACACAAACAGTACTGGATGCAGTCAGCAGTTGTTGAATACATGTTTGTCTACAAGGGAAAATTGCTGCCATCTCAGACTCACGTGCAGCCTGTCACCTCTTCCAGGTAGCACTGTTATCTAAGCAGCTTCTGGCGTAGTCCAGAGGAACTCTCTTGGTAGCTATCCTTTCCCAACCTTCATTTTTGGGAATTAATTAACACATCTAGAGCTGTGTTCAGATGTGAGCTCAAGGCTGCTGACATCAATCCCTTGGGAGTGAATTCCCTGTTGAGTTCTCACAGGCAGAACAGTGCACAATCCTCGACAAGAGGACCTCACTCCTTACCACTCAGCACCAGAATCACCCATCACACTCACTGCATGGTTTTCCCACCTGCTTCACTGATCATCTTTGAAGCAATCATGAGGACCCAAATCCTGGTTCAAGGCTAAAAGCACAGCAACCTCAAATGCCAGCAGTACCTCTACTTCAGCAACAGCAGCAAAGCAGAAGCTGTTAGAGGACACAGCCCTCAGCTCTATTCATCAGGCATCATTCTGAGGCATGACTTCAGGACACAGATGAGGCAATGCAAAAGGGTCAGACCCTGCGGCACGCTGATTTACGCAGCTGTATTATGGGCTGTTGGAAAACCTGCTGCCCCACTTGGTGCTAATGGCAAGGAGAAGGCCAGAAGCCCTCATTAAACACCCACACCTGTCCTGCTGGCATCTGCCAAGCCATGACACAGCTGCTATCAGTCTGTGCCAGGGATACCCACACCACCGTGCCGCACTCACATGCTGCATCCCAGGAAGCTGCTGTATGTGGAAGTGATGCAAACTGCAGCCCTGCACTCTGCCAAGTGGCCTCAGAGGGGGTAACTGCCCACACGCTGATCCAGCTCACCGCTTCCTGGAATTCATTTCTCAGAAAGGAAAAGAGAGGAGAGCCATGTGTTCCTTCCAACCTACCCCAGCAATGGAATTCAGGCGCAGCCCCGCCTTTGGGGCAGGCTGGGCACTGCAGGCTGCACACAGCCACCAAGATCCATTCATTCCCCCGCTGCGAGCCACTTCCATTTAAAAGACATTCAAAGCATTATTTTAAACCCCATTCATCCAGAAGAGTGGTAATTTCAGGTTGAGATTTCAGTTCTCATTAGCTATGCGCAGATCCAGGCTCAACCCTGCTGGGAATATTTATTTATTCATGTGATGAAGGAGGAAGTCACGCACAGACCTCAGCATCATGCTGCACGTGTGACAGGAGGGACACGGCAGCAGTGGGACACGCTGACAGCTTCACGGGGTGGCTCATGGCCTCGTGCTAACAGCCAGAATTTTCCTAGGCACAGGGCACAGCCCAAAGCCGCTGGACCTGGTGAGCACTGCACACAGACACCCACCCCCAGCACTGCTGCATCTGCACACACAGGGAAATGCGATGGGGAGCACAGAGCAGCCTGCAGCCAGGAGGCTACAAGCCTTTGATTTGCCCATACAGGATGGAGCCCAGTGAGGCTCCACAAGCTGCTGGCCCAGGCATTTTGAACTGTACATAGAGGGTCAAGAAAGGGTGAAAAGTTGTGCTTAGAGAGAACCCGGAATAATTCAGGAAAAAGGAGATCTGACAGGGAAAGACATAAGATTCAGACAGAGATGAGTGGACTATCAGCCAGAAGGTAAATGTTTTCTTTATCCTCTGCAATTCACGGAAGATAAATGGACAAGCCTTAGGTCTTACTCCTACCCCAGGGAATACATGACCTGAGCAAGCACGTAAATAACAAGCTGGCAAGAGAATGCACTGCACTCAGGAAAACGCTCACTGTCATGCTCCTAACAGATGCTCATCTCATTAACAAGATGCCTGGGATGAGGAGAATGGAGAACAAGTACAGGACTGAGAGAAGCCCAGATCTGCAGAAGCACAAGGTACAGGTCTCCCTCTGTAAGTTCCCTGACCTCAAGGCAGGGCTGTGGAGTGAAGCCTGGCCAGTGACTGCTGTGGGCACTCAGAGGGAGAAGTGCACTCATCGAAACACCATTTTCTATTTGCAGCTCAAGCAAAAGAGCACCAGGATGGGTGAGGATGCTGCTGTGTGCCAGCACGGGGACTAACCTTAGAGGGATGGAAAAGGCCCATTTAAAAACAAAGACCAAGGTAAAGACTCCGGTGTTTCAGCTATCAGCCCCAGTGAATGGCTTTAACAGCACTGCATGAAACTCAATTTTACATCAGACAGTTAATGTTCCCTTATGTTGTTACATCTGGATGGAAAAGGAAGATGCAGGGAATTGGTGGGACTGCCTCGTATGCTGCACTGAGCTTTTGCAGTGCTGCTTTATTAGACATCTGAAGCAGCAGCTTTAAATCAGGTTCCTTGGCTCTAAGCAATTCCAGGACATATATTTGGTTATTGTCAATAACCCTGGAATGGAAACAATTTCTGTTTGGAAAAATCATAAGCAACCTCCAAGAAAGCTATTGCTGCTCCCTGGAGAGGAGAGAGGAAAAACAAAACTGCAGAAACGTAGCATGCATGTGAAGAAAAACCAGCAGGAACCATTAAGCTGCATCAGCTAAATTTAGGATGCTCAAAAGAGCCCGGTGAGTTCTGTCTGTCAATGTCCAGTGAAAAGCTGGGACAGTGGGTTGGGCGACCAGGCCTCATGCAGTCAGAGGTCTGTGCAACACCTTCCCCATTCACTCACCTGCTTTTTTGGAGGGAGGAAAAGAGCTCTAGGCATCTTCAGGATTTCTTTGAGGTGTTTGAGCCCTGGTGCTCCCCCGAGCCCTCCCTGCCGCTATATCTCATGTTCTTCTGTTCCACTGTCCAGAAGTCAGACCATGGGATTCTTCTGGTCCCATCACTAAAAACACTCCCCCTCCCCACCACCTCACTCTTCCTTCCCCCAAAAACACTCCACCTGAAGGGGTGGAAAATGCTGCAACCTGATTATCACCAGGATCACTTTCTTTATCTCGACATAAAAAGAGCTGCTAAAAACAGCTGCAGGAACAAAAAGGCAGCATTCTGCAGCTGACCTGCAGGTAGCAACTGTCATATTCAGCAGGGCCCTGGGGACAGGGCTGCTGCTCCAGACCCATCAGCAGCACACCAAGAAGATTAACAGGTGACACCGGCAGCCTTTTGTCTACAGGGCACAAAGCCTCCGCCCAGCGAGCACAGCACAGCCTTTTGAACAGGCAAGAAATTAATTAATTTCCTCCAGCCCTCTGCTTTCACTAATCATGATTCATGGGCTCTGCTTTGTCACAGCTGACTGGGAATTATTTTAATGAAGTTAAAGATAACGGGTTTGGCCGTGGAATTGGTTTCAAGTAAATGTGACTCTGGTTATTGACCTGGAGGTGTGGGCAGGACAGGGCGACCTGCTGGGTGTCAAGGACAAGCAGAGGGCAGTGTGCTGGAGGACTTGCACAAGTCCTTGGCTGCAGGCAAAGGGTCCAAGCAAGGAGTGCAGCACCACAGCAGCACTCAGAATGTGACGGAAGCTGGGGTCTCCGGGCCCATCAGCGCTGAGCAGCACAGGCAGAACATGCAATAACATTAATTCTGCTCGCAGCTCGAGGCTGATTTTGCTCAGGCTGCAAAATCCGCTCCCGATGCATGGATGGCCAATTCTAAGAGCACGCCACGAATCGTGCCGCAAACATCGCAGCACCGGCAGCAGACCGAGCCGGGACAGAGCGACAGGAGCTGCTCTGCAGCCGCTCGGACAGCCACGAGAGGGAGCCAGGAGCCAAGGCCGGCACGGGCTGCGCCTGCAGCGTGCGAGCCCCGAGCCCAGCGCATCGCTCACCGCCCTGCCCGCCTGAGAAACGTCCCTGCAAGCACCACCGGTTCTGCTGGGAGACACTTATCAGACTGGGGCTGAGGTTGGCCAGATGTCGGTTTTTCCTTTCTGTTCGTTTAGTTGTTAAGTGCAACATCGCAATCCTGATTATTTAGGAAATCCGTGCAGCGGTTTCTGAAGACCGTGCTCCTGTGTTAGGTCAGGGCATGTGAAATCTGTACTCTTCAGAGTAATGTAAGAGTGGCTGAAAGGCTCTCTGCCAGCTGCTGCTCTGTTAAGGTAGCAGCCATTCCTGGGCTGCCCTTCCCTGGCACACACAAACCATCAGGCAGTCAGATCCTCCACAGCACGCTGCTCTTCTTCACATGTACTCAGATGGAGAATGAGTTACACGAAATTCAGGATCTGAACACCTTCACGGACAACGCTGACCTCAAAAGAAAGAGCAGAAGGAAAATTCAGAGTACCTGTGCTCATTCCTTCCTACTGCAACTGTGGCTCCACTGCAGCTCACCCCACCACTGTTGGTTGCACGTCAGCATGCAGAGCACACGGCGTACAGACATGTCTAAGGAAAATGTATCATTAATTTCTCTCTTCGTCCACATGCAGTTTGTCTGACCTCTTTTCTACATCTATTTTTAAATTGCTTCTGGGATTCTGTATGCCAGGTACTACCACTGTGCTGCTGCAGATGGCTGCAGAATCTGCTTGTCAAGACCATGAAAAACTTGTATGGAATAGGATAGGGAAGCACCTCCACAGGTCAGCAGGTCCTCACCCAGCCCTAAGGCCAGAGCAGTTTATGTACATCCTAATGACAGCCACTCACCCACCCTGCTCTGAAAACCTCTCTCCCTAGACAGCTTGCCCCTTTGCTTTGCTTCACTTTTTCCTTCCCAACCACCTTCCTATCAGCCCTGAACATCATTTCTGAGTTATCAATGTGAAGCACAAGACAGCCTATTTCCTTTCCTTAGCTCTTGATAGAATTATTATATTTTTTTGGGGTAAACTCTCACTACCAAGCCATCGGGACTGGTCTCACATGCACCAACCTGTGCTGGCCGCATAGCAGCTGCTACAGCTGTGCAAAGAAATGCAGAGCAAGGAACTGACCTCTCAGATGGGTGCAAGGCCCTGCTGCCAGGGAGCTCTGGCAAGAGAATAAGAGTATTCTGAGACAATGCTGTGCCTTCTCCTTTGGACCAAATCCTCCTAACTCTTTTCCATCTCACTTCCATCTCACAGTACACTGACTCCTTGGCACTGCGCTGCTCCAGTTCAGCCATGTAGGGACTTGTGAAGCCAGAAGCTCCTTTCAGAAGACAACGCTCTGTCTTGTGCTTTTCACCATTTATTCACACTGTCCACACAACCGCCTATATTTGCTGTCAGCCCAGACCTATAGAAGTTACTTTTAAAGTAGAGCTCCATCCTCTGTGCTGAGTACTGACATGGAGTTTGGTTGGGCCCTGGGCACTGCTGTGCTTCAGAAAGCATAACTCTCCTAAGTATTTTCTAAAACAATTTTCCTCTTTTTAGCACACAAAGTGGTGATCAATAAACATGTTGCCTGAACACAGCCACACAACTGAATATGCAGCTGTGGCTTAACCTGCACGGCTGGATGAACAGATTCACTACATCCAATATCCCCTGCATGAGGATGGCCCTCAGCTGTGTCTTTAAACAACTGGGACAGCAAGACACGCTTCATCCAGAAGAAACCGAGATACAGACTCTTCTGAGAATGACAATATATTCAACAGTTATTTTATCTGAACAGAAAGAAAAAGGCATCAGAACTCCAATTTTAGGAAGCAGGAACGTTCTGTCTAACAATCACAATCATCCACACTGCACATTAAGCTCTCCTAAACTGCATCTATCACACACAAAAGCCACATTGCTGCTTGCCAGGCAAGGAAGAAGGCAGAACTGGTTAATTCAGCATCCCCTGCCCCTGCCTTTACAACACGTCCAGTACACATCAGGAATTATTAATGCAATGCACACCTGAGTGCCACAAGCCCGGGCACACAGCCCCGTATGCTGTCAAAATCGATGTGAGTGCTGCAGGAGCCTTTGCTTTGGCTGTGAAAGGCTTGTGAGAGCACCTCTCCCCGCAGTACCTGACGTGGAGCTCGCAGCACCAACCACACAGCTCTGCTCAGCCTCACAGCTCCGTCTCTGCCTCCCAACAAGCTCTGCTCTCTCCCAGCCACTCCACTCGCTGTAACATTTTTAGCACTGTGACGTACTGTCTTATGTGCAGTAACACGCTGTACTCCGTTTGTGTGCGCTTCCGTCTGCTGCATGAATTCTGCCACTTAAACTGTGCTAGAAAAATGAGGCAGGGAACAGTGTACCAAGGCCTCCCCCACTCCTTCCCCACCTTGCCAGGCAAGCTCCAGTTCCACAGCTTGTCTCAGCCGTGCTCAATGAAAGACACCCACTGCCGCCTGTCCTCTGGTCACTGCAGGTGGGATTCCATGCATTCAGCCCTGTGACAATAGGGGCACAGCCACTCTGAGCCATGCTGGTCAAGCTGAATAGCACAAGGGTCTGCTGCTGTTGAACAGGCTCACTCACTTATTGGGATGCTACAGAAACAACTCTCCTTGCCTTCCCTGATTTCCAGCTTAAGACCTCGGAGTCTTGGTATCCTACAGCCTGAAACGTATTAACAACACCTTTCTTTTAAAAGACTCAGATAAAAGAAGAGCCCTAAAGGTAATTTGTCATAAAAGAGACTAGAAGTCCCTTGGCTATGAACACCAAGAAAGAGGATGTCAGTGAATAGCTACAACATGAATAATTCAGATGGTGCTTTTAGGGATCAAGCATTCCTCTGCTTTTGGAGTAACAATGGTACCAGTGCTGATCTCTGGGTGAAGGACAGCAAATCTGAAGGGCATAGGTAAGGCACAAGGCACATCAGTGCCGTCTCCAGCTTCCTTCTGGTTCCTGCTTCATAGTAAAGCAGACAAAGGCAGGCAGCTCAGAAACTAGTTGTCATTGGGACTGCTCCCTCATAGGCACTCATGGGAAAACCAGAACAAGCTGTGGCTTACAGGCACAGCAAGAGCCAGAACACAAGCGAGAGGCACAGGATGCCCACACCCAGCACAGGCTGCCTTGAGCCCAACACCACAGCAGCTGCAGGAGAAGCAGGTAAGGTAATCTTGTGATGGGAAAAAGGGCAATGATGCGGCTAACAAGAAGCTTCCTTGCTGGACAGGCAAGCTCATCTCAACAATTACAAGAACAGACCTCAACGTTTTTGCTCTCTTCACCTGCTGGGCCTTTCTAAGGTAAATGTCACCTCAGCTCTCTGTAAGTTAATCATCTCTGCAGCAGCCAGCAAGAACAAAAAAACCTGACAAGTAGCATGTATTAGGGACCACAGCAGCTAGCAGCCTTTTGTTCCAGGCCATTTTTGTCTTTCTGCTCCGTTTTCAGAAAGAAAAGTGGTTGGCAGGAATAAGTTATACACAAGTCCAGAATCTGAATGTCTTGTGCAGCTTGTTGCTTTCTGAATGTCTTGTGCAGCTTGTTGCTTTCTGAATGTCTTGTGTAGCTGCAACAAAACTCAGCCAAAACAAGATGTAGGTTGTGCAAGAACTAGGACAGAGCTGCTGAATCCCAAAGGTATATTTGAGAGTTACTCTTCTCTGCTGAATTCTTGCCCTGTGGTGATATCGGTGCTGCCATAGGACTGCCTGGTAGGCACATGTTACATGGGGAGCTGCCCTCTCATGCAATTTGCTAAATATGTACTTTGAAAACACTGCTGCAGAAATCTGTACCCAGTACAAGGGATGGTTTGGATGAATTGTGAATGGAGATACCTATGTGAGATCTGTGGAGGATGAAGAAAGTAAGACTCCAAGTTGAAAGATCACGCCACAATAAGATGCAAGTCCTAGAAAGTGTAAGAAAGCCATCCAAGAAACAGTCTGTTGGAAAGAACAACTCAGAAGCCACAGTAAGGACGAGACAGATGGTGTTCCTGGTCCCTGCAGCACGCAACCCAGGCTGGCAGAGCACACCAATACATGAGGCTTGGCGCCTGCACATTGAGCCAGGGGGAGAAATCTAGAAGCCTTAATGACTGAAAATTGGTTTCTCTGAAATAAATATCACTTTCCCCTTCTATAAGGTCTCACATTGAGTTTTATTATATTAATTTCCTATACTAGTGCACAAGTACTGTGCAGGATAAAAGCTGAGTAATGTGCTTGGGGAAATTTTTTTCTTAACTAAAAAAACCAATCAATGGAGCAGTGCACTGACATCATCAGCTCTCTCTCGTGTGCTGTATGAGCTCACATTCCAGCTCCATCCTGCAGATCAGCTAACCTTCCACATACTTCAGCCTTCGGATCACACCCTGAGATGAGTATTTTCTTGAAGGAGGGCCTACCATATCTGAGAAGTATATCCCTATACAAGGTCTTTCCATACAATGATCCAGATTTCATGCATTATGAAATCATGACAACCACACTGCAAGCAGTGCTGCTCAAAATCACGCAGTATATGAAGTTCTTTGACTGCGATTCTCTGCTCTGCAACAGAGCAGCTGGAGCTAGCTGCAGCCAGCCCAAGTGAACATGACAGAACTCAGTCTTGTCTTGGTTGACAGAGAGCAGGTAGCAAAGTTTTACTGAAATGTTTATCACTTCAGTGGATCACCTTCAGGGGTTGTCATTTAGTCCTTAAAATGAAGAGGATCAGGAAAACAATGAACTCTGGAAACAAGCTCTTCTGGAAAACAGTGTTTTGAATCCGTCTTCTTCCCTCTGTGTGCATACCAAAGAGGTAAACGGGTAGGAAGAACCAGGGTAACCTCGTGCTGCTGAAGATCAGGTTTCTAACAGCCACCAGCAAAAGCTCCCTGGCCTAGGACTATCTGCATGAGTCAAAAATCAGCAGTGAAAAAAAATAAACTTGCCACTGCTAACAGTCATATGAATCTGCATTGCACTTCCCTGGGAAGGCATCTACAGCAAACAGGAGAAGCCAAGAGAAGTCTGATTCAGCAGGATACATTTTTGCCCCTTGAAGCTATTCCCCAAACACTTCCTTTCTTTGCCACAGGAAAAAAAAAAAGCAAAGAAAATCCCCTCCCACCACGTTCCAAGAGAATAGGGTGCTCTCAGCTCTTTGTACTCACAGCCCTTTGTTATCAGCCGTGGCTCAGACTGATAGCCACAGTTCCCATGGGCTCTCCAAGATCAATTATCCCACCTGAACAAAGCATCCAGGAATTCCTTATCACACACTTCAGAGAAGCGAGAGCAGGAAGCAGCCCACCCCTGCACAGGGGCTGGTGAGGATGCTCCAGCAGAATTTGAGGCTTGAATACCAAATGTCAGACGTGTTCTAATAAAGACATTTGGATTGCAATGCAGGATTTCTCTGCCACACTGATAGCTACGTGCTGCTTGCCTTCAGGGTGTTTGTATGGGTGCAGCACTGTCTTGGCAGAAATATCTTCTCTCCAGGAACGACCAGCCAAAATAGCCAGCAAATGCAAGGACAGGATACAGGAAAGAATACCCTTCCCTGAAGGACAAGCAATGTAAATATAAAGGGAAAAATATTTCACTCTTCATGAAAGCAGATTCTTGCCTCACAGTGCCAAGGGAGCGAACTTAATCACTAATCCTCTGAATCTCAGAGCAGAAGCAGAACTCAAGCCGCAGGACTGTGGTGGTGTAGATGGAATATATCCCCTGAGACAACAGCTCACTGAAGAGATAAAGTACATCATGGCTTCAGAGTGACAAGATTGCTATCGCAGCCTGTGCCTCATTACTATTTCCAACCTTCAGCACAGACCTGTGATGCCTTTCCAGGATTAGCCTACTTCCAAAGCTAAAGAAAGTATCTCTTAATTTACAGCCTGTTACTTATTTAACACCAGAACTGCATTAATTATTTGAGGGAGCCTTTGGACTATCCTGGTATTCTAGCAGTACAGTACATGGAATATCACACAGGACTCAAGAGCGTGTACAGAGTGAAGCCATGCATGGCACCAGACTTAACCAGAACACATTTTAGGTGTATAAACATTTTGGTCTCATAACCAGAAACATGGAACCATACGATATATATTGCCTACCCTTTTTTAATACTGGTTTGTTTTATGGTATTTTTTTCCCCACTTCCAAGATTACCATGAATGGCCATCATAATCAAATGATGATAATTTCCATATATGGCTTCAAATAATGGAAATACTGAAAATGGAACTAAAGACAAGGCAGTTCCTGAAGTTCTGGACCCTGATGCTTTGCATTCAGTTACAAATGCAACAAAGTGAGTCGTAACTTCTTGTGGTTAAAACCTGGTTCTAAAACACACTTTTTAGGACACTACTTAAATCCAAAAGAAAAGTTCTTTAACAAGAACTTGTAAATACGGTTCTTAAACTTTAATATCAGAGTCACTGTTTTGTCACTTGCATCATTTTCATCACCTCAGCACAATTTTGTTTCCCAAACCAAAAACGTATTCTGCAATAGGGGAGACAGAGAGTTACCAAGCAATGTTGAAGACTACTGGCTTATAATCTATTTACCAGTAATGAGCCTCAGCTATTCACCCTGAATTATTCTTCTAAAGGCAGAGCCGTTAAAAGTAATGGGTATCAGCTTCAGCTCAGAATAATGAGGACACTTTAAAAAGTATATAAACAGCTGGAGTATGTGCCAGCTATGCAGGAAGAGGGAGCAATGTGCTCAGCTCTAATTGGATGGGCATTGCAACTGCAGCATAAACAAGTCAGACACACACATCTAAAAAAACCTAACAGGTACAAGAGCAGAGCAATCATCCAGCCCACTTTCAGTGACTCACTTTCCCTCCGATCCATAGCTGTTCATGCTGTCCTCAATGGACTCGTGGCTGGCCTGGCGCACGGTCCGGCTGGGCATTTCCACAGCCAGCCCTGTTTCTGTGCTCCTTTGGATGGCTCCTTTGAGTCTCCGACCATCCCCATCTGGAAACAAAAGAAGAGAAGGGGCAGTTAGCCATTGTGCTCAGAGCCCTTTGCTGTAACAGAGTGAAGGAGAAGCAGAGGAGGCCTTGCAGAAGATCAGCCTGGCAGCACTTTGCTCTCACGCTGTGCTCTGTTACTCAGCCTCGTCAACTGCTCCCAGCCACCTCTGGAACAAAGCCTGACATCCAGCAAGCCCAGCAGATACTCAAAATATACATAACACCCTACCTACCTCAAGTATTTGTACCAATTAATTATGCATTGAGTCCAGGTGCACACAGGCACGCAAGGTGGCTCTATGCACAGATCTACTCAACTCATGAGGACAAGCAATAACATCCACAGGCAGACCGAGGTGTGCTGTGTGACCAAGCTCCAAACACCTCCTAAACCCCACAGCAACTACCTGTGAGGAGCAGCAGAGAGCCACTGCTCCATGTCAGCAGGAAAGGAGAAGGCCAGGCAGCAGCAGGGGTACTGAAGGCAGGAGCCATCCCAGATGGACAACAGGGGAATAGAGGGGTGCAGCCAAAACATTCCCCAGTGTCAGCACTTGGGATGGCATCAGCAGGGAAACCCCAGAGAGCACCATTCCCACTGCACATTGCCTGGGTCAGAGCGCAGGGAATTAAGGAGCTTCTCTTCCCTCCTGGGTGCAGCCTTCAGAGGCTCAGCCCTCTGAAATTAAAAGCTGCTATTTTCATCCTTCTTCTCTAGCAGTCTGTTTCACAGAACAAACCACGTTATATAATGAACATGTAATGAATATCATTACTATTAATTGCTTTTGCTGGCACTAGAAAGCTCCAGCCCTCATCCCACATACAGGACTCATCCTGCACCACATCAGCTCCAAGTCTTCCGAACAAAGCAGAATATCCAAGTCCATTCAAAAGTGTCCATCTGCTAACCAGGATTCATGCAACAAACCTCCAACCCACCAACACAGTTTCTCTTATCTTACTTCTTGCTATCAGGCTGACAGCACTGAGGAGGGAATGCAACTCTGCTAAGTCACAGTGCTCTCAGAAACCCACCAGCTTCCTGGCACCCCTTGCTAAAGAAATGATGAAGCTACTCAGACCGGAGAACTCAAGATCCCCAAATATTTAAAAGAATAAGTCATTCCCAGCTACTTTAGAGAGATACAAGGATATCTCTAAGAACTTCTCTAAAAGATGCAGAACACTTGCTTGTGCAGCAAGCTGCTCAACCTAATAGCATTTTTCTTTGGGTCTCAGTCAAACAGGCATTTTCATAAAAATAAGTAAGATATCAAAATACTTCTAATCCTACTTCTCCAATTTTACCTGCAATGAAACGCAAAGAGAATTTTTTTCTTTTTACATAAACTCAGCCATAAAGTCCCTTTTCTTCCAGCACCCCGAGGTTTCCAGCTGGGTGAGCACATTGGCCCCAGGGCTCTGTACCAGCTGCCATCCCCACATATGGTGCTGCATGGGTATGCATGTCCCTGTGGGCTGACAGAACAGAATATATGTTTTCTGTTAACATTAACTACAGTTTGTATTGTTTGTCTGCCTACAGCAATGCATGAAGCGTATTGTATAAATCAGGAAGTCACACAAACGTAAAACAGATATTTTTTAAAGAGCTTTCAAACTCCAAACCTTCAGGCAAGAACATTAATACAGGCATCAGCAAAAGCAAAGCCTAAGCAGCCTCGCATACTTCCCCAGCTGCTGCAGAAATGCTCCCTTTGATGCTTCTTCTACAAGCCTGTACAGTTTGCTTTGGTCCCCCAGTGGGGTTTCTAGGTTCCCTTCAGAGAGCACCCCACAGCCTGACCTGATGCTCCCTGTCATTCCTCACACTGACCTCCACAAACAGCCTTTCTGTCATCCATGTCTGTCACTTCCCACCCCACCCCTACACAGGTGCTCTCTGCACACATCTTTCTGCACCTGCTAGGTTAGCAGATGTGAGAGCTTTGCTAGGCAAGCAGATCCAGAACAACTGATACATATGTTGAAGTCAAACAATGGGAAAATGTTCACTGGCCCAGCTATAGAACACTGCTTAAAAAAAAAAAAAAATCTGCTTAAAAAAGATCTCTAGATTATTTCTCCAAACTAATCAGGCACAATGCTTAGAAGACCATGCATCCACATCTGACACCAAGACAGTGGCCTGGGACAGAGCATGGCATGATGGCAAGTCAAGGTATGCTTGCTGCCTTTCATCACCTGTGCTGACTCAAAGCTGGGGCACTGCCTTCAGCCACCCTGCTCAGCATAGGGCAGGGGAATAAGAGGAGGGAAAAAGGTAATTCTGAGCTGCTCTCACTTGCCCTTTGTGGCTCCCTACAGGTGGGCACTTATCAGTATTCCCAATCATGTCACATAGATATTTAAAAGAATAAAGAAATAAAAAAATAAAAAAAGATAACGATAATGGAGAAACTCTGGAAAAGAAGCCAGGAATGAGTCAATGCAAAGGATGAGCTGCTATCACAGAGACAAGAGCCTTCCACCATCCATCAACTGCTGCAGCTAACTACCTCCAGTCACTCTGCAGAAAGTTTCCCCAGCCTTGTTCTCCTTCAGTCTTCTTGGCAGCAACGTCTCTCAAACAGAAGGGGCTGAACTTTTTGGCTGATGTGCCAAGAAACGAAGCTCCAAACCACCTCAGCCCAAACCAATACTGAAACAGGCAAAAGGTGTGCAATGAGCACCAGAAATAGGGCACAGGCTCCTAACCTGCTTAAACCCTTCAGTCAAACTCTGCCTATGCTCAGAACACAACAGCAATATGTTATTTTACTTCCCTCAGTCAGGAGGGCAGGATCAGAAATAACATAATGGGAAAAAGAGTCGTTGCAGAATTAAAACTGTTACGTGCACTGCTTGTCTGCAGGCTGAAAACATTTCAGAGGCAATGGTCACCTGCCCTGGCCAATGCAGAGAGGCAGAGCTGAGCCTCCTCTCTCAGCTGAAGCCCTGTGCTTTGCAGATCACACAGGTAGATGACAAAACCCCGGAGTGCTGCCTGGCAAAACCATTTGCCTTAATTGTTACAAGAGTGGTACTGTGATTTTCTGCAGCGCCTCTAGATTTATTCCCTGCACCTTTTCCAATTAAGCAGTGAACACTGAGCGTTCTGCAGCAGGGCAAGTGCACAGGGCAGCATGCAGCATGAAGCAGATCCAGGTACAGAATGACCTTGGGAAGGAGAAATGCTCTGCCCGAATCACCAGGCTGACGGCACCCAGCACGGCGGGGATGCTAAGAGCCAGAAGGGACCAGCAGACCCTTTGCCAAGCTGGCTGTGCTGGCAGGTGCTTCCATTTCACTATTTCATGTTCTGCTCAGCCAAACAATTTATGTTTATCTAAAGAATATCTTCTATAAAGGCATCCACTCCAGACTGGAAGATAGAGAGACGCAGTATCTGCTGCTTGCCTGCACAGCTTATTTTACTGCTTGATATTTAAAGATGTGACTGAAGTTTGCCTGGCTCCAGCTCTCAGCCATCAGCTTTTTAATGCCCTTCCCCACCACAAGGGCTGCTTTGTGTTCTCACTAGAAAGGCTCTTCTGCAGCATAATCAAGTCATCTCTCAATCTTTTTTGACAAGTTAAACAGACCGAGCTCTTTATGTTTCTCATGCGCTGGCATTTTTTCCCTCCTGTCCTTGAATCATTTTATTGACCTTCCCAGCTTTTAAACACCCTTCAGAGAACAAGCGCACAGAACTGGAGCCTGCATTTGATCACACACCAAAAAAAAAAGAAAAGAGGTAAAATTCAGCTGGTGCTCTCATTTTGACTGCTGCTGTTTGCATCTCTCCAGACCACAGTAAGCTCTTGGCAGGGCAGCACTCCTCACCGGGACGCTGTGCACTCTGTGCCTGTCCTGCTGCTACAACCCTGGAGAACATAACATTAAGAAATACATAACAAACAAAAAAACGCATTTCTTTTAAAGGAGGCAACTCAGTAAACTGTCTATACGGCTCTATACAGCTCTCCTACTCTCAGTACTACTTACCTTGGTAACATGCACATCACCTGTGAGTTTAGTAAGGTTTACATATATGTTTGCTCCATACCAAATGAAAGCGCTGAACAGCAGCAGACCTTTAACATGCCTCCAATCTTAGAGGATTTTCCTTGCCAAGTGCTTTCTGAGCACCAAAGAACATCTGTGGTCTATTTATCACTTTCACATTTTTAGGGTCATGTTGTTCTAGCACATAACCCTTACATATGCATCACATTTACCCAGATACCTGCTTCTACTATAACAAGGGAAAAAAGGCCCATTTTTCTTCAATCTTACTTGATTTACATTAATTATATTTCCATCGTTGTGTTCTTTATTAATTACACCTTATCGTCACGATTCTCCTAGTTCTGTCTGGGAGTAACATCAGACCACCAAAACATGAGTTTCTTCTACATGGATTAATGATGGATGGAGGGGTGACCATGGAGCATAGCATCCTTTGAAGCATCTTCTTCCTTAAATACATCATCGCTTATAACTGCACTGAGGCATCTCAAGGAAGATGGAGCTCCTGCAACACAGCTGAGCACCACCTCAAACTGTGCCTTCACCCTGGAGGTGGGAAATACAGTAAAACAGTCCCTGTCCGTCTGTCCCCCAAGGAAACAGTGACTATCACTCATCCTTTCTTCCCTATCACCTAACACAACTCATTAAAGCCCTTCCTCTCTGCAGCAGACTGATCTCAGTGCTCAGAGAACATCAAATCTTGAAAAATCTACGCAAGTTGTGCAATAGCTCATTCCAAGGTCACGATTACATAATTAGTGCTATCACCCAGGATTGCAGCACAGTAGCTGGTTACTGAGCTGACATCTGAGGGACAGTGTGCCCCTTCAACTACTCTTATGTCACCTCTCATCACCTCCCCACTGCTTCCTTCCTCCCCACTCAGGTGCTTGGTATCTTCCTTCTCTTTCCAGTTTGTTTTTCCTTTTTTCCTCTGTTTGCTGAATGCTACCAACGCAAAAAGCATGATGTATGTGCTAACGGCCCTCCCACACTTTAGAATTAATTGCTATTGATTTAACCCTTAAATTAGGAATTGACTGGATTTCAACTCCATCAGCTTCGCTCCTAAATTAACCAGCTGCCTCCATGCACGGAACACACTGCTGCCAAAGCACATGACCCACAGCACCAGTGAGGCCACCCAATACACCTTTCACATCCATCAGGAAGCCTGGTCAGCTTTTTGCCTTCCCAAACTTGGAGTGTAAGGGGGAAAAAAAACGGGAAGGAAAATCAGCTGGTTGCTGACTTGCAGGTTGCATTTGCTCCTATTGCAAAGCTCTGGACAAAATAATAGCCCATCCTTTTCCAGCAGGATCAGTCTGAGCCTGAGCAAAGAGGATGCATTTCTACTCATGCTCCTACCCACGCCAAGCAGCATGCATTGATCTGCATCCCTGTGTGCTGCAGGATACTGACCTGAGAGCACTCAGCTCTCTGCCTTCACACCTGGGTCCCCCAGCAAATGAATTATCTGCTCTGCTCCAGAGTAAGGCCTGGGTTCAAAGCAACACTTACACAGCATTGAGAACTGACAGCCCCAGCAGGGGCACGGAGAAAAACCCATGTGATAGAGGTGATGCACCCTTGGGGGCCAGCTGTGGACTGTGTGTACAAGAAGAGATGAGCAGCAGAGTTCTGCAGAAATGAGAGGAAAAATGAGACAGCAGTGTACCTGCTGCATCCATGGCTCAAACACAGCCCTGCCAGCTGTGCCATCTTCCACTGCTTCACTCTTACAGTCAAAAGCTAAGAGAAAGTTCGTTCTTCTTCATGGAGGTTTGCCCCAGAAATAATGTAAGTCAGTCTGGGGCTGAAAAAGGAAAGCCACCATGCACTTATCACCTGCTGAGATCAGGAAGAAGGGTCCCAAGTCCAGGTGCTGCCCTTTGGCACATCTTTGGTCATAAGGCAAAAGACTCAGGGATGGGGGATCTTCACACACCATGAGGTTCTGCTGAACCACTGACCACAATCAGCTGTGAGATTAATAAAAACTGCACTGTTCAGAACAAAAGCAAAAAATCCTCTCCCAGCCGAGCACAAACATCCAACATCTGTGCAGCCCAGCACGCACTGAGCAGAGTGGCTGCAGCTGTTGGGTGTGCATTGCAGGCCCTGAACATGCGTGTGTGTTCAGAGCGAGCCAGGCTGCTCTCCTACTGCTGAGGAAGAAAGATGTAAGTGCTGGATTGTCGGCAGCTTAACAAGATGAACTCAATCTCATCATGCCTGGCAAGCTCTAACATCCTGCCAAGTATTCCCAACGTCGACATCCTAATGGAGTGTGAATTATGAGCACCTAAAGAGAGGCAGTTTGTACTGTGCTCCAGAACATGCCAGACTATCATCACAGCCTGAGTAATCCAGCAGAAATGACAGAAAATGGCTGGGGATAAACAGGGGCACTAATCAGGCTGCTAGCTTCATTCCCCTTGCCCTACTTTCAGCTGCTATCAGAGTTACACCCTTCTTTCCAAATGAAACAGAAAATCTTCCATGGGGCAGAAATAGTTTAACACATTAATTCTTAATCTGTGCAGATTAAGTACATCCATGCAGCTGGGAAAGGACAATCACTCTTCCTTCTCCCACCCCACTATTTGCCCCTGTCTTTTCTCCCCCAACCCAACAGGCACTGACTGCACCCTGCCAAGATTATCACCAGTAAAACCAACGCTCCCCACAATCCATATTCCTTCTGCTTTCTCCTGATCAGCAAGACAACCAAAAATCAGGTAATTTTTATCAAGTAGTAGAAGGTAGCAGGCACCTGGCTACAGCCTTAAGCTCCATCCATTCCTCACCTACTGAGCATAGGGTGCACACAGGAAAGCTTCCCCTGCCGACACCGTGTGGCTGAGCAAGGCACAGGAGGCCTGCAGGTCTTTATGAGGTCTTTATGTGCTGGCCTCCCCCCACAGCAAGATGCTATCCCCAGCTGCAGATCGAGTGGAGCATCACTAAACCACTGGTTTACATCTTGTCTTCCTGAGCTCCATCTGCAAATTTTAGACTAGAAAAATGAGATACACTCATTCTGCTCCATTTGAGTTTGAAAACTAACAGTTTCCACGATGCTATTTTTAATGATTTGACCTTTTTGGAAAATTCATCTGCGTAAGAAAGAATTAAATGGCCAAAATTCTTATTTAGAGATTTCTAATGAAAGAATTCTGTAAAATTCAACAAATTGCACGTAGGCAGGAAAATGTGAGATTTTCTCCTTCGCTGACAGAAGAGACAAAGCTAAGAAACCAGCAGGGAAACATATCCATCCCATTTGCCAGTGGCTTCTAAGGAGATTTTTGACTATGGTAAAGTCTTATGTTTTTCACCACTAAAAAAGAGTATCATAAGACTATGAAAACTGATCATTTCTTCCAGAGTATTTCACGGAACTGCTTGCAGCAAGGTCTGACTCCTCAGAATTCTTTCCATGGGTCTCTCTTTCGTTTGCAACTGGAGATCCAAATAGCTTTGTCTGATGGCTGGTTCTTCACTTTCGTAAGAAAATAGAACACGCTGCCTCTTCTACCCCCAGCCTGCCATGCTTTGCAGGAAAGAGTCTGATTAAATGAAAAGTCCGTATGCATACAGAACATTCCCTGCTGTAACAATTCCTCAACAGCCTACCGATGAGACACCAGCAATTCCCTGCCTGCAGACCCGGCTCTCCAGGGACAGAGAAGCACAGGGCTGCTGATGCTGCAGCTCCCAGACATGTCCCCAGCCCTTCCACACCTTCTCCTTCTTAAGCGTTCAAGCAAAGACTGATTAGTTAAAAAAATCCTTGCTATGGTATTTATAATGCAATAAACTACATGTACAATCATTGCACAGCAGTGAGGCCATCCATTCTTTCCACTTCTTGCATTTTTGTGGTCTGAGAGTCACCCAGAGTTTATTCACCCCTCTTTGACACTCACACAGCCCCTGGGGTCAGTATCCAAGTGTACTCTGAGACCAGGAATGTTGAGCTGCTGGGCTTGGAGAACAGGTATGAGTGGCACAGCCACAGGTAACAATAAATAATACAAATTATTTAACCACTGCATGGCAATACTTATTCCCTATTAAATTGGTATACTGCATCTGACATTTTCCTCCAAGTGTTTTAAGGTGATGTCTTTTAAGTTCAAAACCTAAAACTTTGCAAGCTATGGGATTTGGGCATGGAAAAAATAGGAAAGGCCAAGGGGTGAGTGGCTATAGCTTGTCTGCCAGGGTCATGCCAGAGCTTTCCTGCTGTTATCTCAGGAGGGCCAGAGGCACAGATCTGTGTCCCTGTCCTTGGAAGTCCTCCAGCAGCCCAACCAAGTTATAAAGGCCAGGTTGGGATTTCTCCTTAATTACAAGAGTGTTGAACCAGAGCACTGTCCCAGTTCTGCCATCCATCTTAACTATTAATAACTCCTTATGAGGACATTGCTTAAGTCCAGGGTCTGAAATATGAATGAGCCTGAGCTGCAGAAAACCTCTCAATTTAGAGGAGGATCACAAAAATGAGGTGACTTCACACACACACACACATAAAAAAAGCAGCTAGAAAGCGTCACTATAAGACAAGGATGGCATGAGATGAAAGAGCTGCCCTGCCCACGCTTCGCTACACCAGGGAGCTCTGCAAGACACTGCGCTGCCCTTCCCGAGTCCTCAGGGCACATAAAGTTTAGTTTCGGTACAGACTAAATTCAGAGGAAAGAGAACTGACAAGCCCAGATGCCTTAACAACATTTTTTCCTTCTCTTCTGTCCCACTGAAGCTCTTCTAAGAGCAAGCCACTTTATCAAACCTGGATGTGAACGAACAGTCAGCAATGGTCTTGACACAATGAGTCATACAATCTTTGGTTTGTTTGTTACAAACAATTAAGAGCACAGACATTTCTTTAGTGGGTGTGAAGCCACAGAACCTTAAAGTCATTCAGAAACTGGAATCATGGCACAGAATTGCACTTCTGATAGCATTTGTGTTCAGCTTGGGCTGTGATTACTTCATATTTTCCTTATGGAAATGAATGATCAAATTCACAGGAGTTGACTTTAATTATACACACTGTGTAACTTGTGTCCATTTGGAAGCAATTATTTGATCCACCGTGGAAGCAGAGAGAGGGAGAAGATGATCTGGTTTTCAGAAGGGACAAACAACCCCAGGCATTCAGCTTCTCATTTCAGTTGCATCAGCTGACACTGCCACGTGCATCAGACTTCAGCAAAGGTGCTTTCACGTAATATCTGCAGCGAATGCTGAGAAGTGAGAAGGCCAACACATTTTTCCTTTCTAATTCTACACACTGCTTTGACTCCAGGAAGATCATCCTTGGCAGGTCTACAGCCATCAGTGCCTGCTGAGCCAGGCAGCTGCCACACACCCCACTAGGGATTACCTCAGCACAGCACGAGGTCCAGGCTCTGCCCACCATGGCCATGGCTACCGGCTGCAGGCATCTCTGGGCAGCTGGGACAGAGGGCTCAGGCTTCCTAGGCCTGGGAGCAGGATAGGACCAGCCATCACAGTGGAAACTCCTGCTGCAACATAAGCAACTCATGGTTACTTCAATCAAAGCAGACAAAGCCCCAGGTGACAGCACCAGGTCAGCAGCCCTGTCAATCATACTGCTTTGACAAGCATCTCCAAATGGTGACCAGTCAGCCATCTGTCACAGAGAAACACTACTCAGTAGCAAGAACTGGGACACTGACATCTCATTAGCAGGCTCCGAACAAACATCATATGAATAAAAAAACAATAAGTCAGGCAAAATCTTTCTCACCCTGAACTTAGAGAGATGCACACTGAGTTGCATCCCACTGAAACTCTCCCACAAACATGGCAGACACATAGCTGCCTCCCACATCTGTCTTCTGCACGCAAAATAAAAATCCCTGCTGATTTGAATTACCCAGTGACACATAACACAGCAGCAGGTTCACCAGAGGCCCACGATTTGTGCCAAGTCCGTTTTGTAAAAGGAGCAGAGATGAACAAAGTGCTGCAGAGGACCTTGCTGATTCCTCTCTCTCGACCTCGGGAGCAGAAATGAGGACGGCCGATGGAGAAATACAAAAGAGGTAAGGCTGGTGATAAAGCCAGTGACAGTTTTGCAGACAACACTCACAGGAAGATCAAGCACATGTTACAGAGCAATATGCATCTCTAGAGGGAAGGAAGGTTGTAACATGGGAACTTATTAAGGCATGCAAGCAACACCTTCTCAGAAGAGAACACTGCGTATTAACCTTGCTTACAAAGCACCTGTGTCTGCACAACTTGCTTCACAGATCTGCATTTAACTTTTCCATTTATATTCTCACACTTAAAGACTGGGCTGATGTAAAAGGCCTTGGGATTTCTTGTCACGGGCACTGGCTGGGCCAGAGGAGGACATAGGAGCACCTCACACTTCAGAGACCCCAGGTCCCAACATGTTTACAGTCCCCAGTCATGATTAAACAGCGCAAAGCAAACCCAGGAGCAAAATGTGTCCTCCCTCATCCTCTTGCAGAGCCACGCATTCAGGGCTCCATTTCCTTGCTGACAAAAAGGAGCATCACAGCAGCCTTCTCTCCACCAAGCAGCGCGTAGAAATGTGCCACTTTTCTTCCTCCAGTGCTTTTTGTCGCTAGGGAAGAAGGCTGAACTCAGAACTTACCACTCAGCAAAGATGGAAATAGATATCCATTACTTTTATTTAAAAATTGAAATATCTTTGGAGCCTTTAAGCTTGTCCAGAGATAGCTAGCAAGTAAGGGATTCTAATTCATTAAGTTAAAAAAAGCCTTGCTGAAGTTCACCTTTAAAGATAAATTATACAATTTGAAGAGTTTGGGGAAAAACGCAGCTCATAAATTTAACATCTGTATTGTAGATTCTGTTAATAATCTCTTTTGAAAAGCATTAGAAATGAAGATTACAAATTTAATAATGTAACACAGGGGAGGAATTATCCTCCTCCCCACATAAAAAGGCAATTTGTTCTTGCCTATAAATTGACTTTCTATTCGTGCCATTAAAACCAGCATAATGTGCTAAAATTAGGGTCTGCCCCACCATGGCTCTGTGGCAACCCACAGCCAAGAACTTCTCACCCCAACAATTCAGAAGAAGGCTAACAAGGCGAGATGGGCCTCCTCCCATTCAGCCACACCACCGAGCTGTCAGGTCACGGCGCTCAGGCTGCAACAGACTCAACATGACTTACGCTGCTTCCACACTGCCCTTCCCTGCAGCTCACACAATGGTTCCGTGCATGCGGCCTCCCTGCTCCATCCATGCTCAATACAACACGACCTCCCCATCCCACGGAGCACCCAACTTCTCCCTCAGATGCTTCTGTCCAATTCCACATGTTCCTGCATGCAGCTGCCAATGCCCACACGGAACTCACTCAGAACCCTATGTTCAAGGAGCTCCTCCAGCAGGAAATTGCATACCAACAGCTCTGCTGACAAATGTTAAAACTGCACCGTTGGGTCCCCACTGTCCCATATCCCACAGCTCCACTTCTAAGTTACCAATGGGTTACAACATTTCAGTAACAAAAGAAACCACTTTGCCACTTCTCAGTATCAGTACCAATCCATCTTACTTACCAGTCACACAATCTGAGCTCGGAGGAATGCATTTGTAACACCTGCTGGTGGTTCTTGCCATCACGTTCATGAATTGTCCCAACTCTTCAAAGCAAAGCAGCCAGCATTTGTTTGAGTCCCGAGGAGCGATGCTGCTCAGCATGCCCAGGAGGCGCCCTGTTAGCAGCAGGCTGGCATGCTGAATCAGCCTGGGCCCTCTGAGTG
The DNA here is from genome assembly GCF_019232065.1 of Centrocercus urophasianus. Lineage (NCBI taxonomy): Eukaryota > Metazoa > Chordata > Aves > Galliformes > Phasianidae > Centrocercus > Centrocercus urophasianus. The sequence goes on from NW_024884955.1 coordinate 5,363,224, forward strand.
CTAATGGATGGCTGTGACAAGACATGCCTTCGCTCTGTGACAGGCCGCTTCTTAGACTGCTGGATGACTCATTGCATGCAGTCATTAATAACTGCTTAAAAACTCCCCATTTACCTAAATGCTCAAAGAAGTTCAGTGGTTGGAATAATAGCAGAAAATGAACGCCAAGGAGATTTGTGATAAGCAAAGAACCCATTTGCAAGTCTGATACATGCACAGAAAACACTTTGCAATCTCCACCACCCCTGGATTTGCCTTGCAGCCGAAGCAATCACTGGGTCACAACATGCGTGGATGTTTGGTGCACGCCTTGTCCTTGGCCTACTTACAGAGCAGCACTGCATTTTGCTCTTGCTCTGCTACCCGCTGCAACCAGAGTCAGCTATAAGACCACACTTGATTTGGAAGTCTGCTAAATGTAGTCCCATGGATCCATAAATGATTGCCACATCTTTCTGATACCCTGCAAGCCACATTCCTTCTCCAAGCGTCCTTCTGTTGTACCCCTACTCCTTAGAAATTTTCTTTTACCAAACACAACTACCCTTTGAACATCACACAATATTGGTCTTTCATTTTCTACTGTAGATACGTGACTTTCTCCCTTGCATTTTACTGTTGTCTAAAACAACTTTCCACTCCAGAAGCTCCCCCACTTTGCACAGCTGCCTAATGAACCTGAAGTGTGACATTTTGTTCTTCACAGGGAGGCATAAGGGAAGCTGTAAGCCACTGCTGTGAGATGAACTAGAAAACACCAAAGGCAGCAAGCCCTTCCCACCAGCCAGCACCAACACCCTCAATATCACCCACCATACGCTGCAAGTACACTGCTTGTACTAGGCTATCAATAACTCCATAACCAAATCTAAATGTCAGCTTTATGAAGCACAGACAAGCTTCTGTGAGCAAGACAGTTCCCCAAACTCCACAGCCATCCTATCCTCACTGTTGATACTCAGTTTCCTACTCCTACCTGGCTACTTGGATGCGTCGGTCATAAAACTGATCCACGATCCAAGAGGATGTAAATCCTGGAAAGACTTTTCCAGAGCACTGCAAAACCTCCTCTGATGTCACCCAAACAGAAGGCTGCCAATCAGCACCAGCACTGGTCAACATTTTGCTCAGAACTTCAGGCAAACAAATCCATTTGCTGAAGTGCAGGAAGCAAAGATTAAAAATAAAAAAGCAGGGAGGAATGAAGACCAAAGAAGTTTGAAGGGTTTATTTTTACCAGTAATCAATACCTTCTGGCAGCCTTCCTCCTGCTCTGACAATGCCAGTGAGTACAGTAACCCGTGGCAGTTTTGGTGCACTGCTCTACAAACACTATTTAAGAAGCAAAATTTATTTCAGGAGAGAAAAAGAAAAAAGAACAATTAGAACTTCGACAGCAAGACTGTGACAGAGGATGGGTGTTGGGAAGACATTCTAAGTGACAGAGGCACAGTTCAGGAGCTCTGGTTTCTCCATCTCCCAGCCATGCTGTCCCTCCAGGAGCAGCCCCATGGAAATGGTGTGCAGTTCACACAAGATGTGCTCACACCTGCAGTCTGTGCTCAACATACCCCGAGCATCCACTCTGCACTGACACAGCTGTCCAAGCCAATCCATTACTAAATCAAAATGACAATAAAGCAGTTGGAAGGAGATAAATTATTGAACTCACAGCAATTTAATGCTCAAAGCCAAAACCAAACTGCAAAAGCTGGGAGCTGCTGACCACAGACTCTGGTGCTCCTTGGGACGGCTCTACTGACGAGCTTAGGCTGACAGTTCAGTGAAAACTGGAAAGAGAAAATGCTGCACCTCATCTCTTCCTTAAAACATATCTAGTAATGACATTGGTTTTATCCCTCTGTACTCACTTTGGATACTCTCATATAACTGCTTCCCATCTTCACTCCACTGAAGCAAAGAGGCAGACGATGGGTAGATGACAGCAACCTATTTACTGCATCTGAACTCAATGTGTACACCCAGCCCTGCACGAGAGCCTGCTGAGATTTCTCACAAGTGTAGTCCTTGGGATCCATTCTTTCATGGCTGGCTATTCCCATCAACTCCCATTGCAATGCAGCACAGGCATATGCCTCCAGGAGAGAACTGAACGCTTTAAATCCTTCCTGCCACAAGCAAAAGCATCCTGCATGGACGGCTGTCTTACAATTGAAAGGTTTTCTTATGGAAAGCATTATAAATAAACCATCCTTAGATAATTTCCCCCCCACATTTGCGTGTAACAAACAGAACTATATTCAAAGATCCCAATTATAAAGCAGGTGTGTGACAAACATTTCTCAGGCAGTCACCCATCCCAAAGGGACAGAACACATTCCATACTGATAAATGCTATATAGACGGTTATCTGTGAAGATTTACAGATTCCTCATATACACTCTGATGACACAACTGACAAGACAAAGTCACTGCAGGCATCATTTTGACCACTAATTACTTACAGTGGCTGCAGACCACTTTCACCTCACAGCCCAGCCTCTGACACACCACAAATGAAAGGTTAAGGAATATTAACAGTGATTTTTTTCCTAATAGCCAAGGCTGTGCGCTCAGCTCCCTCAGCTGCACCCAAAGTTTCCCTAACTTCAGTGCTTCCAATGAAAAAATTAGGTCAGCAGCAAATCTTTGGTCAAGCATCTCAGCATGACAGGATGGCATTTTGAGTTTCCATTGGCTTGCGCTGATTTGATACCAATCTTGACCTTTAAAGCACAAAACAATACAACAGTCATTCTCAGATCTTCTATTCTGTGTCTTAAAAGACACAGCAGAGACAGGAGAAAGACAAGCACTATAGAAAAGAGAACGTCCACATTCTACTCCATGTCCTCAGCAGCGTATTTGCTAAATGCAAGACAGAGTTCAGCTCCTCCTTGAAAATCAGAATTAAGAAACAATGACAAGAAACCAGCAACAAATTCCAGCCCCAGATCAGGCAGTGTATCACAGACTTTGTCACATCTGCCATAAGACAGTCACAGCTACCCCCGATTCCCCAGTTACCCCCCAATACTTCCTATTGCACCACTATGGAAGATGCATCTTTCCAGGCTGTTTCTGCATACCCAAAGCAGTTTTTCAGCACTAAGAAAACAATTCCAGCACAGAGGTACTTCCCTTAAGCCCCTAAAGCCACCAGTTAACAAACGTGATTCCAGGCAGTTTGGAAGCCCCCATCTCTAAGACATGAACTGGGTCCAACCCCAGAGCCAGCACGGCGATACAGATCCACTTGTGGAGTCTCCTGAACACAATATTGCCTATTACTTCGGGGCAGCCATTACAGAGTCACAATATTTAGTCAACCTTTTTACTTCTACAGTCATTAATCATGCACCATTTAACTACTGGTTTGTCATTTACTCTCCTAATCCTTTTCAAATCTTTCTGCTTATTTTCACATCTTTTTTTAATCCCATTCTACGTGTCTTGCTAATTACACTCCTTCACTGTCATAGGCTGCTACAACACAGACACACTGAGCCAGAGGTGGTTTCATCACTTGCTGGCTTACACATCCAATGAAGAGCTGCTGCTGCAATATTTTAAATAAAGCAGTGTTACTGAAGATCACAAAGTGTACTTGATTGACTGGACAGCTACATCACACCCTACAGAAGGGAGGATGAATAACTGGTTAGTGCTGTACTTGAAGACAGCGCTTCTAACCTTGCAAAGAACAGTAAGAAAGGGGAAAATTGGCTACGATTTTGTACTCTTAAAATAAATGATGTTGCTCGTTTGCTTTCAAAGGGCCGTTATCTGCAGTTCCTGTTGGTCTCGGGGGACTCCCAGCCTCTAGAAGAGGGAACACAAGGCCAGCCTAGAAGTCGGAGGTCAGCAAAAGCTGAGATGTATCCAAGTGATAGATGCCAAAACCGAGTGATGGATGAACGAGACGGAAGCAGACATCACCTGAAAATTTAAATCCAATTGAATTACTCATGGCAAAAAGGAATAGAAGAGGCAGTGTGACATATATAATAAAGAAGGAGCTAAGGGAAACAGATGACTGCTGAGAGGAGCAGCAGAGCGGCTTCCAGAGGCACCCAGAGCATTACACAGACCAAAGAGTGCATGTCCACGAATTTACTCCCTGCTCCCTCCTAGGAGAGGAGGCTGCAGGTCCCCTCTCAGCACCCAGCCCTATGAACACGTGCCCTCCTGACCCCCAGTTTTCATTTCATTTCACCTCTATAGCGAATCTTGATGTTTCATGCCAGTGATGCAAAGCTTAACACAGTGCATACAGAGTGCAGAGAGGCTACAAGACAAACTGCTTCACTCTTCTTGGGACAGTTAGCAAGTGCTGGTGAGGAACTAGCTGCTAATGTTAGCACCTACAAAAGATGGCAGAAGTATTCAACATCTCCACCTCCCAACCAGCACCTGGGAGGTGAGCTCACAACATCCAGAACAGGCAGAGCTCAAAGGGAGCCGAACCCAGAGCTCTGCTCAGCCCAGAGCCCATTACACACAATTTGTCAGAACCGTGCTTTCTAATTGAATCCAGTGTTCAACAACAAACCAGGAAAGACCAGAAGCCTCCCAGAACAACACTGTGTCCTATTTGGGCAGTTGCTGGACAGCTTCCACTTGTGGCCACAGCATTTTTCTTGAGAACAGCCAAGCATGCTTATGCGTAACCCCATTAGATTAGCTCCTAATTAATTTAGGACTGTAGATCAGACCTCAAGCATTTCCTTCCACCAGTAAGACCTACCGAAAGTGATAAAGAGGAATTATTATGCATAACACCTGCAAGAACTTGCTGTAAACACATTTGGCAGCACAGGGGGGTTCCTTTATGGCACAAACCATTTTTATCCATACCTAATATTTTCAGGTTTTCAAACGGTTGTCAGTGTGTTTGTAGAGACTGTTAATGAAGCTCACTGCTAAATGCAGTTACAATTCTGTAGCTATTAATACAACGTGACATCAGTTAATGTCAGCTTCCCAGTGAATCACAGTTGCAAACTTGTAGGTGTTCGATAGCTGGTTGTCAAGTTGAAATAGAACACTGTTAAATATAATCCAAGTCTGTCCTAGTTCTTCAGCTCTTTTCCCCTTCTCTCACTGCCGCCTTAGTGGACTGAATACCTGCATGTCTGCAGAGATAAGCACAGGAAAATTAAGGGAGTAAATAGGCTGACTATTAGACCACTTAGATCAGCAAGTTTTAAAGTGTTTGCTTCTGACTGCAATTTCCTCTCAAATCTGACGACTGTAAGAGCTTAAGCTCAATGAACCTTTTACAACGTCTGAACCTTGCAAGGTTTACTCATATCAAGATGTTACGCTTTTCTTCTTTTCCTTCCTTACAAACCGAAATAAAAGAGTGAGAATGTTTCTGAACACCAGCGTTTAACAGGAGAGCCAGCAAAATCCAGCCTTCAAACCATTCAGTGAATGTCAGTGACACAAGCAGAACATTTCTGCATTGATGAACCCACACTTAGCAAAACAACCTTAAGGAAACAGACAGAAGCCTTGGCAGTTATTAACAAACACTTTGATCAACTGAACATTTTCAGTCCACCATGGGGTCCAATCACCCCTCCAAGATTCACCTTTTTCCTCAAAAATGCACTTAGCACCCTCCACAGCTGATCTCTGCAAAGCCAGTCTTTAGGCTCTAGGGAAAGGTGTTGAGGGAAATAAACGGTTTTATAAACGCCAGGAGATTAAGCAGAATGATGGCCTGAAATAAGACTTCCTGACTTTCACAGGAAGCCTGTCCTAGAAGCTCGCTGTCTCTCTGCAGCAGATGGCTGCAATGAACAGACTGTGAAAACAGAGTCAAATTCACCAACTAAAATGAGCTGTGGATAATTTGCTTGGTATTATTCCTAGAGCAGAGAGCCAAATTTTGCCTTAACCAACCATCCAACATTTCGTGGGGCTCCAGTAGGTAAGTCAGGAAGCACGGAGTGAAAAACAGAACACAGGGAAACACACCCAACACAATGCCATGGTAGAGGCACTTGGCTAGGGCTGGAGTGGAGGACTTAGAGAATTAAGAGCATTTCTGCAGGCACAGAGCAGACGGGTCACAGGAACAGACCTCTGATTTGAGAGAGAAACTAGGAATTTAGTTAAAACAGATGAAAAAAAGTGTATAGAAAGATAACTCGGGTCTCTGGCGTGGCTCAAGCAGAGCACTGTGCCAAACAGGAGAGCTGAGAATTACTGCTGTGAAACTCCAGAAGAGATGTTCGCAAGTCAATTTCTTCCCTTACGTTCAACCTCTACTTTCTCAGATCTTTCATTTATCCTCTCATTCCCTTCAAGTGGTTCCACCAGCTGGTAGAATCACAAGCCAGCACTTTATCGTACGTGCCCCCCTTATGCCATGGCAGCAGTGTGAGCACAGCCTTGCTGCACACACACACCAAGAAGAACGGCTCGCATCCCCAGCTATGATCTCCCACAGCTCATGCCTTTGAGGCAGGTGAATCATTAGGTAAGTGGCTGCCTCTATCTGTGCAATTTTCAGAAGTTGCTCACGCACAATAACTAAACCAAGCCTGCTATACTTCCAAGTGTCAAACAGAAGTGGAAAATATCAGTGGTGGAATGACTGCTGGCTGCCATATAGAAATACCCTTACCTTTATTGTTTCTTGCCAAGCCTCTAGCTTATCAATAAAACATTGAGAACAGCGCTCTCTGTGTCGAGGGAAAGGAGCCAATAAACATGTGTTGTCTGCTCAGTGAAAAAATCCATGATGCTAATTTTGGAAAACATCACCTGGCAGAAACATATAAATACAGAACGAAAAAGGGAAAAAACAGACTGGCAACACTGTGAATCCTAGTGGGACACTGTTACTGCAGAGGAAGCAGCAAGAACTGAAGTATTTATAGGCAGCCCAAAACCACTGCCAGAGTCAGAAATGGAAGCAGGAGACAGAGTATGGGACCCTACAGAGCCCTGCTGCCCAGGAACAGCCCCAGGTTGACAGCATCTGCAGCACAGGATGAATTACAAGAGTCGCTGTATTACGCAAAGGAACTTGCCTTATTTAAGAGACCCTAAAGACCAGAGAGCGTCGTGGCAACCATCAGCCCCATAGCTACAGCAGTCCTGCAGAAACACGTACCGTTAGCAGCATGGCATTCCTAAAGGCCCCAGATGGAAAAAGCAAGAACAACGATGACAGTGAGCACCGACACCACCGCATGAGAGCGAGTGTCATGGGATGCTAACGTTGCCATGGCAATGTCCTCATACCATGTAACGTTTTGACACTGTCTGTTTTCTGGGAAGCAGCAAGGATGTGGCAGCCTGCAGAACCTGCGTGGAACGGCTGTTAGAGCTTCGCCACGGCTCCTGCTGCAGCCAGCAGCCAATTCCGGCTGCCCGGGGATTGGACGTTGACCAATCTGGCAGCTCCACTTTCTAAAACGCAGGAGGAAGCTTTTAAACAGAAACAGCTCCATACATCACTCCGATTTAATATGCAGACTGCCAGGCTGAGCACTAGCCTGCACACCTACTTTCGGCATTTCTTGCCCCGGTTTCCAGACCAGCATTCTCAATGATCCTCCATCAACTTCTCTGAATCACAGAACTCAGATGAGCTCAGTACTCCGCTCAGCCTGGCTGTGTGCAGTGATTTAATACCTTGGCCTTTCTACTCACATAGAAACAAAAACCCAAGTCCTAAGGGATGTAGCTGTGGGTTATGCGATTCCCACTGGCAGATGTACATGGATCACTCAGATAAGGTACAAAAAAGCGGTGTGTTTTCTGAGAAGCATGTTCTAAAATCATCACTGACCAAATGGGAAACATAACACCGGGGCAGCAACTCATTTTGTTGGTTTCGTTTTGTTAAGGGGGGGAACAGAGGACTGCAGTCAAACCTTAAAGTCAGTCTGGACCACCACCTACCTTTACTGTATGCTTAACAAACCCATCACAAAGGTAAAAGGTCTGTACACAAGTGCTGCAGAGCAACTGCTCTGATCCCTTGGGCCACCAGTGGGACTTCACAGCAGTAAACAGAAGCAGAGAAAGCTGTTGGGTCTTGTTTGCCATGACAGAGCTATCCAGGAATGACCTGACTCCAACAGCTGGATGTCTAATGAGCACGAAAAAGAGGAAGAACCTTCTCATTTGTGTTCCTGACAGAGTGATCAAAAAACAAAACATGGATGTAAAGCAGCAACACTTAAATCTTGAGTCAAGTTTTCCCAACTTTTTGCTAACACTGTGATGACATGTATTGAAACAAGAAAGGAAAGGTAAAGAGTAGAAATAACAGTAAAAAAAAAACCAAACATCCATCTACCCACCCAACCCTTCCAAGATGCTGAGAAGCGCTAAACGAGGAGCTGGTTTTCCAACAACAACAATCTTGAACTTCTTAGACATCTTGACTGCTGCACTATTAATGTGTTGGCCACCCAGGGGGCAGGGTAAGTCCCCTGCTCACTGTAAATACTAGAGGCACTGGTGAGCAGCTGGCAGGAGCCCCACACCCACAGAGCAGGTCTGGCCCACGGGCAGCTGGGATGTTACACATAAAGGATGGCAAGCTGCAGACAGGGACAAAACCACGAGTGGGAGACCACCACCTCCTCAGCCAGACCTGCCACCAAAGCAATAGTAGTGATTCAGTAACTACAGTTACCTTTATTCTACTAACTGCGAATCACACCTCACAGTCCCCCGAACTGAGTGCTGCACTAGGGAGGTAGGGGGCAAAGAGAGAGAGGAAAAGAGAAGACAACTCCTGATGCACTGGAGGCAATAGGTTTCCAAAGATGCTGCAGTTCACCCGTGACCCTGTTACAGAGCTGTACTTCAACTGCCAAAGCCATCCTCAAAACATTTCAGTATCTCCTGAGGACAAAGCACTTATTACAGCCATTTATTCCAACCTTCAAGTCCTACATGCCAGTAGCACAGCTCTTGCTCAATGACAGAAACAGAATCCAGAGTGATGCTGATGGAATAAAGTAGTTCACCTTCCCAAATCAATAAGAGGAAATGCAGTAGAGGAACACATAGCTGTAACTTCTCAGTGTGGAAACCATTAAATGCACCAATGTCAAAAAAGCAGCTGGGCAGCCAGGCAGCCATCGTGCAATCAGAAAGTGGCAGGGAGCACATCTGAAATGGGAGCCATGAGCAACGCCAGGCCTGCAAACACCACACACACACCTGGGGTGCTGCACCCGAGTGTGGGGTGACAATCCCCCTCTGCCAGCAGCCCTCAGCCACAGCCCTGCACCGTGCTGTTCTGTGCAAAACTCAAACCAAACCTGGCTAGGCCAAAACGCCAAGGGCTGAAAAACAAGGGAGAGGGATGAGACAGCAGTTGTCATCATCACAGTTGTTTTCTGATTGTTAGCACAGGGCAGAACAGTTGTATGATGTGAAGTGTTGCTCCAAAGCCAGAAGTGACCAACTGTTTCCCACGTCATTGGGAGCAACACAATAGTACCACTTAATTTCCAGGATGATTTAGTCTACATTGTAGGCAAAAGTGTCCTTCTAATTAGGAATCTTCAATAGGAAGAGCTGTTCATGGGAAGGTGCAGGACAGCCTGCACCCTTAAGAGTAAGGAGGCGCTGGCATCAGTGTGAATTCCCCTTACTCAAAGTAGTTTTTAACAAAAACGTGACATTCAGCTCCATATGTGCTGTGCTCTCCAAACTGTTGGGCACTTGAATGCTTAGCTGGTTAGCAGTTCTTTGTGTGATGGAAGGTGACACAACGCTAACGGCACGAAGCTGAAATACGAATTATCTGCCACAGTGACTTCCCTGTGGCTGGATTTGGTTAAAAAATTGGGCTGCTGAGCTTTGCTTTATTCCTATATGAAATCAGATTGCATCAGGGCTTCCCAGGCTTCATATGCATGCAGTTTTGCAACAGCAAAACAAAAGATAACAAAAGCAGATTCAAGAAAGCACAGCTTGGTAACTAAAGCGGAGCCTAATTTGTGCACACCATAATTAAAGCAATGGCCCCCCACAGAGGCATCATTTGTGCTGCACGATCCCTGTTTTGACACACATTCCCATACATGTAGCATAGTTCTACCCTCTTCCAGAACACAAAACCAAGTCTCCAAGGACCATCATTACACAGATGGGTATTGCATTCAAAGCATGTTGAGGCAGCACTGGACCAGAAATTCTTATTCAAACATGCAAACAGAGCTTCGTGGCAGATGTCTGAGGGGGAAGGAAGCAGAGGGGATGGCAGGGCTGTGACACCCATGTAAACCACATCTCACTGCCCTACTGAAATGTGTAGGCAACTTACAGACCACTTCCTCAATTAAAACATTCACATTTCTAATCTAACCAAGGCACTGAAGCACGAGCAGATAGTGCTTCAGAATCTAATTGCACAGATAAATTATTTCTTAAAACAACTGCTCCAATCAAATCTAATTGCTCCCCTACACAAAGCAGAAACATACGTTCTGTCAAACAGAAATGCTGAAGCAAAGTAGTTACAGCATTTCACGACTTGTCCCGATGTAGAAATCTGACAGAGTAAAGCCTTCCTTTTAGCCTGGAGAACAGAGTGCTTTTGAATTAATAAATGTTGCATTAGAATTAATTTCACATGAAATAGAAGCAGTAAGGAAACAGTTTCTCCCAGGCAGAAAGCTTTTCAGGGACACACTCTTCTACTCAGAGTAAATTGACAGCAAAATAAAGGAAAAAGATATCCTTCCCTCTGTGGCTGGAGGGATGGCATCCAGGCAGCCCTGCGCAGCACTGCTCACAAGGCTGGTGTGTACAGCATCCTCAGAGCACCTGCAGCACGTGTCAGATAGTCCCATTCGAGGGAAGGAGGTGGCATCATCGTTTCCCACTACTCAGTACTCTAAATTGAGTGATGCAACAACCAGTGCTATGGGGACAGCAGACTCCCTCAGAAACCCCATCAACTCACTGACATCCCTCCCCTCTGCAAACCCACAGCCAGATGACCACCAAGGAGAAGCTGGGAGCAGTGACAGGCTGTCCCCAGCCCCAGGTTGCGTTTTTGGGCAGAGCAAACCAGCCTGGCCCTCAGGGAGCGCTCTGCCTGCGGTATGGCACAGCAGGACCCAACATGCGCTAACAGAATTCTGCAAGGAGCTGTTCTGGGTGTAGAGGAAACTGCCACAGAGCTTAGTCTGTAACTGCAGCCCACCCTTCAGCAACCACAAACACGAGCACCTCCCCGCATACCTGTTCGTTCCAAGGCCAATTCGGATCTGTCCTGCATACAGCGCTGGTTAAGTCCTGGAGTTTAAACCCCTGCAGAGTTCCAGGGATGAACTGTAATTTCATTTGCGAAAGGTTAACAGGGAAAATGCTTAACATTACAGCCACGCAAATAATTTCCTTGTCCTGTGAATGTTCTCTGCATGGATGCAGTTGCCTACCTCACCAGGAACCAACAAATCTGGTTTTAGAGCATCCTGTAACATCTTTTGGATAAAAGCTAGAAGGACTAAACTTCAATACAAATGCAGATCACGTGAACCCCAATCCAAAACAGTGTTACAACTGAAAAAAATCCATGGCAACTAAAACTTAAAAAGCTACAAAAGAAATCTGCTTAATAACTTTATGACTCTTTAATGTTTAAAATTATATAAAACTTAAATGGTTAAAATTAGAGAAGTCCAACAGATAAGGCAAAAGCATTTTCTACACTAACCTAACAGTGCACAACCAGCCCGTTATCCGAGCCCAACATTCAATGTTACATTAATATTTCACATGGCTTCTCTTCAAAGCAATTGATCACAGCGCGGTGCATCTGTCAGTGCTTGATAGTGTGTGTGAGCAGCTTCCATCTCGAGCTCAACTCTTCAGAACAAGCAGCTGCCACAAGGAAGGCCTGCTGTCAGTATCCAGGAGACATTTTGACTTTGGAAACCATTTTCTCCCTGCCGCACACTCAGTTCCAGCTGGCTGAGGAACCATTGCACCCTGTGCCTCATAGCATGGCGGGGTCACCACGCACACAGCCACTGTGCTGGGACCCCACGCCATCAGACTCCACCGCCATGCGGCTATGGCCTCAGTACGTCACAGAGCCTCTCAGCTCCTCATGCTCTCATAGGTGTACAATCCTGAAGTCACTCAAGCTCATCCCTGTGCTCATGGTGTGCCTGGTCTTCAGGGCCACTGTATGGGCAGCATGAGCCACGGCTCATCTCCCAGACAGCTGCATCTGTCTCTTGTCAGAGCACACCTCAGGTGCCTTCTATCAGTGCAACCGGATTTCTTTCCCTACGAAACTGAGGCACAGGGTGGAAGAGAAAGGAGCTGGTGCATGTCTGCCCACCAGCCACAGCACAGCTGGAACAGACACCGGCATGAGAGGTGCTCCTGGATCCTGAAGTACAGGCACTATCTTCGGGCAACCCAACCTCCAGTTCTGGCCCTGAGAGCACCCAAGGCTGGCAATGTCATTCTTAGGAGACACCATCGAACCTGCAGACTCCATGGACTTCAAAGCAGGCATTGCCCCACCTGTGCCTGCAAGTAAAGTCTGTGTCCCTGGTCACACAGGCTCCTGCATGTGAGCCCACCCCTCCTCAGAGCTCCTGGACACCAACCCCCTTACACTGACTGTCCCTGGCAGCTCCCACCTAGAGCTTGCTGGGTTTTGCAAGCATAGCTCCAAGTCTGCTACTGCTACTCTCCACCAAATCCTCACTTCAGCAAGCAAAAGTTCAGCAGAACAGCCCCACTAACCTTGCAGGCCGTCCCCAGTCCTGGGAGAAGCTGTTCAAGACCTCTCTTGGCAAAAGGGTTTTCAAGCACTCTTCTGCAGCACTCAGGCCTCAGTTGCAACCTGCATCCAGACCTCACAAGCTGTCTACAAGGCAGGTTCCCACAGTCATCATAAATCCCCAGCACACTATTTTTAACCTATGTGCACTTGCCACTTGGCAGTTCAGGTCTTTCTGACATGCTGCCACCAGCAGAGCTGATTCTAGCCAAGGGCAAGACAAAGCATCATGGCAGATCCTCAGAACAACCAAGATTTATGTTCACACTTACAAATAAGGAGGGTTTCAGGCTCGCATCTCCAGAAACGTGCACACGCAGGGGGCAGCCACAATAGAGTTAGTGTGCTTGTGATGGACAGCAGCCAATACGACAGGAGAGCAGAGGGCCCTGGGTGGCAGGCAGGCTGCAGGCAGCCTATCACACCCCAGCAGGGCAGGGGAGCAACACAGAACCACCTGTACAATCCTAGTAAGTAAACCTACTTCATAGCCCTAGGTACGTCTCCATTTGGACGTCTGCACTTAGTTTTCTGTAACCTCTTTATAGCCTACTACTCGATAACCGAAAAATTATCAGAGCGTTGGCGTTTGCATAAGCTAAAACAACAATTAGGCAGATAATAACTGCAGTTTCAAAATCGTTAACTTCCACTGACATTGATGGGGACCCTGGTGGAGCGAAGAGAGCAGCACTGAGCCAGCAGGAAGCACGGCAACATTACCATTCGCAGACCAAAAGAGCGATTAACCTAGCGTCCTTACGCTACTGAGTGCAGACAGTAATTTCTGTTATTTCAAAGCCCCACTGCAGCTTACTGGTGAACAGAGCTCAGTGTTTGCTCAGAGTACCCTCTTTGTGTAAGCAGCTGAGGAACGAGCAGGGTATTACAACACAGGAGTGCAAATTTCAGTGCCACTCCACATTGGTCTCTTAGCAGAGAGACACACAGTCCTGTTTGCCACAGCACACACCAGGGGCTCAAGCACACACTCACTCACTGGCTCTGGAAGCATTCCAAAGATCACCACTTTCTCACTTCAGGTTCTTCCCATCACTGTCCTATGCACACTGGCCTGCTTCTCCTGCGTGTTATGTCACAAGCAGGCATCACCTGCATCTACTTTGCAGCTGAGAAATCAGTTCAAACTCAATGGTTTCGTGGCAGGCAGAATAGCTGTAAAAGATTACAAGAGTCTTCTCCTATACTGTCCAGAAGATGGACAGAGTAGAACAAAAGGGAAACAAATGTGCAGAAAAGGCCCATGATGAGTCAAAAAGCAGATCCATCTTCCAAGACTAAATGTGGGAAATACCAGAACCCACACGTACCACCAAACCCAGCTGGCAGCTCCTGCACCACCACCCCTCTCAGCACGGGCACTCTGACCAGTTTCCTCCCACTCCCCTTCCATCTGACCCACCCTTTGAAGCAACTTTAGTGATAAGCACAAAGTTTTCCTTGTTATCCTTGTTTCCTTGATATGAATTCTCATTTGGCTGCTTTCCCTTTCCACAGGGATGCCACAGTCATCCACCAACTCCTCGTTTTTTTTCCATAGGATGACTGTTCTCTTAAAGATGCAGCTCTCAGCTTCGGACAAGATGGATGATGTGTCAGTCTGAAATACGATTGTTATTTTGTCAGTGCCCATAGGATCAACTTTTTTTTTTTTTTTTCTTCTTTTTTGCTGTTGTCTCTTATGGAGAGCACCTTGCCAAATGCAGCATTCATCTCCTTGATGGGGCGATTAAGATACATATATATTTTTACTGGTTGGGGAGAGAGGGGGCAAGAAATCACTTTGCAACTTTAAGTGGTCAGAATCTCATTATTTCAGGGCTGTGCATAGCGATGAACATCACAGAATATCGCCTGGCACAATCTCATCATTTCTTTTATAAATCTCCCTTTCATGACATTTACTGTCTCAAAAAAATATATTACAGGCTTTTTAGCATGAAAAAACATTACAAAACAGCACAGACTCATTCTTGCTGTTGGCTCATACATGTCTGGATGCACATTAAGAAGCAGAAAATACAGGAACAATACTGCAACATCCCCAATGTACTGAACATCACCTCAACAGCTTTGCTAACATGACTAACTCGGGCAGGCAAGAGCCACTAATAAGCTGATGGAGAATGAGGTCTTAATTGTAGATTCATTTAATTCAGAAACAAGCACTTGTGTTGCATTAAGAACAGCCTATTAGCATTCATGCATGAGCATTCAGTAAGTGTGAATAAATAAATACAGTTCTGAGCAAAACCATTTTTCTAGGCACTGGAACATAAGGTATTTGCTTCACCATCACTCTGCACAGAGCAAAGAGGTCAGGCACCAGGGAATGGAATGCTGTCCAGGGCACTGTGTCAGGTTCTGGTACTCAAACATGTCTCACCATTAATCATTTCTGAAGCAACAGTGCCAGGAGTTCCCAAAGCTCCTATTATCGCCACGCATTCAAACCAAACCTGAACTGAAAATAAATAACGAGCAGAATTTTGAGAACAAAATTAAATATCTATCCACTGGGGGATGCAATCCTGTGCCCGCTCCCTGGCATCCTCGCAAGATGCTGATGACAATCACAAGTTAATCACACAGATGATGAATTTATTCTTACGTCAATTCCTCCAGAAACAACAACGTTAAAGGTGCAGCACTGCTGATTCGCCCATGTATTCCTGCTGGCATCTGCACATCCTGGGATGAGCTAACAAAGGCGCATGCCGGCATTTTGAGGGATGCAACCATCATGGTCCATGCTAAAACATGCCTTAGTTACCAACTTTCATCATTTGCTGCTCAGAGGATTCACGTTCAGTCTCTGGCACAGTTTGTACTGTGAAAAGCATCAATCATTTAGGATTGAGCCACTGGGGATAGATGAAGTGCTCATACACTGCTCTCCATTCACTCCCTGGTGCGCCCTCACTCCCCATCTAGTTGCTGTGCTGCCCTCCACTCCCAGTGCCCTTCCTTTGCTACTGCTATCCTACTTTGCTCACTGATGACCCTCTCCTTAAAGCCTGGCTTTATTTTATGGGCACAGGCAGAAATCATTGCAACCGTTCTGAAAGGATTTTGTACTCTTCTCATGATCCACTTAACTCTTATTAAACGGAACGATTTCCCCACTCCCCCATCCTGAAAGCAGCACGGCACGCTGTGCTAATGACAGCCCTAACCAATCACCCGAGAGCTGACTGCACATAAATCAGCAGTCGGCTGGTCGCAACGTCCAGCAGCAAAACCACCTCCTCCCTCAGCGCCGTCCTTCAATGCCTCACACAGGAGGGAGCTCAGCACAAGGAGAGGGCTGAAGCCTCGGCTGCTCATCTTGCACATCGCGATTTTGCTCTCAGAAGAGCGAGCGCGTGAAAAAACATCCCTCCTTTATTCTCGCACGGGCTCCCTTGCAGCACCCAGCCCAACGCACACGGTGGGTCCGACGCACCTGGTGGGGCAGGAGGGCTCCGCAGGCACCGCACAGCCCAGCACGGCCGCGTCTGCTGCCCCGCACGCCGTGCAACCCCGGACAGACGGACACAGACGGACAGACGGACACAGACGGACAGACGGACACAGACGGACACGCGCAGTCCCGCACAGCCCTCCCGCAGGGCGCTGCCCGCGGCCTCGCCTCCCCGTACCCGTCACCCCTCCCCGTACCCGCGTCCTCCTCGTCGAAGCTGTTCATGCAGGGGAAGTAGATGGCCAAGGCCTCGAAGGAGGCGGAGAGGCTGAGGCGGCTCTGCGACCGCTCCATGAAGAGCCCGGAGCCGGGTGCGCCTCCGGGGGCTTCGCCCGCCGCAGCCGCCGGCGGCTTGGCCAGCTTGGCCGCCCCATTCTTCACTCGTAGCACGGCCCGCGGCGTCTTGGCTGCTGCGGGGGCCTCGGCGAGGCGGCGGGGCGAGGCGGAGCGGAGCGGAGCGCGGAGCCCGGTGCGGAGCGCGGCCACCTGCTGCCGCCCGGCGCTCTGAGCGGCGCCCCGCCCCGCAGCCCAGCCCAGCCCAGCGGCGCCAATGGCGGCGCGAAGGGAGGGCCGGGCCGCGCCTCGCCTCGCCTCGCCGCTGCTGCTCAGCCGCAGGCCCTGCCCGGCGGGGTTCCCAGCGCCCCGCAGAAGCCCGTTCTCGGCCGAATTGTGGCAGCATTTACAAACACGGAGTGCACGTCCTTGCCTTTCACCCTCTCCCATCCCGTATTCCCAGTTCCCTCAGCTGCTCCCCATAAGTCCCCACTGTGCCCAGACCCCTCACAGCCCCGTTGCCCCTCTCTGGACGCGCTCCAGGCCCTGATGTCTGCGTGGCAGTGAGGGCCCACAGCTGAGCACAGCACTCGAGGTGCGGCCCCACCAGAGCTGAGCACAGCGATGATCACCTCCCTGTCCTGCTGGCTGTGCTCTTTCTGATGCACATCGGGATGCTGTTGGTCTTCTTGGCCACCCTGGCACACTGCTGGCTCACGTTCAGCCGAGCGTCGACCAACACCCCCAGCTCCATTTCTTCCACACAGTTTTCCAGCCACCCTGCCCCAAGGCTGTAGCAACGTGTGGGGTTGTTGTGACCAAAGCGCAGGACCCAACGCTTGGTCTTGTTGAACTTCATCCCATTGCCTCAGCCAGGTGAGCAGCCTGCCCAGGTCCCTCTGTGGGGCCTTCCTGTCCTCAGGCAGATCAAGGCTTGCTCCCATCTTGGTGCCCAAGGCCCAGCACACATAGTCAGGACAGGTCTCCACAACCTGTTCCAACTAAGATTTAGGCTGGTTTTGCAAAACCATTTAATAGATCCTGGTAGGAATTCGGGGTGCTGCAGAAGCAGAGTGAGTTTTAGCTCATTCCCAAAGGCTAGTTGCCTGGATTTCTCTCTTGGCACAGAGAATTGCTGGCACTGGCTCAGAAGCACCAGCTGTCCAGAGGAGCTGAACACTGCTTGCTCTGAAGTGGCATAGACATCATGACATCACCCCACCCATTTTGGGAACCAAGTCTACCTTATTCACTGCAGCTGAGCTTTAGATAGGGATGAGATGGAGCACATCTTCTGTCTGTGGCTTGCTCTCCCCATCAAAGATGCTATCATCTTGTGGTACGAAGGAAGATGTTCCTCACACACTTGTTCTTTTCACCCATCATCATCACCAAGAGCCACCCTATGGAATACAGCAGAAAGGCCTTTTAGTGCTCTTACAAAATGCAGATCAGAGTCCAAAGTAATCTTTATGGATGAAGCATAGCTGAAGCCGCTGTAAGCTGGGTGCTACAGAACAGCAACCTGAAAGCAAAATATATTTGCAAGTGCTGTAGCTCCACTACAGAGAATAGAAGGGAGGACACTCGGGGGTTGGTCATGTTTAGCACTTGCCTCAAGCCCACTAGAGCTCTAAGGCTGTAATAGAGCTAGAAACCTCATACTTGCAAACATTGCTTTTCTTTTTATTTCCATACACAGTAAAACACATAAGAATTATAGTCTGTAATAACAACTGTGTTTTTCTCTCAAACAGTTAATAAATAAATCCACAAAGTCACCTAAAAGCCCTTCCAGGGCTGCAGCATGTTTGTGCTGCCAAAGCCAGGCAAGCAGGGCTGTTCCCTGGGCAGAGGAGCCAGGAGGTGATGGCACAGGAGCACCCCCAGGGACACTGTGGGCAGGAGGTCCTAACAGCACTCTTGCTCCAAGGTCAGCCAAGGCACAAGCCCAGGAACAAACCTGAGGCCGGCTCACCTCTAGCATAGCGCAGACAAGAACTGAAGGTTGCAGGATGGAGTTTAAATGGAGTGCCTATTGAGGGACCCAGGTGAAGCTTTTCAGGGTAATTAAGGCTCATTAGTACATTCTCTAACCCTGGCAAACACAGTTGTTATTACTGGTGATCCATTTGGAATAACAAAGGTCATTTAAGTTTCAGATGCTAAACAGAGTTTGCAAGGCTTATCAATAGCAAGTGCATTTCTTAATCCAAAAACTAATCAGAATTTGCTGTGGAACAGCATTAATTCCTTCATCAAAGGATGGGCAGGCTGTAAAGCAGAAGGAACAGAGTGAACTTATTACAGACAATGATGACTCCAGGTCTGAGTTTTGAAAGGCAAGAACATCAGTGAGGAATGTATTACCATATGCTTAAGAAGAGATTTCAATAGCACCAATCAAGGCATTAGCAGAAGCTATAGGGACAAATCCAAGTGCATTAAAGCTGTTAGACAGCTCTTTCTACCGGTCCTGGCAGCGCATGCAATCCGAGGAGCAAAGGACATCTGTGAATCAAAATCTGCTTCCAGGTTCCCAGGAGCTACCTAGAAGTGCTGAGAGCTGCTTTCTATTTGTTCAAAGAGGAAGTTTCTAAATAAGGAAAAGCAATTTAGTCTTGCCTTTATGCTGCAGTCACCTGAATGTCTCTTGTTCCACTGCATTTTGAAAGCACAGTGATGGCAGATGGACTAATATGTAACGGACAAACAAGCCTAGCCTGTGGTTTGGGTGGCTGATCTCTGCTCCCACAGATGCCAAGTGATCTTCAATGCTTTTCTCTGTCCTTTGCTTTCTTCACCCATGCATGATCTGAGTGCCCCCAGCATCATCCCTTAGCTTTGGTGTCACCTCCCTCCCATTTGCCTGCTTTAAGATTATGTTTCTCAAGGCAGAGACTTGCAAAACTCAGCTACTTGATTACTAGTTGGGCCAAAACATCCTAAACCAAAAACCTGTGCCTTAAAGTAAGACAAAATACGTCAACAGCTGGAATTCAGAGAGGTTAAAGTCCAGATACCTGGAGGAAACAGCTTAAGAGCAATAAGGATTCAAAGTGAAGCTGGCAGCTGTTGGCCTAGAAGTCACTGGTCAGCATGAACAGAATGATCGTTGGGAGAAACTCGGAGGAGTGAGGATAAGCAAGGAGGAAAATTCCTGCGAGGCTGTAAATAAGCTGAGCGAAACTGAGAACAAACAAATGCAAGGATTTACTGCCTCCAGAACAGCCTGTCTGCGGCTGCTCCACTAGAAGAGGTTCATTGATTGTTTCCCCAGTGAAGTAGGCTCCGATGGATTGAACCATGGAAAGCTCTGATAGATTTTTCCTACTTTCTCTTTCTCTTCCCACTAGTCACGTTGCTTATATTTTGTCTTGAGTCTCAGGTGTCTGGGTCAGCTTGGGAAGTTATTTTTTGTGTGCTGGAGTGAGATGATTATTTATTATTGCTATTATTACTATTATTGTTATTGTTATTAATTCCTTGTTATATGTGTTGAAAGGATACTGAAGGCTGATGCCCTGAAGAGCCAGACACTGTACAAACACATGGTGGAAAACTTTCTCTTCCCCAAGAGCTCACTGTCTACATAGTCTAGACAAAGAACAGAAGGCAGAATAATTTTTCTTATACAAGTGCAGGTATGAAGCATGGGAGTTTTACTTGGTCTGCCCAAGACCACATAAGGAAAAGTTCTTTTGGAGTTGGGAATTGAATGCAGATTTCCTGCTTTGATCTCAAGACTACCTTCAGCTTTTTGCTAATATAGGCATTCTTTTTTCCTAGCCTCAGCAAATTTACATCATCCATGGGAAATAGTGCACATTGCCAAAGCGGCCAGACAGGTTTTTACAGCATCCTTTGCTGGCTGGAATCCAGGCAAGCTGAGAGGGCTCTGGTTTCTTAACAGTCCAGCCCCATTCGTGCCCTGCCATGGCATAGCAAGCGCTGCTGTAAGGGACTGGCCGGTGTAGCATGCTGTGCACAGTGCAGTTCAGAACAAACTGCCCTTCTTTAAACCCCACACCTCACTGGAAGCAGATTTGTTTTCAGTCTTGCTGTTTTTCCACCCTTCTCTTCTAATATCCTTTGTAGTCATCTCTCTCTCTGCCTTTAGTTATCAGAAACAAGCCTGCAAAGGTTGTTTTGAACCACTGTGGAGACAGAGCTGGGGAGGTGAGTAATGAGATGCTAAGCCGTCATCTTTCAGTCCTACATTCCCTCTTCTTGCTATTCCCAGTTCTCACATTTGTCTAGCCAGTCTTTTCCCAAGGTTAAGATTTGGGGCTCCACACCAGATCATGCACTCTGTTCTTGTGGTTGGCATCTACTAACTTCAGTTTCAGCCCATTCAGTGACTTCCACTCACTGGGAGCAGACTGCATGAATGGGTTGAGTACTGCTATGGGGTATCATTCAGATGACAATCTCTGCTTCACTCTGCCTTCTCAAATGTTGATTTATTGACTTTTTTTCCCCCTTTGGCTCAGACAGCAAAGGGGTGTTAAATCAGACTGTCTCTTTTCTGAAGATCCAATTGACTGAAACATGGGCCCTGACTGATGAAGTACAGGTAGTAGTAATTTGCAGACAAATGTCATCTGTTGCAATACTCAGCCACAAGCGAAAGGGAAGAGGAAACACCTACATGGGAAAAATATCTTAGGATCAGGTATTTGCTTATTATCCCCTGCCCTGATTTCTAAGCACAACATCTTTCTGGAGGCTGTGCTACTCCTTGGCTCTCTGGGCTTGGAAATGCTAGGCACAGAAAGCTTGAGAGAAAAAGAAAATGAGAAATCAAAAGCAGGAAGAAAGCCAAAAATGCTGAACTGGAGGAGGCACTGGGGGAGAAGGAAAGGACTGTGGAGCTTAACCAGTCAGAGGTTGTGCAGTCATGGGAAAATTCAACAGAGCTGGAAAGAAATGGGCCTGAGGCACATCCTATGGCCAAGGAGAAAACCCAAGAGGTTAAGTAGGACTTGCACAGTCCATCTAGCTCCTCTCAAAGGCTTCATAAGAGAAAACCCACCTGGAAACCAGATCAGTAATCCTAAGTGCCTGTGTATTGAAGTAGCAGGTTGATCGGCCACAAATGAGAGAGGTCTGCAGCTCAGGCAGATGGGCATCAGTCCTGCGTGGGTATGGAAACAAAGGAGCAGCCCCTGCAAATCCGAGCCACAGTGTCTTCATTGTACAAACCTTCCTGCAGAGCAGACATTTTGTGCAAGATATCCTGAGGGTTTAGGAGAGAGGATTGAAATTGAACAGACTGGCTGAATGAAAGCATGGAAATGTGCAAACTGGTTCCTTCCCTCCTTTCATTCATAGCCACTCATGGCATTGGCATTGTCACAAGAGGAGGCAATGCTGGGAATGACAGGTGGAATTTAGTGCATTTGAATTTTAATCAGCAATTATTGTAAAACACAGTAATGCTTCAACTGGTGGGTAATTTAGCTCCAATTCCAAAAATACAGACTGATCCACTCTAGCTGTAAATTTTCAACCTCTTTCTTCCAAGCAAACTAGCATATAGAAATGTATGAATGATAACCAAGCAAAGTAATGATGGCTGGAGAATTCGGATGGCTCAGAGCTGCAGAGCCAAATTACATAGCAGTAGTATGGCACACATCCCAGGTCATGCTTGGAAAGATTCAGGCTTACTTCTCCAACTGACTAAAAGGGCAGTGGCTGCACCCCTTTTCCCTGAGCACACACACAAACACATTTAATATCAGGGCTTGGGTCTCTTAGCTGCCAGAATGTGTGGATGCAATGTTCCACGCCGCAACGAGCCCCATCTCTGCTCCCTGCATTGGGCATCGTTGGTACGGCCGAAGCCTTTGGCTTTGGGACTACATTGCACATATTCCCAGCCTGGTTTGGGAAATATCTTTTTAAATGAGACTGCTGAGTCTGTAATGAGAAGAGGACAGAAATAATCCTGTGTGTGACTTCCACAGATGGGCTTTAGTACTTGTAAGAGTTGTAGCAAATGGATTTGCTCCGGGCTTGAATAGACATTGACAGATTTATAGAATGAACAGTGATGCAACAACAGAGCTACAGCAAAGCTGTGTCTAGGAAAGAGAAATTGCTGCTCACTGGAGGACACCCATCTGCAAGGGTGGTGCTGGCTGGCTCTGGTGCTCACATGGAAGCTGCTCTCATGTCCTGCAATATGGAGCGGCTGGATGACATGGAGAAGCAAAAATGCTTTTTCTTCCCCTCAAGAGCCAGCAATAGCTTGGCAAAATGTGGTGGTAATTTTCTGGTGCTGCCTGCAAGGCTGCTTTTACCTTTTTTTCTTTTTCCTTCTTGCTTTTTCCCTTCCTCCTTCCCCCAGGCTGTTAGAAACGTGTTCCAGAAGCGACAAAAAGGACCCACACGTCTGTAGGTACCAACAGGGCTAAATCTGTTGTACATTATGCACATTTTTCACACTGCAGCGTTTTTACTGAAGTCGATAGGAATAGTGTTACATAAGAAGCCCCCAGCAGATCTCTTGGAGAAGACTGTATGAGATAAATAATAGGAAGCTGCAACTCCAACTGTGTAACTACAAACCGAAGGCCGACCCAGCCAAGCTACAACGAGTGTTTTGCCATCATACCCTCCAACACTGCATCACCTTGCAAATGAGTGCAGACCTCAGGAGCGTGCTGGAGTCTTCACTGGTAAGCCAACATTTGCTTTCTCAGCAACCTTTTCTCTTCTGACATAACCTGCCCTAAAGCCAACAAACCATGTGCTATGGCTCACATGTCAGCTACGTCATCAGTGGATTGGCTTTCTCCGTGGTGCGACTCCTCTCTTAGTCCTTAGGAACACATAGGTGGGGATTTAAGGGACTGGGAAGAACGTCTGCCTCCTGAAAGTTTCATTTTAAAGGCATAATGTAAATGCACTGCAAGCATACCCTGGGAATTAATCTGTACATTGCTTTAGTAGTTTCAGAGCTATTGTAATTTTTATCACCTGTATACAAAAATACATTGACTCCTGGTAGCACCAGTGAAAAAACAGATAATATTTTCATGTTTTTACTCAGACTACATTCTGCACACAGCACTTGAATTTATCACTTTGCTTCTTATCTTACCAGTCTTGTTTTTATTCCCTTCTTCACATTTAATTTCAGTACTTTTTTAACGTTTGAAAGCTCGTTCAATCATTCACCTTTGTCAATCTTTTGCAGGGCATCACTGTCAACAGTACTAATGCAATTCTTTCTGGGTTTCGTGCTTTTGCTACAGAGAAATCTTCAAGTTCATCCAAATTGCTTTCAGTCTTCAAAACACGAGGCCCACTCGTTCGGATGTTCACTGAAAGTACTGTACCAACAGTTTCCCATATTTGTTAATTTTTCTGCCAAAAAGACTCCCTCACTTTCAAGTTCAATTATTAAGAAGTTTATCATTACTGTCTGAAAACCTGCCTTTTTTTTTTGCTGCCATTCTTAACGCCACAGGATTGATGCTCTCCAGTTCAGGAGATAGAGCAGTGCTGTGTTCGATTCCCTTGTCTCTGGTGGAAAATGTCTTCAGTTTGCTTTTGACAAAATGGAGTTGCAGCAGTGATTCAGAATTGCTGAAAAACTGTTTTAATAAAATAGCGCGCTTGTCAGATGAAAGAAAATATGGTTTCAGTGCATCTTAGAGGTCAATAAATCTGCTGCCGGCTGTCTGTAGAGATAACTACCTTGTCGTACAAGGCCCAAGAATTGCTGGCAGTTTGTTTCAGTAAAATGGTGAAGAAGGGAGAAATAAGGAAAGGAGGAATTTGACAGTCATTCAGTATCAGCATGTAAGATGCCAGCTCTTCTTCAGATCCACTGGGAACTGGATAGACCATGCAATACAGTAAGGCCAGCATGAGCTCCCATGGCTCGCATCCATTTCCATTCTTTCCCGAAGGAAGTGTCTAATTAACCACGTGTGGGCTAATGTTCATCAGTGTCAGCTCCACTCTCCAGCAGGGAGCTGTGCTGCAGGACCTGCACACCCGAGCACATGGAGATGCTCAGAGCAGCGCTGCCTTTCCCAGCAGCCAACCGCAGCAAAACACAAGTGGACCCATCCCCAACAGACTTTCATTTTTTAATTTACTTTCTGCTTGGTTTAGCTGTTTTCTGAAACAGTTTCAGCAGTGAAAAGCCTTTTCAGAATGGAGCAGGAAGATTTTCCTTCTCCTGAAAGTGCTGAAAGATGATGTTTTCATGCTGCCAGGCTTTCTTGTTGGGTTGCTTTCAAAACAAAATTCCAATGAAATACAGTCAGTTTTGTGAAGTACTTTGATTGTGATGGGTCTGCATGTTCTGGCTTAGATGTCCTCCTGCCTTTCTCTAATTCTCCATGTGGGAGAAGCAGGGGAAAGGCAGAGCAGGTGTCACATGGTGTATCAGAGGACCAGAACCTGACATCCACCTTCAGAAGTGAGGGAATGTGGGACAAATGCATCCTCAGTGCAGGGAAGAGCATGGCAGTGATGGGGAGAGCCACGAGAGCTGCCTCCACAGCCTGCTCCATCCCCTGCACTCCACCTCTGGCATCTGCCTCTGCCTTTCCAATGACCTCCAGCCAATGCCCACGGCCCAGTGACCCACCTGCGAGAGCAGATGTGCCTCCTCAGACTGTGTCTGCTCAGATGTGGGGCTTTTGGGGGTCATAATAGCCTTATGCATGATTATTTTGAACGGTGTCCTGAACAGTGTAGTCTCCTCTGCCTGGCTGCAGGCTCAGTGCTCTGCATAAAGCAGGAACGGAGTTGTCAAGGCCCCCATGTTTGTGCTAAGAGAGGCAGAGGCAGGAGAATTTTAATGCAGATTTCAGCATCCTGCAGACACAAAAAGAAATCCAGGCTTTGCAAAGTCAAACAGAAGCAGATTCATCCTCCTGGGAGCTACAAAATAGGTTAAGATGCCAAAAATAACCTGCTGCTAGTTATAGATGCTCCAGCTCTGTTACCAAGACACGAAAACTTGAGCAGGGTTTGACACAACACACTTGTTCCTCTCCTGTGTCATTGTGACCTTCTGCAGCTTCCCCACCCCAGATGCAGCCGAGTTACAGAAGGCTCTGTCACTTTTAGTTCCTCGTTCTGGTGCTTGTGCTCTAAGCAGGTCTCCTGCTGTAGAGTAGTGCCAGCAGTCCCCATTCTGCTTGTAGCTGGGGTCCCGCTCTCCTGCCCATGCCTGCTGCCCTCCATGAGCATGCAGAAGTGAATTGGGAACAGGTCCCCATGAATGGTCGCCCACCCCCAGCAAATTCACTTGCATGGAAACGTGTGCTCATTTTGTCAGGAAATGCAGATGAATCCTGGCTTCCAACTTTCAGGAGCACCTACAAGCAAAGGAGGAGCTGCCACAGGGTCTTAGCACTCAGCGTTCCTGTTCCTATCAATGAGGGCGCATGCAGCCCCCGCTGCCCTGGCATTCAGGCAGAGCAGCAAAGCCACCCAGCGTGGGCTCAGCATCCCCAGGAGAGCTGTGACCCAGGGATTTTTCTGAGGGCAATTATCCAAATCACAAATAATGCTGATACATTCCTGCTGTAGGGACCGTTGTGTTAGAGGAAGGGAAAACAGAGGAGCCATGACAGAAGTGGGCTCACCCTGTGTGCTCTGGGGTCAGGATGCTGGAGTGAGGCGGGAAGCACTATAGGTGCCCTCACCCTGTGCCCATCCCCTGCATGACCACCCGTGCCCAAAGCATACATTTGTGCTAACTGGCCATGTCTGTGCCCTGGTACAGCCCCTGCCCTTAGCATGGCTCTAGGAATCACTGGGAAGACAGCCTCTGTTCCCAGCTCCTGCCCAGGGCAGGCAGCAAAGAGGGCCACTGGAACAAAGGGAGATAAACAAAGGATAATCTGTCAGGCAACGATTCATCATTTAAAGCCAAAGCAAAGAAATAATTTCCCAGCTAGCACAGCACCAACCAGATGGGCTGAACCACTCCATCGGCAGGCAGGTGTCCCAGGGCCCAGAAACCATCCAGGCATGGCTGCAGGGCAGTTGTCCCGGGTAGCTCTGGTATTTCCCAGCACAGACAACCAAACCCTTTGCTGCTCCCACTGCTTTTATTGATTATTTATTTCATGTAACATTTGCACAAAGGACCAGAGGCGTCTCCTGCAGGATGCCTGCAGTGGTACAGCCGCTGCCTGAGGAGCAGATGCTTTGCTGGGAAATCATTTCCATTTGCAAGATCGCACATCAAGAAAGCAAACCTGGGCCGTTCAGAAGGGTCTGGAGGGGGGAGAAGGCAGAGAAGGACCGGAGGGATGTCAGGGCTATGGGAGGAGGAGATGTCTCTGGGCAGGTGGCCCCATCCATGCCAGGATGTCACAGGGCATGGCCCCTGCACGGCTGCTCAGAGCAGCTGCTGTCACCCTGCAGCCCCCCAGCCCGGTTTGGCAGCATGACAAGCTGCTGTCAGTCAAAAGCCTCTCAGCAAACAGAGGCGGTGACAGTTCGCAATGCAGCGCTTTTCTCCTCCACCCTGAGATGCGCTGGATCCCAGGATGTGTAAAATCTGCTGGAACATGTCAGTAAATCCCCACGCTACAGGAGGTCACCTTCCCTAATCTATGATGTCCAGTTGCATAACTGAGATCCTGAGCAAATAGCTTACATTTAATCTGTGCTTCCTTCCCTCTCAAGCGTGGCGAATCAATTCCTGGGTAAGCACAGCTCCAGCGCGGGGCTGGGAACACACAGTGATCACAGTAACCTCCAAAAGAGCCAAAAAACCAAGAGAAATGGACAAGGGGAGATTTTACTGCCCCTCATCCCACACCTCACCCTGTTGATTCTCTCAGTCATGGGGATTTTGGTACCTTCAGCACGGCGCTCCCTGCCCAGCAGTGGTTCTCAGTGATGTTTCTTTGGTCTGCTGATGACCTTTTGTACAAGCAGGGGTATTAATAGGATGTTCCATCTCCAAACATCCCCATCTCTGTGCTCCCCCACTCCACCACATCTCTGACCTCTTCAAATAATGAGCCCTACATCTCATCAGGGTAATCCCAAACCCAAACACACTGCCACCGACTGCCCACATCCCTGGGACAGGAGGCAGCTCCCTTCTCCCTGTCCCTGTTCAGATAAGAAAGTGCTCTGCACGTCCATCCTCAGCTAGACACCATTGGGCAGGAGATGCTGTGCTGATCATGCAGGGCAGGGAAATAACCCCACAGCCTTTAGTGCGATGTCCTGGGGGAAACAGGAGTGGAAAGAGGACAAAGCGCTGGGGCTGCGCATCCTCCTTGGTGCAAGGCTGTGAGGGGGCAGCCATGGGGCCAGGGCTGCTCCCACCCCACAGAGCATCTTCTGCCCAGGAATTAGAAGCGTAAGTCCCAAATCTCCTAATTTACCCTGACTTTTTCTCTTTAATAGTATTCATGGTGGGAGCCATCTGGACTGGGTAATTTATTAGCTTAGAATAATTCAACCGCTTTGCTAATCTCATCCCATTTCCCAGGGTTCCCTCCAGGTGCTCGGTGGTACGGCGGGATGGGAGTGATGTGCTGAGGCTGCCCTGCATCCACAGTCCTCCGAGGGCCAGCAGCAGCCCCACTCCATCTGCTAGATGAGGGGGAAACAACTGAAATGGAGCTGTATATGAAAATGTATATTTGTAGATCTGCATCTGTATACATCCATGTGCACTCAACACTTCAGCAAAGGCTGAATGGTTAGGACCACGTTTGTGTTCCTTTAGCACTGCCAGCTCTCTTGGTGGGAAGCTAGAGGGTGCCACACACAGTGGGTTTTCCATGTGGCGTGTCCCTGCCGCTCGGTAAAGGCCACCATGGCAGTGGTGCAGGGGCACAACCTTCCCATGGTGTCCCTATCAGGACAGAGCTTGGCAGTCCCGGGTGGTTTGGCCACCCTACAGCAGGGCTCCTCCCAGCCCCAGGGACTGAGCAGCTCTCGAGCCACAGCAGCCGCCTGCTGCCCCAAACACTGGCCTTGTTGCAAAGTCATAATTGAGTCCATATTAGCCTAAATGATTAAACTGCCCTCTGTTGAGAGAAATCAATTTGCCAGCAAATTTCCTTCTGCTCAGCTCGCAGCACCAAGGGCTCTCAAGCTGTGATCTGCTATCAGGAATATGTGGGGATGGCTCCAATGGACATTGTCTTTGGTCCTGGGGACCCCTAGTCTGGGGGGGCACACTGCACCGCCCCTGCTGCCACCACTGCCCCCTCCTCTCCTTTCCTCTGCAGGAGAAACAGCAGGAACCACAGGAATGAGATCATCTGCTCCAAAATTACTCGTGCTGAATTAATCATCCAGCAGTGCAGTGGGAGCAGCCTGGGGACACTGGGGATGAGCAGGGAACTTGGGGAGTCCGGCACCGCGATGGGCAGGGGCTCGCTTTGCCTCATCTGTGCCTGAGTTGGGGCTCCCACCAGGCTTCATGATGGCTCTCCCTCCTGGGAAGGCACAGGGAGGCAGCCCAGCTCTGAGTCCCTTCAGCACTGGCATGGCAGCACTGAGCCGCTGTGCCCTGGAACAGAGCTGGCTGCAGCCTCGCCAGCAGCAGGTCTGGCCACTGCCTCCATGCCAAGCCAGCTCAGCGCACAGCTGCGATTAAGTTATGGCTCATATAGGAGTAGGGCTGCCAGAAGACATCAAATTACTTCCCTCTGCCATCACAAATCAGAAGTCCTCACATCTGCAAGAAGCAACTTGCCCTGGTCCTGCTGGCCATGTCCCTGCCCACTGCCCTGTGCTGACTGCTTCTCTGCCCTGCAGCTCCCAGCCAGGGAACCATCTGGGTGCCAGGTGCTGCAGGGCCACAGTGCCGGCAGGGCTGCAGCTGGATGCAGGAGAGAGGAGCTGGGGAGGCACCTGCCAGCACGGGGCAGGAGGTGAGTGTGCTTTCTCAGTCTAAAGATGGGGGTCTTTGTGCTAAAGGCAGATCCATGTGATCCCATGATGCAGGTCAGATGAGGAGGAAACTATTTACCCAGAGGGGGTCAGACCCTGCATTGCTGCCCAGAGCTGTGGGTGACCCATCTTTGAGGGTGCTTGAGGCCCTGGATGGGCCCTGGGCAGCCTGAGCTGGGGGGGCAGCCAGCTAACAGCAAGGGAGAGCTGGGTAGGCTCTGAGATCTCCTCCTACCCTATCATCCTGGCTGTAATCCCCCAAGGCTTCTTTTGGTTTCTAGGGATGCTGGGAAAATTAGATATTTTTGCCTCCTTTTGGTGCCTCCCTGAAAATTGTGTGCTTTAATGAAATGTTTGTGAGTAAGCTTTAAGTAATCAGCAGCTCAGATAGGATACAAATTCTTTTTCTTTTTTTTCTTTTTTTCTTTCTTTCTTTTTTTCTGCTCATATTTTGCCCATTTCAGAGAATCTGCAATATTTTTCTGGATTTATGTCCATTGTAAAACCAAGATCCTGTCCCAAAGCAGCCATACCAAGGTATGGCTGAAAATATAAAGACTTAATAAAAACTTATGCAGTAATTTGGCTCTTAATCCCAAATACAATCTCTCCCTGCAAATAACGGCAGCCTCTGCAAGATTAAATTCTCCCTACATATTGTTTGTAGGCCTGATACCTTCTATCAAGCTTAGAAGGGTTTTAGGTTCTTAAGTCATGGCTCTGTAATTGCACATCTGATTCAGCTTGTGATGCAGAGAGCTCCCAAGGAAGCTTTTGTAAAGATTTCTCCATGTCTGACAATCGTGCGTGATGCTGAGATGCATTTTGTATATCATGCAGTGCAGGGAAAGTGCAAGGCCAATGATTACTTAAAGCAAAATGCCTGCTGCCCTGTGGCTTGCTGCAGAAATGCCCTGCAAACTGTGCTGGTTGTCCATGCCTTGCTCACTCAGCAAAACGTCCTGGACAGGTTATATTTAACCTCAGCTTGAGCATCATTGTCAAAACCTCCCATGCAACCTGCCTGGGCAGTGTCATAATTAATACTGCCCTTGCTCAGGCTACAAGAGGAACATGCGACGGCTCAGCTAGCTATAAACCACAGCAGAGATTCCATCTGGTCCAACGTCTATTTATACCTCCCCAGCCCCAATTAACTTTGGAAGTTGGGGCTGGTGGTTAAGTAGAAAAACGGTTCTTGAAAAGCGAGATGGGTGTGCAGTGAGAGATCCTGGGGGCACAGAGAAGCTTAGGGCTGAGGTCGGTTCCTGTGTCCTCCGCACTGCAGGAAGCTGCTGTGGCCGTGTTAGCTGGCCGCTGCAGGGAGTGCAGAGCTCATCCTTGAGCAGGAAGGAGTTAATTTTGTCAGGAGGCTCAAGCTGACACTGCCGCCTCTGGGGAAGAAGAGTCCTGGGACTCTGTGCTTTCTGCTCTGTGGCATGCATGAAGCAGTGTTTCCAGAGTTTCCAGCCTCACCAGCTGAACTCGAAGCTCACCAACTGTGCCCCAAGAGCAGGGTCAGGCTGGGCCTGCTAGTTCTCCTTTGTTCCTAGGGGCTCCCCTCTGCCTGGTGTCTGCAGGCTGCATTGGCTTGCACATCCTTGCCTGGGGTTGAACAGAGACATGTCAGCCCGAGCTGAGCCTGGGCTGGGCACAGTGGGTGTTTGCAGCAGCACAGAGCCTGGGAGAGGGCCTGTCTGGGCCATCGCCATGGCTGTGCCGTGCCCAGCCAGCACTGCCTGTTCTCTGTGCCCAGGAATATCTTATTGCCATGGTTATGGAAGAAAGACAGCATGAGCAACGCACAGCGAGCAGCAGGTCTGACCAATTACGATGATGGTGGGGATGGTGGCATCGCAGCTTCTTATTTTTTCGTTATTTAGATACATGGGCGTAGAAGACTACAGAGAAATGAGCACCAAGGGAACATGCTGTGAGGGATAATAACTGCCCTTTGAAGGTGGGAGCACAGGCTCAGAACTGTCAGAGATGCAAACGGCGGGATTTGACTGAGTCCATCTCCCAAGGACGTGGTGCTGTGGCAGTAGTGTGAATTTGCCTCTGTTCATACTCAGAGGTCACCATGTTATGATTTCATAAGACCCTGTACTGTGACAAGCTGCACTGAGCTTCTTTTCCTCACTGGGCAGCGATTTATCTCACAGAATCTATAAAACCACTAAGGAAAAAATGTCACCTCGTGTCACTGGCTTATAAGCAGGGTGGGAGGAAGGGGAGAAGGACGTGGTGATTTCCATACCAAGGAAAGCACTATTACAATGTCTGGTTTCTTCCAGACATTCTCATTCATCCGCAGGACCTACAGATACCCACATGCACCTCCTGCCTGCACGCCCCACTTCTGTCCCACCCTGCTCAGGAGCCACTGCCTTCCAGGGGAGGGATGCAAGAGAGCAGAGCACTGCCAGAGCCACGAGCACCACATGCAGCCCTGCATCCCAGAACCTCACTCCTTCAGCCAGGAGCGGCCAGAGGAGGCGAGCAGTGGGACACACATCCCTCCTCGTGCAGCAGTGCAGTGGGCAGCTGGCAAAAGTCATGTGTTAGATTAATGTGCCTTCCTTCCCTTCTGTGAGCCGGTTGCAGACTCCTCTACTTCATTCTTTCTTTGAATCTCATCAAGAATTTGTCCTGAATCCTTACTCCCAGGAATGAGTGCCAGAAAATTCACTTTGTTGCTTGGTTGTGACTGATCACGAATCACATTAAATTTGCCTGTGCCCTTACCAGATATGTTGGCTGGTTCCTGGTCTGTGTTATGCTGTTACTGCTCTGAGAGCAGGAATGGGAGTGCAGCCACTGCATGCAGGGGTGCAGGCTGAGGGGGCTGCAGTCTGGGGCTCCACACAGTGCCAATATCTAAGACTCTGATGTAGAAAGGACCGTGAATGCTTGAGCCATTCTCTGTTTCTTTGCTCTGAGTAGCCAGTTCACAACTTTCTCCTGCACTGCACCCATACCCACACAACCTTCTGAACAATCTGGGAAAGCAATTAAATGTAGTGAAAAACAGTGTGCACAAAGCAGTGGATGTGTGCATAGGGACTTGCATGGGTGAAGCTTGCTGAGCAAAGCCACAGAGCCAAAAATAAGGAACAGAAAATGAAAGAGAACTGGCATTGCACCTTGCTGTGGCCCCCATGTGCAGGTCACTATCTTGGCAAGAAATACGTATCTCCTCTTTCTTATGCTCTTCTGTATTATTATTCTAGGGAGCTTATAAATGCCCAAATAGTGGATTTCCTGCCATGGCAGCAGCGTGGCTGTATCCTGGTTTGTCACAACTAACTTATGGATATGGAAGCCCTCTAGATCCACCTGTAAAGACTCCTTGCTGATCTCTCACCACCATCACTGCAATCTTTAGGACTACAGGACCCAGAGAAAGATGTCTGTGTGCTCAGGAGCTCATTTCACTTTCCCAGCTCTATCAGTCTGCTAAAACATTTCTCTCTGCTGTGCCAGTTTGCAGCAGCTGCTGGGCGGCAGGTGAGGGAGCAGGGCTGGCACTCAGTGGCTGCTGTCACCCACGATCCCAGGGCTCTTGGATTTGCTGTGCTTCCCGCAAGGGGTCTGGCAGAAAATTGGTTTAAAATAAAATAACACACCCTGTCTCATTCTCTGGGGCTACGGTCACAGATCCTCCCATACATTTATGTTTGTGAAATGTTTGTTTGCATGCGGGGTGGCTTTTTTATCCCTCCACATCTCAAACTCATCCATCTTTGGGAACTAACTCCTGCTATCTTCATTCCACCATTTCTTTGTCCCAGTTGCTTCTTTATTAAGAGCATTTTGTCTTCCGAGACAGCTGGCATTAAAATGGATAATTAGATTATGTTCTGGCACTCCAAAGGTAAATGCATTAACACTTTCCCATATAATCTCCTGGCCTCTGGCTGATCTGTGAGCATTCAATAAATGAATCCAGCCTGAAATAAAGATGTTTTGCAGAACCAGGCAGATCTTTAGTACGAACAGGGAAGCCTCAGCTGGGATTTTCAAGACAGCCTCACGCTGTTATGAGCTTCGTGCCTAACAGCGCGTTGAGCCCTGGTTGTCCTGCATCTCTGCTCTTGATTTTCTGTCCATACAAACGTGAAGCAGACAGTCCATTTTCTGTGATTCTTGGGAGCGTGTTCCTGCTGAGGGAACTCGGGTGGCCCACAAGCAGCATTGCTTTCCTCCTGGGAAGTGGGACTGACCCACAGTGCTGGGAGAGCAATGCTTGGGATGCTGAGCTTCAATACAAGGTGCTGAAATGAAGAGTAGTTTCAGATTCTCTTTCTCTCTTTGCCAGACCTGACTGCTTTCCAGGTTGGCAGAGGGATGTCATTTTGCTTCGGAAATACCCAAAGACAGAAGCTGAGCTTTCCCTGCAAGGCTTTACTTGCTTTGTGGAAAAAGCAGCTCCATTCTAGCAACATACCGAATGTGGTTACTGAAATTTCCTGCAGATCAGTGTCCTGAAACGTCCTTAGTTTGTCCTTGGGAGCGGTGGTAGCTTCATGATATCGGAACAGCTTTTTCCTGTGAGAATAGCAGGTGGCAGGAAGAAAATCACTTTTATTTCCAGAGAAAAAGACATAAAAATTCCAAGAAAAGTGGAGTTGTGGAGTGAGGCTGGGATAGTTTGCAGCTTGAGTCTGCAGAACTGCTCTATCTTTGTCATGGAAGAAGTGAGAGAGGGCATTGCTCCATGTCCTCTGCCTCCATCAGTTTAAGCAGCACACCTCGAATACCAGAGCCTGCTGGAAGAACTGGCATATGAACATGAATTAGGAGGCAATCTTATCCAGGTTGCTGGGGAAAGCTCTAGAAAGCCCATCCCAGAGCTGCACACTGAATTTCTGGGGAGGAAAGCAATTATGAGCACTGAGTACATGAAATAATCCTCAGCGCTGGTGTCAGACAAATATGCCCTTGTAGCTTCCCATGCTGTTACTGATTAATCCTTTTATCAGCCCCGTGCCATCCTCAGAGTTATCCCCCAGCTCTGATCATCAGCAGCCACTTCCTTGGAAGCTCCCATGGACTGTTAAGCTGCTGATGGCCCACTGGCTGGTGCCTATTAAGAGGGACACCTTGAACTACAAACCAGAGGCTGGAAATGTGCTGCTTCAGAGCTCTCACTCCGACTTCCCTGAGAAAAACAAAGTTTTTGGGAGTCATTTACCCGGGGAGGCAGGAGAGCAGTCACCTTTTCTTTGTATCTGATTCACTGCATGCCCCAACCTGAGATTTTGGGCAGAAATGGAAGGAGGGAAATTGTGGTCCTATTTAAGAGTAGATAAAGCTCTGCTCGTTGCTGTAAACTCTTTTTTTGGCAGTCAGGTTCTGCACTGGATGAAAGCTAAATATTCCACGCACTTGTTCTCATCATGAAGAACTTGTTCAGAGCTCTGGGCAGCTTGTGTAGTTCTTCAGGATTCAGGTTTTTTAGGCCTTCAACATAACAACGCCAAAAGCTCAGATGCTGGCATTTCTTTCCAGCCCACTCCTACCTTTGGAAACTGAATTTCCTTGCTGGCATCTTGAAAAGGCTTGTTTTTGTTCCTTGAATT
The DNA here is from genome assembly GCF_019232065.1 of Centrocercus urophasianus. NCBI lineage: Eukaryota > Metazoa > Chordata > Aves > Galliformes > Phasianidae > Centrocercus > Centrocercus urophasianus. The sequence goes on from NW_024884955.1 coordinate 5,398,262, forward strand.
CTTTTAGGCATTACCTGCCATTGGAAATGCACAGCAACTCCACAGGTCTCAATAGCTACAAAATTCATAGCGATGTATTTTGTTCCATTTATGCTGGTTTTCTGCACTGCCACTACTTGCAGGCTGTAATAAATTACCTGAGTTTGATTCACGACGTAGAGTTCACTGCACTTGCCCAGAAATAGCATTCTCTGTTTGGGACTCTACTGCCAAGACTGCATTCCTGGAGCTGAATTTCTACCCTGTCCAAGACGTTTATTCTACCCATATTTCCCATCATACCATTTTCTGCTATTTAGGTCATTTATATTTTCTTGCTCTCACAGTTCCTTGCCATATGTTGCTCTGTTGCTTTGCAGTTTTGCTCTTACCTTTGTTGTAAAGTAACCTTCAGACTTTCGAACTAAAATAGGTGTTTGACCACAGTCCAAGCTGCATTTAATGGAAATCTGTACCAAACCACACACATTCCTTGGATAGAAGGAAGAGCTGCAAGATGCCCAAACCACTGCTTAGCCCAATGTTTAGCTGACAGGGGGCCATGCAGAAAAACTGCTGCTTTTTGCTTTAAATGCCTCTTGAAATTAATAATAATATTGAATTCTATCTTATGTGAGGTGTTTATATCTGGTTTGAGTTTGGGTGATCTCGTCTCTTCACCAGACTTTCATCAGCCCTCTCTTACCAGAGAGAAATACCCCTTACTTCACAGTCCCACCTTACTCATGTCATGGCTTTTTGGCAGTAAGTGCCCCTGTGAACAGCTGCTTTCAAGGACAAAGCACAGGTAGAGCAATGTTTCATCAAAAAATCTCTGACAAACACCTTGAGACCTCACTACGAATCGCAGTTCTTGCATTTCAACCAGACTGAGGCATTAGCTTCACAAAAACGAGGTGACATATCCCACCAGTTTTATGGCTTTGCTGCCCTTTTTTTATATGTTTTAATTAAATAAAAAAAAAAAAGAAGTTTTGTCAGTTATATACATTAACTTTATTTTTTATGCTGTTGGCCCATGCTGTCAGAAGTGGACGTGGGTGGTACGGCATTTTGTTGCCATGTGACAGATGGCAGCAGAGGGGCAGTCTGACCCAACGGTGACTGAGATGGAAGTGCGTATGAAGCAAAGATGTGTCACCGAATTCTTCCACGTGCAAAAAATGCCCCGCGCTGACATTTGGTGACACCTGCTGAATGTTTATGGACAGCAAACAGTGGGGGTGAGCACAGCGAGGCGCTGGGTGGTGCGTTTCAGCAGCAGTGACAGCAGGTCATCCTTGCTGGTGCTGATTGTTACAAGCACAGCATGCAGGCCTCTGTCCATCACTGCTGAAAATGCATAGCTATAGTGGTGACTGTTAAAAAAAGCATGTTCTGTAGCTGAGAATGTGCTCTGTTAAATAGTGTGATTGTGCTCTTTGTATTGGTTGCAGTTTACATGGAAATATTTAGGAGGTATTACTTTCAGAGCAACCTTCATGATGCAGCCCTAGACAATTCCTATTCATGCAGCCCGGGCAAGCCAAAAGGTAGGATGCCCATGTCATAGCAGATGCCTTAATCCAGCATCCTAATTCCATTCAGCATCATCCCCTCCCACATCAGTGATCTGTGCAATTCAGTTGTGGAACAACTGGAAGGCCCAGACTATGGATGCAGAACAGAGAGGGGGAAAAAAAAAAAAGAGTAAGAATAAAAAAATAAAGCACACTTAGTAGATTGCAATTGTATTTCGAATGCTTTCTTTCAGTATGGTAGTGTAGCACCTTCCCTTTTTCTTTGGGTGACGCTGCTGGGCAGCCAGCATCTCATACGCAGTGATCGTGCACTGCCATCACCTGTTTGCTTCTGGTATCTACCTCAGCCGAGATCTGCTTCCAAAATAGAATGACAGAAAAAAAATCACAAAATCTGCGCAACCCAAGAATTCATTCCTTAAGGAAAACTCTCAGTCCATGCAACAACTTGATCCCTCCACTGCAGGGCCTCGCTTCAGCTGTTCCTTTGGCTGGAGCAGGATCCTGGAGCACATCTGTATGAGCAGTGCCAGGACCAGGAGCAGTGGCCTGGTCCTGAGCTGAGCAAGGGGGGCATTTCTGCTGGAGGGCAGCCTGGTCTCTGTGCTAAACCCGTCCACGGGCTGAGGTAACAGCCCCTGCGATAACAGCTGCCATTTCATGACTTTCGTAGCTCTCTTCCCAGCTCCATGGATCCTGCAGTACCTCCTCAGGGAGGTGGTGCTCTGAAGACCTCCCAGCTGAGGCTGAGCAGAAGCTCCAGCCCCCACCTCCCGTTCCTCACCTCTTTCCCTGAGCCTTGCAGCAGCCAGGAAAGCTCACGGAGGAAGGAGCTGGAGCACTGGCAGCTCTCTGTGCCTATGTCACCCAGCTGCAGGGGCGGCTGCCGCACGCCGGTGAGATGCTCTGCCTGGGCGATGTGATGGGGAACACAGCAGAACTTCCAAAACCAGAGCAGGATTGTGCTGAACGCACAGCGTGATGCAGCTGTGCCAGGATGCAGCACCCCAGCAGCACTGGGGGCAGCCGGGGCACAGAGCAGGGAAGTGGCGGGTGAGAGAGGGAGCAGAACGGTTCTTCTGGGGAGGAGAAACCCGGGGGGACCGCAGTGACCGGGCCGGGCTCGCTGCTGCCGCCAGCACGGGGCTAAGAGCGACCTTCCTCCCGGCTTCACAGCCATCGAGCTTCGGACGGAGGTGAAGCGGGAAGCTGCTTCAGCCCTGCCACGGCCAGGCGGGATCCCGATGCGGCTCTGCGAGGAGCGGGGCCGCGTGTGAAGGGCAGGCGGGGCGCCGCCATCCCGCCATCGAACAGACTTCGGCTTTCGGGCCCACGGCACGGCGAGAGGGCGGCGCTGCTGTGGTTCCCAAACGCGCGCTTAACACCGAACTCCTCAGAGTTCTTCACATCGGGCCCCGGCACGCTCCCTCCCCGCTGCCCCGTTATGCCCGTGGTCGCACCCACACAAAACCCAGCACTCAGATAAGGATCTCGGGGGGATTTATTGCTTTTTTTCAACGGCGGCAGCGCGCGGCTCAACCCGAAGGAAGCGCGGCCGCCGCACCGACACCCATCAGCCGTTCGGCACCCCGCCCCGCGGCCGCCATTTTCCGCCGCCGCCGCCTCTTCGGGACCGACGCGCGGCTACGCGCCCGCCTCCCTCCGCGTTGCTATAGCGACCGCAGGCCGGCCGGCGCCCGCCGCCGTTTGCCCAATCGGGAGGCGGCGCCCACCCTCCCCCCCGACGCCGGAAGGGGCGTGTCCTCCGCGCCGGAAGCGGGGCCGCAGCTCCGCAGGGTGTGTGTGCGTGCACCGAGCGGCCGCCGCGCTCCAGTCGCCTCGCCCGTCGGGATCCAGGCTGCGGTGCGCGCCGCCCCCCCCCGCCAGGTGAGGGTCTCCGGCCGCCCGCGCCTCGCCCCTCGGCCGGGCCGCAACGCCGCGGTCCCGCCGGAGCCCGGGGAGCGGGCGGGGGAGGCCTGCCGCTCCCGCCCCGCCGCCTGGGGGGCGGAGGAGGCCGCGCCGCTTCGTCCCTCCGTTCTCCCGGCGCCGACGGAGCGAAGCCGCCCTGAGTAACGGTGCGACCCCGCCGCGGAGGCCGCTGCGGAGCCCGCGCGGGGGGCGCCGCCTCCCGGCCGGCTCCCGGCCCGGCCCCACCCGCCTGAGTCACTGCGCTGCCGCGGGGCGAGGCCGCGCACACCTGGCCGAGCCGCGGGCCCGCGCCCTCTGTCGCCGCCCGTGAAGGGCTCGGCCGGGGCGAGGGGAGGAGGCGATCCGCCCCCGGGGCAGGGCCGAGCCCGGCTCGCGGCCCCCTCCTCCCGAGGGCTCCTCCCTTCGCGACCCTCTCCGGGCTCTGGGCCTTCTCGCGGCGCTCGCGAAGCCGGGAGCTGCTCGAGGCAGCCCTGGGGCGGCGCTCGTCCGTGTGAGCCCGCTCGGGTGTAGCAGAGGTGATCGGAGAGACGTCCCCGGTGCTACGGGGGAGGACGTAATATCGATGGTGTTATTTTTAATTCTTAATTATTCGCATTTGGGAGTAGAGATGAGTTTAGGGAGGACTGCAGAGAGACAGAAGGTGACTTCACGCTGTCCCCAACCTATAAGAAGGTTGGGTAGTAACCCAGAGCCGACAACTTTAGGCCTTATTTGAGGTATGTATGATCAGATAGTAATTGGAATGATAGGAAGTCACTGAGACACAGTGACTGTTAGGGTGTAGGGCAGAAATGTATCTTGTGCAGCCATTGCAGTATAAATCAGTTAGTTAAATTCCTCGCTAACAGTTAAAATAACTTTTCTTGTGGTAGGAAGAAAAACTGTCTATCATGCAGCATTGTAAAAGCTACATTCCTACAAAAGAGTTCATAAGGTTGTGGAGCATTGGTGGCTGTAGGAATACCTGTGTCTTCACATATGCACTGCTGCACGACCTCAGCCAGACATTGTAATGCTTGTATTTAAAAGAGAAGCTTGCTTTTGTTTGAGAGTAATACAGAGATGCAAACTGGTCTAGAAAACAAAAAGAATGTGAATGCTTTCCTTCACCCTTGATATTAAAAACCTACAAAAATACAGTTTATGTAACACTTGGTTTATTAAATTGGTACCAATGAAGTAGTAGACTCCTTGCACAGATGGGCCTGGTGCAGTTTTCTCAACCTCATTATGTCAGTACTGCATGTTCTGATCTCCGCTATTTTGATGTTGAGTCCTTTTTTTTTTTGTAAGCAGGCCTTTGCTGGTATGCAGCTTTTTGTGCTGTATGTGAATAAACCCCGATGAGGAGGAGCTAAGGAAATAACAATTTGAACGATGGGATGAAAAGCCAGTACTGCAGTCTGTCTGGTGTCCTCATAAATCCCAGCAGGGCTAGGCCTTATTTTAGTGTCTTTTATATGGCCCAGCTTTTTGCTCCATGCTGTAATAGAAATGTTTTTCAGACTGTTATTAACAAAAATGGTTTCCCTGTGATACAAATACATTAGTTTGTCATTAATTTTATGCCTGGGGGGAGATTTTTTGGGATAACTCGCTATTTCCACTTGGGCTCGGGCCAAAAGCTCACTCATTGGAACCACAAGGTGTTACCAGGTAAGTATGTTGTACTTTGGAACCGCGTGCTTGTCTCCACCTGCAGCTGTCCTGTGTGAAGTGCCGTAGGTATGTAGCAGTGCAATGCTTTTCAGCCTCAAGTTCCTCATCAAAAGTCATTAGGGACAGCAAGCTGCAGTCACTAAATTTAAGTTGTCCACACAGTATCAGTTTCCATCCGTGGTCTTGTTACTTCTGATAGAAAAATCCCGTGGTTATTTGCAGAGATTGAAAGCCTGGTGTGGCATTCGTCCGAAATGGTGTTGGTCAGTTTTAGGGAGAAACAATTACTGGTGGCAGGAAGCGGCCTGAGCAAATTGGGGCACGGCTTTCTAGAATGTTAATGTTATCTTAACGTTTGCAGGATGATTAGCACTGAAGGCCGGGATGTATTTCTAACCAGCAGGTACAGAGGAGGTTGGTGTTACGTGCTATGCAAGGTCAGCGAGAATATCACAGCTGTGAAACCAGTTTCTTTTTCCTTCCTTAAGCATGTGGTATGTTTTACTGAAGTTTTGTAGCCCAGCTGAGGGGAGCTGTAGAAGAATTCAGTGTTCTGATCGTAGCAGACGTCCATTTTCTGATCAGTTGTTTAACAATAGATGGTTGCCTTGGAGGGAACTGAAATAGACAAAAATAATGAAGTGAAATGCCTGAGATAAAGCAAAGAAGGTTCCTCACACTCCATTTAAAGGGGGCCAATTCCTTTCCTGCAGAAAATACTGACTGAGTGATGCCTGCTTGCTGGTGACTGCCATCAGTGTCACACAGGTTCTGCCAGCATTGTTGCTCTAGTGTCAGCATGTGTGCCCTGAATTATGGCTTTGCCATTTGTTTTAGAAATAACTCAAAAGCTGTTAGTCTCAATAATTGCAGAAATGGAATGTGAAATGTGGATATAGAATGGAACGTACCTCACAGGCGTGTTTAATTTTGTAATTAATTGCCTATCCACAAACATGTTCACACGTTGGTAGCTGAACCACAAGAGCTATACCACATTTCTGCTTTTTCTGTTATAATTTGAATGGATCTCCACAGTTTGTGACCAAGAAATGATTGTGTCACATTTCACTGAATCTGATTTTACACTCATTTCTCACAGTGAAACGTCTGTTAAATTGCATCTCTACTTCACTCATTAGTGATGGGTTTGTCAAACCAGTAGTTGCACCAGTTTTATAATGAGGTGGAAGTGTTTATTTGACAGCCTCTGATAGTTGCTGTGAGGAGAAAAACAATACACAGCAATCGATGACTTAATTAGCATCAGAAGAACAGGCAGAGTTCAGGCCAGGATCAGCTTATTACTGTTGTCTTGTCAGTTCAATATGTTACATAAGCCAGATTTTTTTTTTCAGTGTCATTTTTCATCTAGTTTCTCGACTTTAATCTCAGTTACTTCTGATCTGTTTTGGCTTTGTCCTAAAACAGTTGCTTGAGCCTGGAAGCAGCGAAGGCCACAAGCAGATGTTGTAACTGCTGAGCAGCAAGATGCAGTCCTCGAGCACTTGCAGTCTTCTGAAGAACGCTGCCTACATGGTTTGCTCTTCAGCTGTTAGTGACACGTAAACCTCCCATGTTGTGCATCACTCTTCTCCTAAAAGCTCTGGGTGTACTGACTTCAGGTGCTGTGTGGGCACGCCTTCCCCTCCTCAATGCCTCTTGCACTGAAAGCAGCCAAGCATTTATAAACCTCCTGACCTCTACCTGAGGTATTTTGTAATTGTAGCAGCTCTCACCTATGCAGATGTCAAACTTTTTTTGTGGGAGGGAAGTAAGCAGTTGTAATTTTCTCCGTAAACGTGCCATCCCATGCAGATTGGAAGAGCTTAGGCTGTGTGAGGGAGAGATGGTTTTTGTCTTACTTTGAGTGCGGGGAATCAGAGTGCTTTGAGTTGCTGGCTGCTTGTACTGATGGCTGCAGCTGCTGGCTAGTAGTGGCATTCCTTACTATAAGTGGTGTCCAGCCACTTCTTCCTGAGGGCTGCTAAGTTGTCGTTTGACAGATTCTTAAGAAGGCAATCTTAAGAATTTTCATTGTATTTACAAATCTGAGAATCTTCCGCTTAGAACAGGCAACTTTTGCAACTCCTCCATGGCTGTGATCTGCACGTCTTCCCTCCTTTTTCCATCTTCCCTCTTTCCCTTTTGCCGACATGGCATGGCTTCATTAGCACCAGAGTAGATCATTCCTGTTGGCCTCCTGTTTGTCACCTCTGTGTGTCTGGCTCCTAGCTGCAGGTAACCTTTGTTAGCTGGCTTCTGTTTGTGGCCTAGGACTACTTTTTAGCTCTAGGCTTTGCTTGTTTCAGACTGTGGCACACTGATCCGTTGTTAGTGTGGCTTCCATCTCCTTTATGGGAGAGACTAGTTATAAGTGATACTTGCCTCTTTGCCTTTTCAAACATCACTCCTTTCCTTGTATCTTTTTTTCCTTCTGGCAAACACCTCCCTCTTTTGGAGCTCAAGCCAGCATAGCTCTACAAAGCTCTTCAGGCTTCTAGCAAGGTAAGCAATGGAGAATAAACTGGTGTTCTTTACACAGCACCTTGTGACTGAAGTAATGGTAGGCTTATTGGTGGGTTACAGACATCTTGGTGTGGGCAACGATTTTCTTGCTGCATTTAAGCTCTGTTAACTCCATTTTATGGAATAGTACTTTGTAGTTTCATAGCAAACACACTAAGAGTACAGATATTAAGATAAATTGGCACTTCAAACTCCTGTATAATGAATTCTTAATTTAAGCCAGTGAAGTTCTGAGGAGCTCCATCTTCAGTAATGAGTTTGAGTTGCATTTAAGATGTGCATGAATTTGTGCTACTGAAGAAGGTTATTTGAGAAGCAGCGTTGTAATGCTCTGTGCTGGTGCTTTGGCTGTATAGCTGATGTGTTACAGTGGTTTCTGGAGCTCTCTTATCCACTGGCACTTTGTCCTTGCAGTTCCCTCTGGTTTCCTTAGCATGTCCTTACACGAACCCATTGGCTGCCACAAACTGACTTGCATCCAAAGATAAATATGTCAGCTAGCTTGATAAAACAAACTCTTCAGCATTTCCAAACTAAACTATATTGTGTTTGTAAACAGAATTCTGGACCAATGACTTGTGTGCATGTCAGACCACTATTGGCAGAATGCAGGTCAGAGATCATACTGGCCTTTCGGTGGCAAAATGTGAACTGCTGGTGTTGCTTGCCTCAGGGCTTCAGCATGCAGGCTTTTTCTAATGTATAATTGTGTTCCCTGAAAGGAAGGGAAGATGATGGCAGTAAAACTCCTCCTAGGAGCTGTGCAGACTGAGGAAGCTGGAAGTGTTTTGTTTAGATGTCCTGTTATTTAACGTTGGCTCTTGTGACATAAAAAGCATTCTGCAAGTGTGCTGTGTTCATGGGTGAAGAAATGGCATTACTTGCCACGTGAAGCAATAATCAAACACAGTGCTGAGTTAAGGGAATGGTTTTGGAAGTTGCAGCAGTTGTAAATGCAATAGATCCTCTCTGTGGTAAACACTGCTGATTTCCTCACTATATATGTGTATATATGCACCAGTGCATCGTCAGTCCTGTAAGTAGGGCTGCAGTCTCTTGCCTAATTAATAGAAGCCTGTGAAAGCCAATCAGGAATTTATTGTTCTCATTCATTTTTTCCTGTTCCTTTAGAGTTGTTTGTAAGCTGTTTCAGTTTCAGACTGAAAATTTCTGGTTGCAGACATCTTGACCTAGACATTGAGAGCCCTGATTGACTTGAAGGAGCAAGAAAGGAATCTTACTGCTCAGTGCTAACGAAAATGACCATTCTGGGCCTGTCAGGAAATGCAGATTTAAGAGTGTGGGTAAACTGATAGATCTGAACACCTGGGAGTTTGTGAGGCATTGAAGTCCTCCTCATGGAGACTCATCTTCAAACTGGGGCCCAGGTGGTGGAATACAACGTTAGTGTAATGGCCAAGTAACTGTATGGTGCTGCTGCCTGGTAGGAACAAGCAGCACTCAGTCTGCTTGCTGACAAGTTCTTCTCTAGCATCATTTTGTCTTTGCTGAAGCTCTTCAGGACACAGAGGTTGAGTGATATGTTTTTCTTGGTGCAGTTTAGCTGCAGCCACCAGAGATGACAAACAAGTTGTTTCCATACAAGCAATTGGTTTTGCAGCAGTGACTGTCATGCAGCCACATCCCATTCATTTCTGTGAATGTCAGTTTACTTAAGGATCTTAGAAGCTTGAATCCTCAGCCACCCCAGGCGTGTGGAATTGCCCATTTTAGAGGTGTATCTGTCTGTCTAGAAAGAATACATTTCTGGAAGAGCAGTATATTTTCTGTGGTTGCTGACAGCTGTCTGTAGTGGTGTGGTACATTCCCACAGAAACATCTGCAGTGAGCAGAAGATACAGGTGCCAGGAGAAGCTGTCCTGGGGCTCTGTGCTCCGAAACAGCTGCTGATGAAGACCAATGCACTACCAGTACAAAGGAAGGCTCTGCATTGGAGCATGAGGTGTGCCCCAGGCTGAGCTGTGGCCAGTATGGGAAAGAGGAGAGACTTGTGCAGAGAACATACTGATGTGCCGACCTTTGTGCTCGTTTCATTCCTCACTGAAGGATGGGGAATAATGGTTATGTGCTTTCGGGGTTGTAATTACACATAATTCCTTCATGTAAATTGTTACTTCTCTTTTTTTTTTTTTAACAAAAAAACAAAAACATGTCAACTGGAGTGGGTAATCTTGCCAGCTTTTAGTGACTGTGAGTTGTCCTTCACCCATCAGCATTAACTTTTGCTATATAGATGACCTAAAAGTATTTTTCTGTTTTTATTCCCCGCGGATTGCAGGATAGCCATGGATAAGAGTGAGTTGGTACAGAAAGCCAAACTGGCTGAGCAGGCCGAGCGTTACGATGACATGGCTGCTGCTATGAAGGCTGTCACTGAGCAAGGACATGAACTGTCCAATGAAGAAAGGAATCTCCTCTCAGTTGCCTACAAGAACGTGGTCGGTGCCCGCCGCTCATCCTGGCGTGTGATTTCCAGCATTGAACAGAAAACAGAGAGGAATGAGAAAAAACAGCAGATGGGAAGAGAATATCGTGAGAAAATTGAGGCTGAATTGCAAGATATCTGCAATGATGTTCTGGTAATAATCCAACAGCAAAAATAACAGTAGCTGGTACTGCAGTATTCTTCAGAGAGCCTTAAGGAATCTTATTAGGGTGTAGATACTGCATCGCCATAGCAGGGAAATGGTTCTGCTTAACCACAGGTTTAAGTCCAGTTGTAGCTCCTGAATAATCTAGTTTGTTTCTTAAGGAATTTTTTGGATTCTTACACGTTTTAAAAATAGCATTTTGTTTAAATAGAAATGAACAAGGCAGTGTTGAAGACTGCCTGACTGCTGGCCAATGCTCAGCACGAGCATGAGTTTAGCAATAGTGTAAATCCTGCTAAAAAGCTTGCTGTTTGCTGAAGTTGTTTTGGTAATGAATGCTGACTTCCTGAGGATTGTTCAGTACCTTTTAGGGGATGGAGAGGGTTTGCACTTCCCCACAATTAGTTCTGGTGTTTCTTTCTCTTAAATGAGAGGGGTCCTTTATATTGCTGTTCGTTTTGCTACAGATCTGCCCTCAGGAGCAGATGATGTCAGTACTCCCAGTCTTTCCACCTCTTTCTGAAGTGGATGTGCTGTCTCTGTCACTGTTCAGGTTTTCAGCTGGAGCTGCAGATAGAATCAGTTTGTTGCAGATTCACTGATGTGAACAGAGTTGAAGCTTGTGGTGGGAAAAGTGACTGCATTTGTGCTAATGGCAAGCTGCTGCTCTTCATTAGCTTGCTTGTGGGTGTAGGTTTGCTCCAGTGTATTTCTAGGAAAATACTTGCAGTACTAAGCTCTGATAACCATTAGGTTCTGCAGGAGTGATTCTCAGTAGCTTCAACAGAGCAGATTTGCCGAGGCTGAGGATCCAAGGGGTTTCTTTTCTCCTTTCTGAGGTTAGGGAGCATCGCAGTGACTGACACACGAATGCCCATGTTGATGTTCTAGCAGTCTGTGCGTACCCTTGTGATGGAGGCTCTGTTTCAGACATTATTTTTATGACTTGGGGAAAAAAACCAAGTTTCCTTTCTCAGGAACTCCTGGATAAATACCTGATTGTCAATGCCACGCAGCCGGAGAGCAAGGTCTTCTATTTGAAAATGAAAGGCGATTACTACAGATACCTGTCAGAGGTGGCGTCTGGGGACAATAAGCAAAGTAGGTAGAGATGAAAGCTCTCATCCTCCTGGGCTCTGGGCAGAATAAAGTGTAGGGAACGCTTCTCATTTGCTCCTCTTTCTTTCTTTTCTGCTGGTGCTTTATGGTTTTGAAGATGAGAGCAGTGCAGGTCGCTTCTAGAGAAACAAGTTTCTGTGAAATTAATGGAAGCGATTAACCAGCATTCATCACATCAGTCAGATTCTGCTTGCAACCCCCAAACTCCATGATTTTTAAGTTTATTTGGTAGCATGAAATTGTTTCTCTGGTGCTTGGAGGAGGAGAGCTTTTTTTTTTTTTTTTTTCCCATGAAAAATGCTTTGTTGCTATCATTTTTGTTCCAACTATGCATTTATCTCACAATTCTTCTATGTTTTCAAGCTTTCTGCTTGCAGAGGTGTGGGATGTTGGCTTACTGAGTCTTAAGCCAGATAATCTTGCAAAGTGTTGAAGCAACACTGAATTATGCCCGAATTCTTGGTGGGTGTTTGGTCTGCTCCACAGCTGTAAGCTTAGTTTGCCATCATTCTTGAATGTATCGTTACCCATTAGGCAGGGAAGGACTGTTTGCCTTCTTCTGAAAGGCCTTACTGAGGTTCTGAGTCCATGACCTGCCTGTGGACAGTTTCCCTCTCAGGAGAGTTTAAGTGTGTGGTTTAGATAAACTCCTTTCCCCCATACTGTATTGTCTGGATTTATTGGAATTTAAATGCTATAGCCCAAACCTTTATCTGAACAAATATTTCGGCCTTAGTAGTTGAGCCAGAGGCTGTTCCCTCTGAAATCACTGAAAGAACCTTGAGTGCCTTTGTGGTTTTACAAATCCCTAGTGGCATAAATAGTCTGGACTAAGAATGCAAGTACCACAAAGTTCAGTGATGTACTGTGCCTTAATATGCTTGTAATTGCTTCTTGCAGCAACGGTAGCAAACTCTCAGCAAGCTTACCAGGAGGCATTTGAAATTAGCAAGAAGGAGATGCAGCCAACGCACCCCATTCGACTTGGGTTGGCTCTCAATTTCTCTGTCTTCTATTATGAGATACTCAATTCTCCTGAAAAAGCCTGTAATCTGGCCAAGACGGTAAGCAGACTCTGTTCCCAATTTGTGTGTGGGCTAAGGAGATAATTACATGGTTACAGTAGCACCTTGTAGGGGATTATGCTTTCTCAGATGAAATTCCTTAATTATATTGTCATCTTTAAGCTATAGTCATCTTGATATGTTTTCAGGTAAGTTAACTTAGCTGGGCTAGCTCAGCCTTCAGTACAGCTGATTTGCTGGTGCAGTTGATCCAATGACAGGGGAGACCAAGTGATTCTTATGTTCACTTAATTACCTGAAAATGTCCTGGTGTCAAGTTGAAAACAGCTTAAAGTGAAATTGATTTAAATTTGAACACATAGCTGATATGTGGAGCGTTGTCTTCTACAGGCGTAGCTCAAAGTGTTGCCTTGTTTGCATGCTCACCTCTCTCCAGAGACCAAAAGGAGCTCGTGTGATGGTTTGTGTCAAACAAATAAGTTGTTGCTGTCCAGTTTAGGCTTTAATCCTATTTTAGGGAGAAGACTGAAGTGGAACATTTTTTACACCTGTGAATGATAACTGGTAGTGACTTGAGTAATATGGCATCAGCTGAATCTTTGTGTTCTTGATACACATTTGAACAATATTTCGTAACAGATACCAAAGTTTTTCTGTGCAAAATGCTGCTGCTATTCCTGATTATTTTTTTTTTTAGTTAATATTCTTACGTCTGTTTGAAACCTGATTGAGAAAGGGCACTCTAATTGTGGCTCTCAGCTCTGACCTGCAGTGTGCATTGTCGTGTGTAACAGGTGGATGGGCAGCATGGCTTTCAATCTGTTAAACATTCTTGGTGTGCTGTACTGCTTTGAAAAGAAATCTGGCACAAAGAATCCTATTCTACCCTCAAAAAAAAACACCCAACCCTTGACTTTCATTTTATTTCCTACTTATTTGTGTGTATTATGTATCAACTGAGCAGTACCTTTCTCTCCTACTGTCACTTTAAACCACTGAGGCCTTTGCCTTTGCTTTAATTAAAGTATTGCTATTAAAAGTATTGCTATTTTCTCTTAGACCTCACTTTCAGCTATGTGAGTCATTGTTCAATACAGCAGTGTGTGCTTGCCTCTTCAGTACTTGGTGTTGGCCTTAATCTGGCCCCTCGTGGAGACTTCTCTTTTCCCACTGGTTGTTTAGCAATCTGGTGCTTACTCTGGTTTCCTTTTCTTGGTAGAAAAGAAAAATATGGAAGCTTTGTTACAAATGTGTGTGATTTGTGTAGGCAGAAATGAGTTCAGAGAGCAGAGTGAAAGTGCTTTTTTTTCTTGCCTGTTTCAGGCATTTGATGAAGCAATAGCAGAGCTGGACACGCTGAATGAAGAGTCGTACAAAGACAGCACTCTCATCATGCAGCTGCTTAGAGACAACCTCACTGTAAGTAGCACAGGGCAAACGCTGCGCTCTGCGCTGCTGCTTACGGCAGCTGGACTCTAAGTGGGACACAGCGGAAGACTCGTGTAGTTCTGTGCCTCTGAAAACACTTGTTGTGAAGCATTAAGTCAGTGTCCTAACTGCACTGCTTCTTGTAACAGACCAGAGACCACTTGTTACCCACTGCAACAAAGAGCCTTTCTGTGATACAGCGCAGTGTGCCTGCTCACAGCAGCCAGACTGCCCTTGTTTGGCTTGAAAACAGTTTGCTTTTGACTTGTAACCCTCTACTCATTTTCTAGTTTGTCCTTTATCTTTACTGTTCAATTCAGCTCTCAGTGACTCTTAGCTGAGAGAATTGCACAGCTGCTAATTATGCTGTCTTCCCTTTACTTGGTTGTAATTAACTGTAATTAACCGTCTGCTTTCAGCATGAACATGTATTTCTGTTTGCTTACAGCTATGGACGTCGGAAAACCAGGGAGATGAAGGTGATGCTGGGGAGGGAGAGAACTAATGGCTGTCACGCTTCACTATATGTTCAATGTCACCCTGTATCCTACACATATATCCCTTTGTGCGACAAGCAAAAAGAATAGTACATCGACTTTCACAACCTCAACGTAGCAAAAACTGTCTGTGGGGTAAAAAACGGTGGGTTGGTGTTCTGTGTACTGAAAATGGAGGTCGGTTATTGTAATGGCATTCCGAATTTTCCTACTATGAACATTTACAGTCACGATTACCGTGTTTATACTTTTAACTGAACACTGTGATTATGGGTTTTGTGATTGCAATTGACTTTGCAAAACTCTCATTGGTAGAAAAACAGGCATCAATTGTGCAACAGCAGAAAGTCAAATTTGGCAGCGAAATAGTCGAAGTACAATTCTGTTGTAAAGTTGTACAGAAAGTTATAGAGATTCTATTGTGACACTGGGGCATGGAAGGAAAACAATCCGATGTATGGCATTCCAGTTAGTAACACACTGCTATGAGTTAGTTCAAGGCACACTCTGTAGACATTTTTAACCGAGTCTGAGGCACCGCTTTCAGTCAAAAGCTCACTTTGTCAATCCTATCTTTCTGAGGACCAGCTTTGTGTTGAGGAGGAGAGTAATGGGGGAGCTAGCAGCTTGATTTCCAAACTCTTTACACTGACAAATAACTGGGATTTGACTTCTCAAAGTGGTTTTGTGCTCATACAACATGCATGACTAAGCCCCTTCCCACAGCAATAACTTAATTATATCTTCGATATTCTTCAGTAGTGAGAATTCTTGGTTCACTATCATGGACTTGCAATAGCAGAAGATTCAATTTTTTGAATGGCCTTATTAGTTTGGATGATACCATGAATTGATCTGCCACTTTTGCATTACTATACTCTTGGGTGAATCAAAAACTCCATGGTATTCCCGTTCTGAATTTATCTCAAAAGCCTTTTAATTACTCCACAGAGCCTTCTTTAAATTTGCTTTATAGAAGACTTTCACCCATCGCACTCTGTTCATCCTTGACCCTTTCACCTGTTGAAACTCCATCGAAGCAATTTTAGACTCCACACACACACACATCATCCTTTGTTTGATTGTGGCTGGTGTCGATATGGCAGGTGAGACCTGAGGACAGGTTTCTGCCTCGGATGCTTGAGAGCTGCCAGTGCTGTTGGAGTCTTCAGCTCATCTGCCTTTTTTTCGTTTTCTTTTTTTTTGTAATTCCAAGATCTGGCTCAAATATTCAGGATTTCCCATCTATTGTACTGGAATGCAGACCTTACCCATCTGTAAGCTTGTAATATTTGAGCTCCCCGTGTCCTCACCCGTTATGTTTCAAACATGTCCCATTGAATAAAACCTAGTAAGAGTTGTGTGAATAATGCAGTGGAAAAGATGAGGATCGGTCACCTCTCAGCCTCGCGGCGTCATCCCCTGCCTTCACATTCCACTTAGGGATAGGCTCCATCTGTTTGTCTGTCCATCTGTCTGCTCAAGAGAACTTCATGCACTGATTTTAAAACTCCCCTCTACTAGCTGAACAAATTGTGCAGTTAATACTTGGCGCTTGATAAATGCAGTAGTGAATGTGGAACCGAGCCTGTCTGTATATCTGGTAGCTCTTCTCGCTTTGTTTTTACTGACCAGTATTCTGCCTAAAGTTTGCTTCTGTGACGGTTATATTGCCTAGCACACATGTGGTTGTGAGAATAGTATAGCAAAAAGAAAAACCTGGTTATTGATGTACTAGATTTGTGTATGTCTTTTAAACAGTTCTAGTTTCACCTTACACGAAATAATCAGGAAAGTGTAAAAGAATTCAAAAGTGAATAATAAAAAAATTTTATCAGTTGTTTGTGCCTGTTGTGTCTGCCATCCTTCTTGTGGCAGTTGAATCACCACTTCCTTTTCATTACGTGCTCAGATCTTGGGTTGTGTGAGTCGACTGGTGCTTTCCCAAAGGCCCTAATGCTTCACCCAACTGCATTCAACTCTTTGAAAGGGCAGATAATAGCAGGGCAAGGGGAAATGGTTTTAAGTTGAAGGAGGGAAGATTTAGGTTGGGTGTCAGAGGGTGGTGAGGTGCTGGAACAGCTGCCCAGAAGGGCTGTGGACGCCCCATCTCTGGAGGTGTTCAAGGGCAGACTGAACGGGGCCCTGGGCTGGTATTAAAGGGGAGGTTGGTGGCCCTGCCTGTGGCAGGGGGGGTTGGAGCTTCATGATCCTTGAGGTCCTTCCAACCCGGGCCATTCTGTGATTCATTACCAGCTCCTTTGCAGGGAGTTTTGTCCCTTGCCCTTCCAGCTCTGAAGAGGTTCTCTGCTTGAGGTCACACTTGTGCTGTGTTGCCACTGCAGGACTTAACAGAACTGCAACTATAAATCTCTATTTGATTTACCACGAGTCACTGCATATTGCATGGATGAACAATGTATGCACTGAAGTCAGCCAGCACTCTCTACTGTTGGCCAGCTATGCTTAAAGCTTTTTCCTGGGGGAAACTTGAAATTCATTCTTCTGAATGAGGGGTTGGCTTTCCAGCCGTGCCTCCCCCCGTCATTGCGTGCACTCCCCATTGCACATCGCAGCCCGCGCACGCTCCAGTTAACTCCTCAGCTGGTGGGTTGCGAGAGCAACAACGATGCGGTGCACGGCTGAGGCGTCTTCCTGCAAGCAGCGCTGGAAGGCACGGATAGCAGCATCTCAGTTTGGGGAGAGCTGGGGAGGCTGTTTGGAGCCCGAGCCCTGCCTGCTCGGAGAGCATCTTCGGCTCCTGCACCGCCGTGATCCCGGAGCGCAGCCGCGGGGCTTCATCTGCCTGCTGCCGAGGTGCTGTGCTGGATCGGATGTGCTGCCGGCCCCGCGGCGCGGCTTAGCGAAGCATCTTCGTTGCCTTTAGAGCTGTGTGAGCTCCTAAATAATTCTATAGTGAACACTAACTCTCAGTCTATTACTCGCGCTAACGACGTCGTCAGCTCCAGAAAGGGACTGGCCGCTTATCCCCGCCCGTAGAGCGGTGCTGAGGAGCTACGTGAACACATGTCGAGTCGTTCTATCTTTTGGGGAAGGTACAATTGTTCCGCAAAGAAGAACGAAGCCGTGCCGCCCCGCGGCGCTCTGTGCGCGCCCCGACGGGAGCGGCGCCGCTCCGCCCCGGCACTGCCGCCCGCCCGCGGCTCCGCCACGACGGCTCTGCGCTGCGAAGGAGAACAGCGCCGGCTCACTTCGACTTCAACTGCGGGCAGCCGGCAGAGAGCAACCCTGCGGCCCGCAGCGGCACGGCGCCCGGGGCGGGGCGGGGCGGGGCGGGGCGGGGCGGCAGCTGGCGGAGGGCGGGGAGGAACCCCGGGGAGGCGCGGCTCCGTTCCGCCCCCGGCGCCGCCGCGGGAAGAGGCGGGCGGTGGCCGCAGCGGTGCTGCGCGTGGAGCCGCCGGAGCGGTCGGTGTGAGTGTGGGAGCGGGGCGGGTTCCCTCGGCTCTCCCCGCCGGGCCGCGCTCAGCTCTCGGCCGGCTCCTCCCGCTCCCCTACCCGCTGTCGTTCCGGAGCTGGGCGCTGCCCTGGGGCGGCCAGGCTGCGTCCGAGGGCTCGGGCTGCTGGCGAGGCTGGGGCCGCTGCTGTGCTCTGCTGTGCCCGTGGCGGAGGTGTTGCTCTGCGCACCTCCCCGTTGTCCGCAGAACGCTTTCGTGCACCGCTGGGGTTTCCGAGCTGCGAGCGCGAAGTGTCAGGGTGGGAGCTGCGCCGTTCCTGCGCTGATGGCTTCGGGTGCTGATTTGGGGCCGCCCGCAGCGCTGCTCCCCGCCTCAGCGCTGGTTGGCGCTGAGCCGCGCTGGCAAAGGGCTGCTTACTTAACTGGGATGAAGCTCCGCTTCTTTCCTCTTGGCCTTTGAGCGCTGGAAGGCCCGGGTCCGCGCCCGCAGTGCGCTGTGCTGGGGGCTGCGATGTGTGCCGGCGACTCCAGAGTGGTTTTCCCCCGCCAAAATATCCCCGCAAACCCCGAGCTCCCCCTGGTGCTGCCAACCCCGGAGGTTCTGGCACATCTCCTGGCCCTGCGGCAGTCCGGCTCCAACTTAAGGCTGTCGCTGCTCCCTGCGGTCCCCAACCCACGCTGTGTGTCTGTCTCCCTCTCCAGCTGAGCTTTGTGCTTGACCATGAATGCCAGTGGCCCCGGCTACCCGTTGGCCTCTCTCTACGTGGGGGACCTCCACCCGGACGTGACCGAAGCCATGCTCTATGAGAAGTTCTCACCTGCGGGGCCCATCCTGTCCATCCGGGTGTGCCGGGACGTGGCCTCGCGCCGATCGCTGGGCTATGCCTACATAAACTTCCAGCAGCCGGCAGATGGTGAGCTCTGGAACACGGCCCTGCAGAGCTGCCCCACACCTGGGGCTCAGGAGGGTGTGGGAGGAGCTGGGGTGGCAGCTGTTAAGGATACTGATACCCTCACATGCTGGGTTCGGGCCGTCGTTAATCCCGGTCTGCGCTCTCTTGTGGGATGGTGACCTGTGTCTGCTCAGGGGCTGGGAGATGGTGCACTAGTTGGCATTTGGGAGGGTTGGTCTCCTCCCTCTGAGCTCAAGAAGGGCGTCCAAGCCCCTTCTGCCCTTTGCTGGGCAGCTGGTTGCCCGTTGGCTTATACCAAGCAGAAGTAAGGTTCCTCTCCCAGTTTCCCTCTGCTGACATCCCATCTCATCCTGCTGACCGCAGCAGTACTGCACAGAATGGTAGAATTGCCTAAAAGGTGAAGGCTTTTCTGTCAGGTGCTTCTGGCAAGAGCTGAAGCTGTCTGCCTTGTTTAGCTTAAGGAAATGCTCAGCAGTGTCCCTGATTCCTGCACCTGTCTCAGGGGCTCTGGGACATGGAAAGGGTCTGTCCCTGTGACGATCCTCCTTCCTCTATGTTCACTCTTTGCCAGCGGAGCGAGCCCTGGACACCATGAACTTCGAAGTGATCAAGGGCCGACCTGTCCGAATCATGTGGTCGCAGCGAGACCCTGGGCTCAGGAAGTCAGGGGTGGGAAACGTCTTTATCAAGAACTTGGATGACTCCATTGACAATAAAGCCCTGTACGACACATTCTCAGCCTTTGGGAACATCCTGTCCTGCAAGGTACATCCCTGTCTGTGCTACTGTGGAGGCGACCTGCTGTATCCCCACATCCTTGGCAGTGTGTTACAACCAGCTAAAATTCACTTTCTAGTTTCACTTCTTAAGTTTCCTTTGGATTTCCACCCTTTGCCTGGATAGAAGCATTCTGGGGACAGGGGAGGCTTTTTTTCCCCCACGTTTCCTTTATTTCTTCCTTCTGATCCCTGACCTGCTGCCTACAAACACCTGAACACAGCTCTGCTGCATTGGGAGCGGGCTGTAAGGAAGGTGAACACTGGAAACAAGGGTGGTTTTCCCTGAGACTTACTTATGTGCAGGGATGAAGAAAGCCAGGACTGTGGATTTTCTTTTCCTTTGCTCTGCTTTTGTAGGTGGTTTGTGATGAAAATGGATCCCGTGGCCACGGCTTTGTTCATTTTGAGACTCAAGAGGCAGCAACTCGGGCCATTGAGACCATGAATGGGATGCTCCTCAATGACCGCAAGGTGTAAGTCTGCCCTGGGGTTGCCTTGGCACTGCTCCTCCATTGGCTTGGTGCTTGCTTGTGAGCTAATGTGTGCCCTGCTCTGGCTGCTTCCTCTTGCCTTCAGTATCTCCTCTTTCCCCTTCACAGCTGAGCAATGCATTTCTGCTTTCCAGAGCTGGAGCCACTTGCAGTCTTTGCTGATGGCGGCATGATAGTGGTTTGGAGCCCTTCCTAATGATGGGGGAGGAACCTGACCTGGGGCTGTGTTTTATTGTTAAGTCAGTGTAATGAATACCCACAAAGCAGGGCTGGTCCTCAGTCTTCATCATCTGGGTGATACAGTCTGGGGCAGGAAGCAGTTTTGTCCTGCAGCAGCACCCTGCTGGTGTGATGTCACCTCAGATCTTGTGGGCTACTCTCCTCTCTGTGGCAAGGGGCTGCCACAGAGCCTGGAGCTGCCTTGGAGGAAGGGAGCTGCAATGTGGTGGCATCTGTCAGTTTCTCTTTTGGGGTGAGACCCCCAGCTGTGCTCTTGGCCTGTACCAAGGCAGGTGAGCCTGTGCTTGTTTTCACCCTGCAGAGGACATAGAGGGTTTTATGGTCCTCTGCTTGCTTCTGCAGGTTTGTTGGCCACTTTAAATCCCGCAAAGAGCGTGAGGCAGAATTTGGAGCTAGGGCAATGGAGTTCACCAACGTCTACATCAAAAACTTTGGGGATGACATGGATGATAACAGACTGCGGGAAATATTCTCCAGGTTTGGTGAGTGTTGTTGCTGAGGCCAAATAACCAAATGTCTGGGAAGTGAGCTGGGGGCCCCAAAGAGAGGTGAGGAACACTTGGCTGAAACAGAGCTCTTCTCTTGTGACCTGGCTTACTTAAAACACCACGTGGCTGAAGGGCTGCGGAGATTTGCATTGTCAGGATGCTGTGTGTGCTTTCCTGTAATGATGGGATGCTATTAGGTGACCCAAGAAAAGTGTTGGTTTCCTTAGATTTCTGAGTAACAAATTGTTTGTTTTTGAAATTGTCTTGAATGCTGTCTGGTTCTAAGAATCATGGAATAAGAGATGTTGAGTTCGAATTTAAAGCAAAGGTGGCTTTCTCTGTTCAGTCTGTTACTGGAGGGTGCCTCTCACAGCAGAGCTTGGTGCTGTGCCAGCTCATAGGCCGTGCTTGCCTAGTGCAAGCTCAGCTCATCTGAGAATGTCATTTATATGAACCTGACATTTGTGTTGATGCATCGAAGAGATGAGAACTCGTGGCCAAAGAGCCCGAAAAGCCAACAGCAATGAGAGCAGCATACTGGATGGGAGGGATCATCCTGGCCTCCCACAGCCTCCTTTCCCCACAGTGCAGCAGGGATCCAGCAGTTCCTCGTGCTGTTTGCCTCTTCCCCGCTGCCTCCCAGTCTTCTCTTTGGGCCAGTGTCTCGTGGTGGCTTTGTTTGCTCCCGTGGCGAGCTTTCTTTACAGCGATGTTCTGCTTCCCTCTTACAGGAAAGACGCTGAGCGTCAAAGTCATGATGGACAACACCGGGCGCTCCAGGGGCTTTGGGTTTGTGAACTTTGAGAAGCACGAAGAAGCCCAGAAGGCAAGCAGCTCCTTGCTGTGGAGCTGGTGGGCAGCTTGGCTGTCTGCTGCCGGCTCTGCTCACCTCTTGAGATCTCCCCTGTCCTGGAGTGGGAGCTGCTTGGACGAGCAGCAGCTGTACAGCCAGCCTCTTGGCCAGGGAGGGGCTGGGCTTTGTGAAGGCGCAGCTCCTGCCTGCTTGCTGTGGGACTGGGGCAGCGGGGAAGAGTTCTGCCGGTCTCAGAGCTGCGTTCTGCTGACAGGCCGTGGCTGACATGAATGGGAAGGAGATCAATGGGCGGATGGTGTACGTGGGCCGGGCACAGAAGCGGCTGGAGCGGCAGAGTGAGCTGAAAAGGAAATTTGAGCAGATGAAGCAGGAGCGAGTGAGCAGGTACCAGGTAAGGGGAACGGGGTGCTCTCTGGCACGTGCTTGCACTGCAGGTGTGCCCTCTGCAATACAGGTAAGCACACAGAGATCCAGTTGCTATTCCCTAACATCCAGGGAAGCAATGTCAGCACAGAGCTCTAAGTCCAGGTTAACAAACTGCTCTGCTTTTTTTTTTTTTTTTTTCCCAAAATAAAATTTTATTCTCAAAATTGGGAATTTTTTTTGAATTCTTGGAAGCCACTTCTTAGCAGTTGTCTGGGTGTGTATCCCCAGGTGAGCAAAGCACATGTTCCTCTTGAAGTCGCTGATTTCATTGGGGTGCTTTTTGAGCTGTCCCACCTGCTGGCTGAGCTGCTGATGAAACAACAGCTTTAAAACCTGCTGTAAATCTTGGGATCCTAATCTACTCTTGGGAGGAGGCCAAGCTGCTTTTTCTGCCCCTTTGCAGGGGGTCAACCTGTATGTGAAGAACCTGGATGATGGGATAGATGATGAACGGCTGAGGAAGGAATTCTCTCCTTATGGCACCATCACCAGTGCCAAGGTAAGGGGTTGAGGGTCCTTGGGCTTTGCTGGCTGGCTGCTCAGCCCTCTGAGGGATTGGGGCGATTGTCCTCTTGAACTACAGTTCCCTACTGATGGCTTGTATCTCAAGCCAAGCATGAAAGATTTGTTACTTGTATCCAGTTCTGATTCAGCAAGTCTTGTTAACTTTGCTGAGTTATCCGAGCCTCAGTGAAATGTAGGAGGTGGCCCCTTAAAGCCAAATTACTCTGAATATTGCACAGCTGCTAGCATAGCTCAGGGCCAGTGTGACACTGCAACTCTGCTTGCTTCTGAGCAAGCATCAGATGCTGCAGCATCACAGAGTTCTGCAGGGCTGAGGGAGATCACAGATCTTGAGCTGGCCTGGGCTCTGACCTCTGCACTTAGCAAACCTGTGTTTTTCACACAGACACATCCTCTCCTTCCTTGGGAAAGGCTGGGACAGGTGGGAACATCCTATAATCTAACCCTGGGTGTGGGTGCCATGGGGTCCCCCTGTCCCGCTGTCTACATGCAGGGGAGGCCCTGACCGTGTGTGCTTTGTGCGTGGCTGTGCTGATCAGTGGACTTACTTGTGTTGTTATAATCCAATTTTAGGTGATGACAGAGGGTGGCCACAGCAAAGGGTTTGGCTTTGTATGTTTTTCCTCTCCAGAAGAGGCTACCAAGGCTGTGACTGAAATGAACGGACGGATTGTTAGCACTAAGCCTCTCTACGTTGCACTCGCACAAAGGAAAGAGGAGAGAAAAGCAATTCTCACCAACCAGTACATGCAGCGATTGGCCACCATGAGGGCACTGCCTGGCCCTTTTCTTGGCTCTTTCCAGCCTCCCCCAGGGTACTTTCTCCCCCCCATCCCTCAGGTGAGTTCTTTAGGGACAGCCTTGCATGGGGACCTGAATTTGCTGTATGTGGGGAGGAGCTGGGGTTGGTTGGTAGGATTTGGGAGCGTATCTCTGTTCTGCACCGATGCTGTTTGGTGTCAGTACCTGGCTTCAAAGTCAGTGCAGGAAAGCTGGCCTGAGGTGCTCCTACTGGGAGCTGGTGTTTGGTAGCCCTGGGGTGCTCCTTGGGTCACTAAGAAGTTTAGTGCAAGGGTTTGAGTGTGGAGATGGAATCTCCTAATGGAATGAGGGGAGCCAGGAGGGTTGGAGAAATGGAGACTCACATGGGGAGGAGTTAAATGGACTTGCTGGAGGAAACGCAGGCAGTAAGATGAGAAGCAGGTCTTTGGCTTGCGTGGCTGCTGAGATGCTCTTTGCCATGCTGATCTGATATAGATCAGCTCCCCAATCACCTCAGATAACTTGTTCTCCTCCCATAGCCGCAAACCAGAGCTGCTTTCTACAGCCCCAGCCCAGTTGTCCCTGTCCGTCCTGCCACTCGTTGGAGTGCGCAGCCCTCCCGGCCTCCCTGTGAGTGCATCCATCTGTCCCTTGCTGTCAGCTGGGCTGGTTCAGGGATCAGAACGCTCTCTTAAAGACACCACAAAGCATGTGGCCGTGGGAAGCTGTCACCTCGAGAAGCATGTGGTGTCCTGATGTAGGGCTCACTGGTGGCAGGCACTGGGGCTCAGGCTAACCACAGAAACATTCCCTGACCGCGGCCACCTCCCAGCACATCTCCTCCCATGCTTTTTTTTTCTATCAGAAACTTCACTAACTGTGCTCCATCTCTCCAACAGCGTATCCTGCAGCCACCCCCATCCTGAGGGCTGCTGTGCAGCCCCGGCGCCTGGTGTCCAACATCAGCACCATGAGACAGGCGTCCACCCAAGTGCCTCGTGTGCCCCCCCAGGCGCAGAGAGTGGGTGAGTGCCACGGGGACCTGACTCTGGCCCTGCAGTAGTGGGTGTGCGTGGGGGCTGGCTGCCCCGGGGCTGAGTGGGATGGTGCTTAACAATCTCTTCCTTCCTTGTTGCAGCCAACATAGGAACGCAGACAGTCAGTGCCCGGGTGCCTTCCTCGCCCACCCTGCGGGGTGCCCCGCAGTACAAGTACTCCCTGGCTGTGAGGAACATCCAGCCCATGGGCAGTGTGCCACCTGGGGCTCAGCAGGTAGTGCCAGGCTTTGGTTTTGGTCCTAACTGGTGTGATGGAATCCCTTCCTGAGCTCCAGGTGCTCATCCTGCAGCACTGCAGATGTGATGCCTGGTTTCCCCAAAAGTTTGCACTGGGATACAAGCAGGCAGTGCCAGATTTTGCAATGGTGGCTCTGGAGGACAAAATGCCCCACTGCACATCCTTGCATCCAAGGATCAGCACTGTTCCTGTAGGCCAACTCGTGTTTTGCTTCCAGCCTGACTGCTGCTCTTTGTATTTCTTCGTGCAGGTGGGAGAACCTGCTGTGCATGTCCAAGGACAGGAGCCACTGACGGCATCCATGCTCGCAGCAGCGCCTCCACAGGAACAGAAGCAAATGATAGGTGGGTGTCCAGGCTGCCAGAGATCCTCCTGTCTGTGTGTGCATGGGCAGATGGACTTGCATGTGCTAGGGAATGCATAGATAATAGGAGAAGCTCTAAGCCTGTGTTGGATTTCTCTGATATTATGTTGCTTTAAAAAGGAGGAGGAAAAAAAATTATCTAGGCTGTGTTGGAAGGATATGGAAAGAGCAGCCTCCTCTCTGTCTGCATTCACTGCCTGGCAGTGGGGTGGACTCTGCAGGAGAGGCACTGCTCCATCCTGCCTGTGCTGCTCCATGCAGCTGTCTGACTTCATCTGACAGCTTCCCTTCATGTGAGAAATCCCTCTGGGCTCAGCAGAAGGCTGGGAGCAGAGCAGTTTGAGGAAGTAAGAGGGAAGCATAGAGTTGGGAGACTTTCACTGACATCCTCCCTGGTGTTTTGGGCAGGTGAGCGGCTCTACCCCCTGATCCATGCAATGCATGCCTCACTGGCTGGCAAGATCACAGGCATGCTGCTGGAGATTGACAATTCAGAGCTGCTGCTTCTGCTGGAGTCCCCTGAATCCCTGCACTCCAAGGTAGGGGGCATGTGGTGTCCAAACAGATAATGGTGTAGTATTACTGCTGCAAATGCTAGACAAGAACTCTGGCCTTGGCTGTGGCCGAGGACTTTGATACCACAGAAAGATAAAACAGCTCCTTTTCATAGTGAAAGGAAAACAGAAAGAGCCCCAGGCTGATAGCATGCCTGCCTGTCTCCAGCAAGAGAGGTCAGCAGCTCTCTGAAAGCACAGCCAAGCTCTGAGTTTGGAGGTGGATAGGAAGCAAAAGGGGGGAAAAGTGGAGTGAGAATTGCTGCCAGCAATTAAATGGCAAATTGCCATTTGGTTTAGGCATAGTCCTAGTGAATGTTTCCCTTCTGTTTCCCATCAAAACAATGAAAGTGAGTTACTGCATATCCTTGCTGCTGCTTGGAAGCAGAATTCACTTTCACTATTCTGTTGCCATCTTTTTGGAGGAGCCTTGGCTCTGCTGGGCACTGCCAGCCAGCTTCATGTTGGAGAGGTGCGAGTTCTCTCCGGCCACTTGTGACTTATATGGAAAAGGAGAAATGCTCCAGCCCTTCCTTACGGAGGAGACAGCAGAGGTTTGAGGGCTGATCCATCTTCTGGCACGGGCAGCAGACTTGGATTAGTATTTATGTAATCTCTTTACTCCCTTGAAATGTGGAACCTGGGCTACTGCAGTTCTTGTGCACTATGTTCCCATGGTGGTGCAACTCAGCATTTCCCCAAATGTGCTCTCTCATCAGATTGAGGAAGCAGTTGCTGTTCTCCAGGCGCACCAGGCCACGGAGGCGTCACACAAGGGCAGCACGGCCCCGTTCCTGCAGTGAGCCCTGGTAGGTGCAGCGCTGCTGCATGAGCTGCCGCCTGCTCAGGGTCTGTGGCTTGTGCCTCTGAAGCTTGGGAGCTGGGTTTCTTGTCCAGACCAAGTGAAGCTTGATGAGCAATTAGGGATGTGTGCAGTATTTCACTTTTTATCAGGTGATTCATCCTCCATTTTCCAGGCTTAACTGTACTGCAAAGACACAATTCTGCATGTGGTGTTTTTTCGTGTGTGTGGCACTTGTTACTTTTATTTCCTCACGTGTTTATGATAGTAACAACTGTGCTATCAGAAAGGAAGACAGGGAAGGATCTTGCTTTCCTGTGTGTCCGGTGAAGGACTGGTGCAGCCTCCCTAGGATTTCTCCACTGTCGTTGCAGAACCTTGTGAGCAGATAAGCTTTTAAAATGTTGGAGCTGAGTGTGGGATGGGTTCATTAGTAAGCAATTAGGACTCTCACGTACCTCTTTGAAGATGATGGTTTCTTGACTTGTAATCACCAGGAATCTGTGTGTTAATCCAAGCTCAGAGCTGACCTGTGAATTGTTGTCTGGATTAAACTGTTCTCTAGCGGTTGAAAATTGTGTGTGTGGGTTCTTTGTGTTCCTTGTAGACTTCATGACTGAGAGTGAACCTTGAGAACAGCAGCAGCCGCCTCACCTCACCTTGCTTTTGGAACTGTGCCCTCACACTGACCCTGGTTTGCCTTCAATGCCCCATCCTGCTTTTTGTGTGTACTGTGCATCTTGCAGAACCACTTCCTCCTTGCACCGCTGTAGAAGTTAGTTCTCTTCTCTTCTGAAAGCATCTTGTGAAATGTAACGTGGAACTCAGTCTGACTCAGTTGCCCAGGAAATGACGAGTGCAGATGAGTCGTTGCTTCAGTCAATTTACTGGGTTCTGTAGTTTTATTTGTTCCTGTAGCTGATGCTGATAAAGAACTGATGCTTCCACTTCCGAAGCATGAGTTAGCTTCCTTTGCAGAAAGGCAGCAAATACTCTGCCTTGGTTTGTGCTGGAGGAGAGACACATGTCAGCTAGGCTGCTGCAATTAGTGCTTGAAGCTCGTGGTGTTGGCAGGGTGACAGTCCTCAGGGCAGGAAAAGCACCATGTAGGACTACACAGACTGCTGACCAGCAGCTCTCCTGATCCTTCCACTCTCTGAGAGGGTGTCCTTAAGCAAATTTGGCACTATTCACGTGGATTTTATCCTTTCTAGGTAACCCTTCTAAATTTCCCTGTTTTAAGACACTGCTTCTTCCTGCAGCTCTTCTTTTATAATAGAGCTTGTATGCCTGCAGGAGTGCTGGGGCTGAGAACCTTCTGCCAGTCACTGTTCTGCATGTGGCTCTGTGGTGCACGAGACCCAGCTGAAGTTACTGTGGATCAAAAGCTGCTTCTCCTGTGTATTTTTAGGCTGACGGGCTGAAAACACCAATAATTGCATGGAGGATGTTAAGACCTATCATTAATGATGTCTGCTCTTAGTATCTCCTGAGCATACTGCACTTGCTGTAGTCATCCTGGCCTTAATGCTCCACTCTGCATCCAGGAGTGGAATTTCTGTCTCTCGTGCTTCCTTAGAATTACACCTGGGATTGTCAATCAATATGCTGACCTTATTTGACTGCTTCCTTTAGCTCACAGGAGTACACCTCCATCAGCACAGCCCACCTTCCTTCTATCCATCTTGTGTTGGCACTGCTGTCTCATTCTTCCTTCTGTGCTGTATCACACCCTCCCCTCAACTCACTACTGATTCATCCCTCCTACCTCTTGTTTTTTCCAGCATTTTAATAGAAGCACTTACACATTTGCTCTTCCATGGCCACTGTTCTGCTCAGCTGGGACTCTTTCCTGGGGCTTTTCTTCTTTCCTGCTCTGAGCTCTTTAAATACTTTGTCTCTTCATAGAGGATGCCACAGCCTGAGCTGTGCACTGCTTAGACAATTCCTTATCAGTGAGATGCTTACTTCCTCTTGGTTATTTTTCCCCAGTGTGTAACTGGCTGGAAGCTCTTATACTTTTTCTCTACAGAGGAAAGTGCATATTGCATATGAGAAATGTATATTAGGAGCTGGGACGGAATTGTACTGGTGAAATTCATTCTGTTGCCTAGAGTCTGAAGCAGTTCTTCAGGCACAGCATACCGGTTCGGAGTGCCTGTTGCATCACTGACAGCACTAGAAGTCATTTCAAGAAAACAGCTAGCAGTAGTTCAGGATGAGCAGAATATGGAACAGACAAAGAAAGGATATTAACAAAGTCCTTGAAATCTTTACATGGAAATGTAAACTTGCCACTTGAACACTCATGAGTCCAAGAAGATGCTGTAGAGTTCTCAGAGTAGCTCCCTGGTTGAACTCCTCAGGGAGGTCTCAGGCTTCAGCAGGTTGAGGCAGGAGCAGCAGTGCACATGCAAGTCTGGAGTCTAGTTTGGAATAGTCACTGGTGGTACATGAGCGAGGTAGATGGAGCCTCTGTGAAAAGCACTTTCCAACTGCCCGTGTGGGTTGCAACATCTTTGCCTGCCTGGAAAATACTTTGTGCAGTAAGCAGCACGGTTGCTGGAACAAAAGAGGACGAGAGGAGCAGAAGAGACCTGGGCTTGAAGCATGGCATGGTGGTATTGCACTTTACTGGGGAAGGTCTTAGAGATAAGACAGCAAAAGGCATTGCTGTGTTCAGACGGGGGAAGAGATGACGACTGCTGCTGCTTAGAAGCACCGTAACGAACTGTAGTTGGAACAGTGCAGGTGTCTGCCAGCCCTGATAACACAGGGATGTTAAAAAGAGAGCTCTTATTTGAGAGCAGGCTCTTAAATAAGATTCCTCCTGTGTTCAGAGACATTCCTCTGCTTATCTGTGTATGGCTGGCCTGTGCTTCACATCCTGAAGTCCATCATGCTTGTTACCTTGTAACAGCCTGGGGAAAGGTGGGTGCAGGGTCAATGGAGTGGTTAGAGGATGGGGATTTAAGGAAGCAAAATTTGCCCTGGGGGGAGGTGTTTCAAACCCTGGTGGTATTGCAGCTGAGGGAGTATAACTCTGGGACTTACAAAGAACTCCTTAATGTCAGGCCAAGATAACTCTTTGTGTTACAGGAGTGTAACAGCATTAGTAATGTCTGCCTTCTGAATTCAGTTCAGTGGAGCATCTGCCTGGAGTACTAACAGCTGGGATCATTACTGTAAGCTGTTAGATCACATCTAGTGTCGTCCAGCATCATGACTAAAAAAGCAGCAACAGAATGAAATAAAGCAGCATGAAAGTGTCCCAGTTCCCCCATGCCTTCCATCCCATACAAAAAATACTGCAAGAGTGAAAATAAACATCATTTTAATGTGAACACTTCCAACAGATCACAGAATAACTCCAACTGTTTCTTAATCTACCATTTTAACTCAGTGCCATCAATACCACAGGAAAAAATAGATCAAGAAGTATAAACATCCATGGAAGTAGTAAGCCAGCCCTCCATTGGGATGTCCCTGTAACACCCTGTAGCAACTGTTCCAGAAGGCACAGAAAAGCTCAACTTTTAACAGAACAAAAACTGACCAAAAAACAAGCTGCAAAGAGCCCAAGCACCTGTACTGTGACATAGTGCACAGTGGACCAAGGCAGGCTGAAGTTGCTGTTGGTTTTCTTATACGTGCTGAGTAATTAAAGATAAAGAAAGTTGCTGCTGTAATCGCCTGCCCAGTCACACCATGCAGCAGAAACTCAGCTGAAGGCCAGCAGGTGTCAGGTAGGAGAGGGAATGTGCTCAGCCCTGTGCAAGTAACAATGACTTGGTTTTAAGAGTGGTATGCAGTGCTCCTTTAGCAACCCTACTTAATAGCAGCACAAATGAAGCACAACTGTCACCTGAATAAGGACTAAGAAAACTCTCAGTTTGTAACTTCTCAGAAAGAGCAGCCACTTTGTGTGCATCTTGGCCAAGTGGATAAAGTCCCTGAGGCCAGCAGGTACAGGCACATTGACTTCAACCAGGGAAGTTCACCCATATGCCTCCTTCTCAGGCAAGTGCATGAAAACTCTGCATAATCTTAGAACCAGATACACAAACTGTATATCAAACAACTACTTTAACATTCACTGTGGTGGCACAGAATGCACCACATCTCAGCAGCAATTAAAGATAGATCTCAGTACCAATCCTGCATTCAGATTGGTCCCTGCAGCATCAGAAGGGAGAAACTTCCTTCTGCAGCAGAAAAAGCTTTCCTTGTTGCTTGGTTACCCTAGGCTCTGTTCAATTCTTGCAGTAGTCTCCGTGCAGCTGTGTTCTTTGGTTCAATTTTTAACAAGCTGTTGATGTCAGCAATACTTGATTTGTAATCCTAGAAAAAGAATTTGTAAGTGTTAGTGCACTGAAAATGTCTAAGTCTCCTGCTGGAGAACTACACCCAGTGACAGAGGCAAGGCAACACAACAGCCTGGGACTGGTTTTTGAGCTGCTTTTGAGCACCAGAATCAGTGTAGCTGTTCTAAAACGTGCTGAAAAGCATTAGCAGGCTCCTACCTGAAAACTGGTCGAAAACTCCTGACTTACCTTCAGTTCTTTAAGTGCCTGAGCACGTCTGTAGAATGCCTTAACGTTTTTAGGATCTAATTGCAGAGCTTCTGTGCAGTCCTGCACTGCTTCCTTGTGTTGCTTCAGAGTCAAGTAACAGAGAGCTCTGCAATACAGACACCTGGTTAGAATCCTTTGGTTAAAAGCAGTATTTACAGCTGCAATGCAGAGAACTAGCCACAGCACAAAGCTGGACTCCCAAACCAGGGAGTATGCTAAGGAATCATTGATCAGAGCTCAATGCTTACGTTAAAAAGAGCAAAAAATAGCAAACAGTTTATCAGTCTGCAAAAAAAAAACAACCCAGCATTTTTAGAGCAACGTGCTCCTTGCTCTGCCACTCTGGAACATGCTCTGCTCATCTCAGAAGTGCACTCTGAGTACAGCAGAGTGCAATTTGTGGTTCGTGGGGCAGCAGACAAATAACAAAATGATACAGTCCTGGCAGACAAGCATTAAAGGGATGAAGCCTTTAGCAGTCCTAGGCTGAGTGGCTCTAGGGCTTGTTGCAGAATCTGATCAGAGAACATTATACAAAGTACAGGGCAGATTGTACCTGGGGGAAATGTGTGGGTGTTTTGTTGTTTGTTTTTTTAAAATTCAGTTGTCTGGAAAAAACACCAGACAGCTGTGTCAGAAGTTCCAAAGTGGCTTTCATAAAATGCCAAAAAGCACTTGGGCAATACCTGTTGGTGTAAGTTGCACATTCCTGGTTGAGCTTTAAACTCTCACTGTACTTCTCAATTGCCTTTTTATGGTTTCCTTTCTTTACGAGTTCATTTCCTTCTTCCTTAAGAGTTTGAGCTCTCTCTGTGCCAGCAGCAGTCTGGGCTGGAAGCAGTGCAAAAAAAAATACAGAACATATAAAAGCGATAAGATCAGACCAGCCTCTCAGAAGGCAAACAGCCCCATCCCAGAGGCAAGATGCAGATCAAAGGATCCAGAACGAGCGGCCAGCCCATGTTCCTGCAGCTCTCAGCCCCAGCTACAGGCACCATGCAGGCACGGCAGCCTGCCTCGCTGTCTGCAGCCCTGCTGAGCTGAAGGGCTCTCACCTGGGTCACCCTGTGGTGTGTTTCCAGGGGGAGCACCTCCAGTGGGGGCTCCTGCAGAAGGAACACCCCATCTCCTCCGGGCATCAATGGGGACTCTGGGGATGGGTGGGAGCTTCTCGCGCCAGTTCGCCCCGTGCTTCTCCAGCAGAGCTTTGGTCATCCTGGAAGAGATGGCTGGTGGTTGCACTGCTGCTGGTTGATAGCATAGGAGCTGGGGGGACTACTTTTTAACCTGACTCATGCTGAGGACCTCCTCTTCTCACTGAAAACTTTACACGCATCTCAACTACAGAAAGGGTGTTAAGGAAAAGTGTGTCTTCACATTAGCAGGGCCAAAAATACCACTGGACAACAGCTTGGACTGTTAATGCTCAGCGGGGCAGGGGATGTTTGTCACTCCTCAGCGAGCAGTGCAGTGAATTGGACGCCTCCAAGAAGAGAAAATGACTCCAGCAGTCTGCAATCCCATCTGCATGGGGGGCACAATGCACAGGACACCAGAACTTGTAAATTATTTTTCTTTTAAAATAAGTACTGGGCAAAGCAAGAAATCATTCCCAGGCCTCTATCATGTGCCAGCAGCCTGAAAGGAGCTGAGGGCATTAGCACATGCAGGGAGCATGACCCAGCCTGCCCTCTGCACAGAGCATCAGATCCTCAGCCATCTTGTTAACGTGCTCAGGACACAGCATGCTCCTGACACCGCTGCAGAAACAAAACAGGGCTCTGATCCATAGGCTGGGGTTGGAAGAGACCTTAAAGCTGATCCACTTCCAACCCCTGCCGTGGGCTGGCTGCCCCCTACCACACGCCCAGGGCCGAATCCAACCTAGCATTGGGCACCTCCAGAGATGGAGCACCCACAGCTCTCCGGGAAGCCTGGAGCAGCAAACCAGACTGCAGCACTCAGAGGCAGAAAGCAGGGCGCAGTGGGGGTTACCTGTTGACCCCATCGTGGGCCGCCTGTATGGAGCAGTCCACCTGCAGGGCGGTCTTGTAGTCCACGTAAGCCAGCACGAAGCTCTCCAGGGCCTCATAGGCAGCCGCTCGCCTGAGCAGGGGCTTGATGGCAAACGGGGTCAGGCTGAGAGCGCTGTGACGGGGAGAGAGAAGGTGACAGCGGGCAGAGAGGTCACAGGGAGCTCCCTGCTGCCTGCAACTGGACGCGTCCTGTGAGCGCTGAGCGGTGCAGGTCTGTGCTCACACAAGGCGGTGCCAAACGGTGGGAATCGGGCTGGGAGCCGCTGTCTCATTTCCTACCGTAACGAACTAAAGGGGGAAAGAAGGGAATTCTTTCCTCGGGGATGGAAACCATAAGGGAAGGGCTGCAGCTCCGGAGCCGCTCCCGAGATCTCAATGCCCATCAACCCCAGGGGAGCGGTCTATTTTCCGCTGCAGAGGGGACCAGAAGGACTCGCTCACCCGCAGCAGTCGGCGACGCAGTCCCGGCAGGCGCCGTGCCGTAACTGGCAGGCGGCGCGGTTGGCCAGCAGCACGCTGCGCTCCTCGGCGGCGGCTTCGCCTGCGCGGCACACAGAGGTGAGGTGCGGCGAGCCCGGCCCCGCCCCGCCCCGCCCCGCCCGGCCCCGCGGTACCTGCATCCTCCAGCATCGCCAGCGCGCGGCTGTACAGCTCCGCGGCCGCCCCGTACTGCCCGCGGCGGAACTCATCGTTGCCGGCGCGGCGCAGCTTGCCCGCGCTCTCCATCCTGGGCCGCGCGGCGCCGCGTGAGGGCGGCGATTTCCGGCGGCGGGCGGAAACGGCGCGGGGCCGCGATGGAGGAGTGAGGGCGGCGGGCAGGGAGCGGCCGTCCGCGGCGCTATGGAGACGGTGCAGCTGAGGAACCCGCGGCGGTGAGGACGGGGCGGGGGAGCTGGGACGGGGCTGAGGTTGAGGGCGGCGGTCGGGGCTCCGAGCGGGCGGGAGGCAGCGGGGGCCGGCGCTCTCGTCCGGCGCTCTCGTCCGGCGCTCTCGTCCGGCGCTCTCGTCCGGCGCTGTGCTCGGGCTGGGGGCGGCGGAAGCGGGACGGCACGGCACGGCATAGTGCAGCATAGCGTGACACGGCACGGCACAGCATAGCATGGCACGGCACGGCACGGCACAGCGTAGCACGGCACGGTACGGGTGGCGGTAGCGCTGCGGGAAGCGGCTGCCTCCTTCACTCGGCGTTTCGCCACTTCCTGACTCGCCGGCACGTTTCCTCCGCTGCAGGAAGCCATTGTGCGCCCAGCCTCTGCACGGCGATAAAAAGGGGAGAAAAGTGCATGTTTAATGAGGAGCGCAGCGAGTCTGTGCGGAGCGGCGGTGTTTACTGGCAGTACAGTGGTCTGTTTTAGTGTATATGTACCGTCTGTCCTTGTAACATTTTCCTTAGCGCCATAGAACGGCTTGGGTCGGATGGGACATCAGCGATCATCGCGTTCCAACCCCCCGCTGTGCTGCCCAGGGCCCGACCGGCCCGGCCTTGAACGGCCCCAGGGCTGGGGCATTGCCTCCCTCCCCCCAGTCTGGGCAGCTCGTTCCGGCGCCTGACATCTGAGCTAAACCTTCCCTCCTTTCATTTTAAACCATCCCCCCTTATCCTGTCGCTATTCACCCATGTAAAAGAGTTGTTTTCCCTTCTGTTTATGATCTCCTTTTGGCTGCATTGAGGTCGCCCTACAGCTTTCTGTTCTCTGGGCAGAACTAGAGGCTCCTCCAACATGTCTTTATAGAATATGTAGTGCCTTTTGTTTATAAAGATACAGCGCTCAGCTGCCGTAGGAAGTTTCTTGGTGAACAGCTGTCAGCATGGCAGAGTGAACTGAAACAAGTGTAGTTGGTTTCCGTGTTGTTTTGTGTGTGGGATCTCCATAAAGTTGTACTGGGGATTAGGTTGATAAGCGAGGGGTCGCAGTACAACTCCAGCTGGCTCTTCCTCTTTTGTGCAGTATCTGTCTAGGCACAGAACCAGTGGTTAAACTAATGTCATTAAAGCTGTACAAGTGAGATTAGTGCAGTACTGCCTCCTTCCTCAAAGCAAGCATCTTACAGTACGTATGGAACGCATCAGACAAGGCTGCCTTCCCCTCTGCATGCCCTGCGTTCCCTTCTGCGTGCCCTTAGTGCAATGTACTTTCCAGACAGAACTGTGAACATTAGCAGTATGGTCAGTAGCTGCAAGAGGCTGCTATGCTGTGTTAAGGTTTGGCCACCAGCGTGCAGATCCCTTAGTGTGTTCTGCAAAGAAGGACTGTAGATGTGTGTCTGTGATCAAACCCTGTGCTCTGTAACTCTCGCTCCTCTTCTGATGTTAGATAACGCTAATGATGAAACGTCTTCTGATGATGGGAAATAAACTTATTTGATAAGCAACCTACTTTATACTGAGCCTTTTGTAAGTTTAAATGGCATTTTTAAATCTTTCTGTTTCAACGGAGCCCAAACTGCCATAAAATTAAGTGAAATTTCTCTATTCTTATATACACAGGCAGCTGAAGAAGTTGGATGAAGACAGCTTAACCAAACAGCCTGAAGAAGTATTTGATGTATTGGAGAAGCTTGGAGAAGGGTATGTGCTATGTGACAATGTGCCTTAAGTACATTTATCAAAGAACAGATGTGTGTTACTAATATGTGCTCGATGGGCTTTGATTTTTCACTTTTGATGATCCTGTTACTGTAGAAGTATGTGGTAGCGTAGCAGCTGCAGTGACTCGAGGCATTGCAGTTCATCCCAGTACCTCTGCAGGAGGTCTGTGTGATGGCAGGCAGCTTCTGTTTCCTAGAGCCACTTGTGTTGGGAGCACTAAATAGTATGTTTACCACCTTAAGCACTTCGTTTATAAAACAGAGTGGGAATTCTTCCTAGCTGCTGTAAGAAGGTGGAAATAAAGTAAACAGTGTCTGATGAGTGAGCAAAGCTTTCTGACCTGAGCTGTGGTTTTTACTGTTGCTCAGTGGTACCGTGTGCCAGAGAAGGAGAGAACTGGCTTTATTGGATTCTTCCAAAGCTGTGGGCACGTAATGGTGGTTGGCTCCTTTCTGACCATCTCAGCATGCTGCTGGTTGTTACAGCGTATGCAAGCTGTTAGTTGATTATGTAAATAAATTGAAAAATTCTCTTAGCAGGAGGGTGATTTGTTTTTTCCTCTCAAGTCTGCAATTGCAATTATCATGCTTTTTGTGTTTTAAAAATATTACTGTATTCACTATTTGTTTAATATTTTGTTCCGCAGTTCCTATGGCAGTGTGTTCAAAGCTATTCATAAAGAGACGGGTCAGGTAGTTGCAATCAAACAGGTTCCTGTGGAGTCTGACCTGCAAGAGATTATAAAGGAGATATCCATAATGCAGCAGTGTGACAGGTAAATGTGTACTGCAGAACCCATCATCAGTATGCAAAGAAAGTATTGACTGTGATCTGGCATGTAGTCACATAAAAGCGATGATGTTGCCTTCAATGTTTTTTGAAAGGCTGGACTTGTACAGTCAAGTTACCCCGTATCAGCTGAGTCATGTTTGGGTAGTGTTAACCCAAGTGAAGGTAAGACAACAACAATTTAGCTTGCAATGTGAGAGCATTAAGCTGACTAAGTGAAATAACCTTGCACCTGCTGCCAGCACAGAGCAAAGCGTGTGAGCAGCTCCTGCAGTGCTCCTCATGCACCTTAACTTCTGGGCAGCAGTGATGAGGTTGTGTGTTAGACCAGTTCCCTTGTCCAAAGGGGCAGTGAATTGCACACAAGCTTTGGGATATGAAAACGCTAGGAGAGGGATTTTTTTGGTTTATTGGGTTTTCAAGGGGCATGTGGATGAGAGCTGCTAATGCATGACTGCTCTTGCATGTGCGCAGTGTACGTGCTGTCATCTGCTTTAGGTGGCAGAATTGTACTTACAGTGCAGGTTGCAGTGCGTGACAAGCTGTCTGCTGATGTTAGCATGCTGAGAATAACTTATGGGCTGATGTTTGGCTCTTTGGTTGTCTGCATGTTTCTTATGGAAAAAGTCATTTTATGAGCTCAGCTGGACAAGAGCAAGGGCTGCAGAAGGCCTTCTGTCAGTGACTGAAGAGTAAAACATACACATTTCTTCCTGTGGTTTGAGTCCAGCCTCAAGAAATGCTATTTTGAGGGAGTTTAGGCATAGAAAACCATTTAAAACAAATGACATTAGCAATATAAAACTATGTTCCTAGTCATTCACTCTATTGCTCTTCACTCACTATCGTTAAGCAAAGATAATTGGTGGCATCTAAGAGAATGAAACTTCTAACAGATTTAGTCTTGTGAAGTTGTACTGTGTGAATCAACAGAGCATAAGATTTTCTTCTCAAACATTAAAGAATACACTGGGGTGGGATTGGCTTCTCAGTGTTGCTCGTCTTGAACTTCTTCATTAGAAAGTATTTGGCAGACCTTAGGTTAAGTGCACTTCTGTTCTTTAGCTTTGTCCTCATTAAATCAGAAGGGTTCTCTCTCTTTTAGCCGTTTTGCTTTACCTTTCCCAAAGGATAAATGGTCGTTCTGACTGTGCTGTACTTTGTTGTTCACCCTCTGGGCAGTCCAGTAGTTGACTACAAGGGAAAGATTTAGGTTGTACTTAATTCCTAAAATAACTTGCATTTCTGGACTGAATAATAGAAATAAGGAGGTGAACATTCCTCATAATCACCACAGCGGTTATTTTCCAGCTTTTGACCTTATTTAATCTTTCTGTTTGTTTTCAGACACTCTGTAGCAGCTTTACCAGGATCTTGCCAAGGTCCGTTTTTCATTCCATTGATGCCCTGCCTACTTGATTGCCACAGTTCAGGGAGCAAAAGCAGACTGAAAGCTGATCTCTCCTTGTTTCTGCAGGATTTACTTTCAGACGTTTTAGCTCCCTGAACTGCTGTTGTGACAGGTCATGTGGACACCACTGCTAGGACAGGCTTGCAGGACTGTGGTTGCTCACTGCAGACTCAGGCTGGTGCAAAACACTTGGTCAGGGCTTCAGTGGCACTTCCATGTCTGAATTTTTAGAACCTGCTTAGGGAGGCTGCAGTATTGTTCGCCTTTGCTTATTCAGTTGTGCTGTTCTCCAGTATTTGACCCTTTG
Source organism: Centrocercus urophasianus (assembly GCF_019232065.1). NCBI lineage: Eukaryota > Metazoa > Chordata > Aves > Galliformes > Phasianidae > Centrocercus > Centrocercus urophasianus. The sequence goes on from NW_024884955.1 coordinate 5,436,157, forward strand.
TTCTCATTTTGTCACGTTTCATAGCCCTCATGTGGTGAAATATTACGGCAGCTACTTTAAGAACACAGACCTGTGGATCGTCATGGAGTACTGCGGCGCTGGATCCGTGTCTGATATTATTCGGTTACGAAATAAAACTGTACGTACTCTTTCTTCTGAATGCTATAAATGGGAAGCAGGAGTGGTGGCTCAGGAAGCTGAGCAGCACATTCAGTGCTTTTGGTGTAATTCTCATGAGGTGTTCAGTGTCTGAAACAACCACGGGCTGCCACTGCAATGTGGGTCCTTTGTTCCCCTGAAGATAAGAAGGCTGGTTATGTTGATCAAGTTTGGGTTGTTTGGCTGATGTAATTAGCTTGCAAGGTTTTGGTGAGGTGTTTGGTTGGCATTCCTGAAAACCCAGGCAGGTTCTGAATGACAGACTGCTTTGCCTTGCTTCTGGCTTTGCAGGGTAAGAGTTACTAGGTGTGGAAGGCTGTGGTGCAGATGTGCAGGTATGCTGGTCGAAAGCTAATTCTCATATGTAATGCTGAAGGTTGCTGCCTAGAAGTATATGTATTCCTCTATTAGTCAGTATGGCAACCTTTGATAAAGGCAATTAAATAACAGTCTATAAATCTCAGGGAGGTATAAACTGAAACACCACTGTGTTCCATCTCAGAAACCGAGAGGTTGACAGTAACACTTCTTTTTAGCTTACAGAGGAGGAAATTGCTACGATAGTACAATCAACGCTGAAAGGGCTGGAGTACCTGCATTTTATGAGGAAAATACATAGAGATATCAAAGCTGGAAATATATTGCTAAATACAGAGGGACATGCTAAGCTTGCGGATTTTGGAGTGGCAGGACAACTCACAGTAAGTAAAACCAAGATGGTTGTGTACCCCTCTGGTCTTCTTTCTAATGCCACGTGCTTGTGGAGACTTTGAGACATTCAGAAGTGTTTTCAGCACTTTACATCAACATAATGAGACACTATGACAGCAGCACAGCTTCCTCTGTGGGAGCTGTTAGACCTAAGTAATGGTTTGTAATAACATTTGCTGTTTGCTTCAGTTCATGTCTAATGTCTGCAGCACACTTCAGTTTCTCTCTGCTGCTTTCCATATCTCTGTCTTGCTTAACCTGGTAATATATACATGTGCAGATGGAAGATAATTAAGATTGTAAATCGTTAATGAATATTTGTGGCTAATAACAGTTGCCATGGTCTGGATTTTTATCCTGCTCTTCTTCTCAGGATACCATGGCAAAACGGAACACAGTTATAGGGACCCCGTTTTGGATGGCTCCAGAAGTGATTCAAGAGATTGGATACAATTGTGTTGCAGACATCTGGTCACTGGGAATCACTGCAATAGAAATGGCTGAAGGCAAACCACCATATGCAGATATTCATCCCATGAGGGTGAGGACTGTGACTTTTTAAAATGTATTGCGGTGCAAAATCTGTGATTTGCTATGACAGCTGGATGAGTGATGTATCAAGGTGCCCTCTTGTTTATAATTTAGAGAAAATGGTTTGCTTTCTGTCACTTTGTTGTACTGTTGATTAAATGTAAAATGGAGAAGGAAAATCATGATCCTCATCTATCAAGGCACGGCTGAGTCTTCCAGTGTTGAGTGTGAAGAAATATATTTTATGCTGTGCATTATACAAAATGGTTTGTTTTTGTTTTTGTTTTTCAAGCACATATGTTTAAGACTTTAAAATGGCAGATTCACACCTCTTGGTGCAGCTAATGGCTCAGACAGACATGTAAGCTCCTAGTCAGAAAAGTCTGATTTGTTGCTCTATCCTCCCTCTGCGCAGTTTAATATATAAAATATTGGTAGAGACTCTTCTGAAGCAGCAAACTTGAAACATGTATCATTCTTTAGTGCCTGTGTATGTTTTTATGTATTTATGTGAGGGGATTTTAAACTTGGTTTGGAAACCTGGCATATTCTTCTGTTTTTAGGCAATTTTCATGATTCCTACCAATCCTCCTCCAACGTTTCGGAAACCAGAGCTCTGGTCGGATGCTTTCACAGACTTCGTGAAGCAGTGTCTTGTCAAGAGCCCTGAGCAGCGTGCTACTGCAACACAGCTTCTGCAGGTCTGCCTCGTCTTGGGAGAGTGTGAACTCTAGAGCAGGCTTGCTGTAGTGCAGGCAGTGCTGTGCCCCTTGGGCTGTTGTCATTTCTTGGGTTATCCTTCTCATTACAAATTTCACTCTCTAATAGCTGATCTAAAAACCTTGTACCCAACTTCAGCCTTTCAGTTCTTCCTTAAGATCTGATCTGATTTCATCTTCCTATCTTTGTGGATGGTTTTTGTTTTTTTTTGTTTCTTTTTTTTTTATCCTTCAGATTCTCACCAGCAATGCCAAGTACCTGTCTCTTAATTCACTAGAAAGCAACTAGGTGAACTTTAAGGTCTCCTCCAACCTAAGCCATTCTATGATTCTAAGTGAAAGTAACTGCTCAGAATGATGTATGCATTTGTAGTTGGTTGTTGACAGTTCAGTTGGTGAGGAGTAAGTGGGGCTTGTGGGTGGGGAATGAGCCCAGGTGTCACAGCAGTGGTGCCTTCAGAGTGTGATCTTGTCTGTGCAGACAGGTCTCCCTCCTGCGCCGTGCAGAAGGTTTTTTGTTTTGTTCTGCTTTTAGCAAGGGATTGAATTAATCATCAGTTTTGATTGGAAACGGGCCACAGCAGCAGTGTTTTACTGTCAGGTGCTGGTTCAGGTGCAGTGCTTACTAACTTTAACATACTACACAGCACCCATTTGTTAAAAGTGCCAAAGGAGCATCAATTCTGCGCGATTTGATTAACGAAGCGATGGACATCAAACTGAAACGCCAGGAGGCACAACAGCGTGAGCTGGATCAAGAAGATGAAGAAAATTCAGTGAGTATTTCATAGCTACAGCATACAGAGTTCAGACTCCTGGACCTTGCATAATGCTAAGCTGCTTTGGTCCTTATTTTTGTAATATTTTGTTTAACTGCTCAAAGGTTTTACGTAGCTCTAGAGTTTTGTACTTATGGCTGCTTAACTTGATATTTGAGCTCTGCTCTGCCTTTGTGTTTGAATGGAGCAGTCAGCAATTATGACTTTGTATTTAGCTCAAAGTGTAGCTAAGACCTGCCATTGGCTGTGAGTGTGTAGTAGCACATGCTAAAGACTCAGTACGGGTTTCTAATTGGATAATATTATTTATGCAGCAATGAGAATGTTTCACAGTAGAGTCAGATCTTATATTGCTCTCAATACAAATGAATATCTGTGATGCACTATGATATAAGTGTGTTATGTTGTTTCACTGTTGTGCTTTAGAACACCCCTTATAGAAACTTTGTACTACACAAGAGCAACCGCCAGAAGTATGAGGTGAGGGCATGACAAGTGTGCAGGGGATTGCTGTGAATTTCTGTCCTGGGTGCCTTGTTCCAGTGATTACAGCATGTGAATATGGAAAGCATGTTGAAAGCTGTCTCGTGAGCCTCTGTTTGCTTCAACCTGAATAAATGACACAGGCAGCAAAAGGCACTGTGTGCCACAGTCCTTTCCAGAGATTGGACACGAGGAGTGTGTTGCACAATAAAAAAGATGTATGCTGTTAATCTAGTTTTCCAGCTTAGGACTGCATATTTATTCAGCATGGAAGTAATTTTATTGGTTATGTTGCCATGATGTTGACCTGAAGAGTATTGTCCCAACTGTCTCTCGTTTGTTTCTGGGGTGCAGAGAGATGGCGTCTCTGTAGAGGAGCTGAGCGGTCTCTCTCTGGGCCTGTTTGTTTTCCTGAAGCTTCTGTACTCTGTGTCTGCTAGCAGAAAAGTGTTCTCAAGTGCTTTCAAAGTGCTGTGGAAATTTCTGCAGTAGTTCTTTGTTAAATGATGTGTAGTGAAGGAATTTGCTACTTCCTCTCACCCACTCATCTCCACATAAAACATACTTCTATTAGCTTCTTGTGGAGTCTTTCCCTCCTCGTGCTGTTGGCTTTGAGATTGGGAGATGCATTTATATTGACATGCTTAGCAGAGCAAAGAAAATGCATAGAACACCAGAATGTGAAAAGGTGTTCTTCCTTCTGCCAGTGACATGGAGATAGGTCTGCAAGCTGTAACGCTGTTTTCCCTCTATCAGTAATTCAGATCAGTAAAGGCATGTTTGCACATAGGTTAAAGAACTGTGAACTTAATTCTCAAACCAAAATATGAGCTTTATTTTTTTAATATTTTCAAGATGAGATGTCCAGAAATTTGTTCTGCTGGATTTAATAAGTACCACTGCTGTAAGCCTAGGAATTGGTTTCTGTTGTTCAGCTGCACATTGCTGGTAAATTAAGTAGATCGTAGTCATTCTGACCTCACTCTTCACTACTACTAGAACTTGTTTCAGAAGTTTCTTGCAGGTTCTGCCACTTGAATTTTGGCAGCAATTTCTGCAATACTGATACACCTTATTAAATGGTAGGGTAAGAAATAGTTTTCATCTGAAACAAAAAATGATTAGGCTTTGATAGTTAGTTCCTTCTTGGTTCAGTTTTCTTCAGTGCTTCTGAATTTTATAGAAATAAAACAACCTAAATGTTGAAAGCAGACTTCTAAAATGGAGGGTAATGGCTTTTCTTTGGTATGCCACACAAAATACAGACTGAGGACTATTGCAGTTTTGTAACTAATACCTCCTTGGTGAACTGCATCACTTAAGACAGGGTTTTAGATCAGCTGTTACCACTGGCAGAGCGAATAGGAATGTTGATGTCTGAATGAGTATTGCAATCTGTCTAGGGCTGGCTCACCAGGTCAGCAATGAGATGCTGGTTCAGTTGAGAAACTTCCAGTGATTGTTTCTGTTTTTATTTCGCACTTTGTCAGTATGAGCAGCTTTCCTTACTCATTTGGAGATATCAGGGAGAGATCTAAGGGCATAAAACAAACTGCTGCTGGTTTCTGTCTGTGTCTGTCAAGATCTCTGAGTTAATAGGATTTTCCAGTGTCCTTGAATGCAGCCACTTTTCATTGGACCTCACCACCATCAGTAAAAATGTGCTGCTGGTATCTCTGTACAGGAGGAAGATGAAACTGACTCAGGTACCATGGTGAGGGCAAGTGGAGATGAAACTGGTACCATCAGAGTGGTCAACACAATGAGCGATGGAGCCAACACCATGATAGAACACGATGGCACCTTGGAATCCCAGTTGGGTACAATGGTCATAAACACCGAAGATGAAGAGGAGGAGGGCACCATGAAAAGTAAGAACGCATCTTTAACTTAAGCAGAATTACTGGTGAACTGACACAGTGAATGAAGGGCCACACTTACAGCAACAGATAGCTTACACGTTTCAAAGGCAGCAGGACGTGCAGTGTGACGAGCTAGCATCTCTAGCATTTGCTCAATTTCTTGAAGTTACTTTTGTTAGCAGGGACACTTGAACAAACCGAGGCGCTCAAGTTGAAATTTGTTCCACCCCAATAGAGAAAAGCTTGATAAGACTTATCACAAGGCGTAAGATTTAAAATGATGCCATGTTGATAGCTGATAGTCTGTGCAAGACCTCAGAGCATGGTCTGGGGAAGAGTTGAAAGTGTTTATTTAAATGAAAAGCTGGTAAGGAGAATGAATCTCCTTGGCAAACTACGAGTAGAAGGAAAAAAATCTTGTCAATTATGAATTCTCATAGAAATCTGTGCCCACAGAGTTGGCAATCACCTCTGCCTTAGACTCTTGAGGTCACAGGTGGGTCGGTTGGCCGGCATGGATGTTTGTTCAGGGACTGAGTGCTGACTGGGGGCTTGGTGGCTGTGGGACATGGCTATCATAGACAGGGCTTGTTCTTTGGACTCTTGCAGTGTTTCCAGAAGCTGCTTTGGCTAGCTGATTTTTAAACTTCAGCTATGATGGGAAGGGAAAAAAAAAATTCAAAGCAGAAGTTCAGAAAAATAATTTTCTTATGAAATTTTGCATTGAATCCTTTTTCTATGTGGGTGCACTCTAGGGTTTGTGAGGGGACACTGCTTTCTCCTGAAGATGAAGCTTCAGCACAACCTGCTTCAGGGTTTTTGCAGACTTTAGCAAACACCGTTTCAGTGCTTTAGAAATGGATTAGAAATGGAGGTGTCAGCCCATGCAGCAGAGCCAGGGGAGTAATGCTGTTGGGTGTTTGTGGAGTGAGGTGACCAGCGGGAGGCAGGTGGATGCTGAGAGGACTTTAAAACTCAGTGAAAGAGAACTGGATGTGTTAGCACCTCTGTATCAAATGAAGTTACTATTTCTGCACAAATAGAAACAGTCTGTGCTGTTCTGTTTCTTGATTTACAATAGCAGAGGCATTATCTGTGGAGCTCCTGCGGTGGCTATCAAAGCTGTGTCAGCAAAGCAACGGTGCTTCAGTTGATCTGTGTGCTTAATAGGTGCTTATTTCCTTATCTTCTTTTTAAGAATGCACATAACTCAAAAGCTCGTGTGCAGAGCTTTTTGGAGACACTTTTGATAACCTTTCCTTTGCAAGGATTTAGAGTAGAATCAGGAGTATATTGCATATTAATAGGGTTCAGCATCGAGCCTCGAGAGGGAGCTCCAGAACAAGCTCTAAGAGCGTAGCTCTGCAGCTAGGATTCGCAGCCAAGCGTTGAGCAGAAGTGCTTGAGCAGCTCAGCATCCCACAGGAGGCATTTGGAGGCCCGGGGACCGAGTGCTGTGTGACACTGGTACCACTGGTGCCACGGTGAGACGTTCTGCACAGCGACGTCGTGACACCGGGCTTGCTCAGCATGCTGCTGCGGGTTGTGCTGCATTGCTGTAACTGACAGATGTGATGCTAATGAATATGATTGTACCAAACTGAAACTTAACTTTTCCTTAGCACGTTACTCTCTTTCTCCCTCAGTACCATACGCTGACATTCTTGCTTCTGCACACAGAGGTTCTGCAATGGTTTCTTAGGCACTCTCCAGAGCAGTGTCTTTTAGCAGCTTGCAGATGTCTTTCACGTGAATTGCCTACAGCTCTGTGTTTCAGCCATCTCCATATTCATGTTTGCTTAACATGCAGTTAAATTGATTTAACTGTAAAGCTCATCGGCCTGCTGCAGAACTCTCTGGAGCAAATTCTTTTTGTAATCCCAAACATAAAAGTAATAATGGTATTTGGAAGCAGCTGAATGTGAAGAAGCCTCATTGATTCATGTTTTTAAAGAAGTCGGTGTTTTACTTGGCAGCTTGTGTTATGACTCACAATAAAACCTGCTTTAAATCAATGAAGAAGTACAGACATTTCTTGCGTGGCATTAGCAGGAGAGCTGAGCTTTCCTGGGCGGCTGCGAGCCACCTTCCTGACTGCGAGCTTCTGAGCTACGCGTTTTGCTCTTCTGAGAACAAAAATCTATCTTTAGCAGCTTTGGCTTTTTTTTGATGTGAAAATATTTGAGATGTTGCAATACAATGCTTTGGACAGTGTTGTCTTAGAAATCTCTAGCTAACAAGTTCTGATGGCCTCCCAAGTGATTTCTTGCTTGAATCAGCTCATGACACTTCAGGCTCAGAGGAAAAGCATCCTTATGTTGTAGCATTGTACATAATGCAGAGAAGTTCTTTTTGCTTTGAGTCGACTGAGCTGTGCTTCCATTTGCTTAAACTCTTTTCTTTGCTTGGCTTTTTTTTTCTGGACGCTCGACATAAACATTCAGGCAGCATTAAAAATGTCACCATGACATTCTCTTATGCATTTTCAAAGCACTCAAGTGATTGCATGAAACTGCAGATACTAAATTGTGCTGTGACACATTTTACTTACAAATCAATAGCTACCGGATTACTTATGGATTGCAGTTCAACTGTTCTGTGAAGACTTGAGCAGCAGCTGAAGGACTGCAGGCAAACAATGATTTGCAGTGAGCCATTTCCATTGTGTTTGGCAGTGCAATAAGTTTGAGCTATGGATATGCCTGCAATCATCTTTTTAATTATTCTGTGTGAGAATATATGGTGCTGGTAAACTCTGCAGCATGTTCTTTTACTCCAGTGTTCCTTCATTATTTGCTGTAGGTCTTGAGTAGGCCTGTAGGCGTGAGTTTGTCTTTTCCATTGAAAGAGTGGAACATAATTTTATAATAAAGCAGATGAACATACTGCCTTTTTGGACTGTAATGTGATTTGATCCGAGAGGAATAGGGTCTGGTTTGTCTAGTTCTTGAATCTGTCCTATTTTCATTGCTAAAGTACCTCTTGTTTAAGCACGAGGTAGCACTGCAGAATGAAGAACTGTCAGCAGAGATGTGAGTTGAACTGTTTGGTTTTGGGGTCGAGAGGAGTGAGGGACTGGGAGAGGATGGAGCTGTGGGTGTGGGGTTTGTTAACGTGGCACACGTGGTGATCATCTGGTGTGGAGATGGACCTGAAGCCCTAACAGCACTGGTAATACTACCCTGCTAATGACATGTGCAGGTGAACGTTCTGAATAGCAAGTGTTTGAAGTAAAATTGCTGGGCTCAGCCCTTAAAGTTAGGGGTGGTCTTGGTTTTGTTATGCTTTTACCATATTCACACTGCTAAGCTTGGTTGTGTCCTCTGAAAAATGTCTTCTTTTTGAGGGGAGATTGGATTTCATTAGCAAATTAAATGAGCTGAGATGCAAACTTGGCAATTTCCTATTAGAAGAATGATCCAGAATAAGCTTGCTAGCCTTGGTGGATTTGCAGGGCGTGCAGTGGATGATGCTTAAACTGGAGAAGTGTTGCTGCCAAGGTTCTGGAAGCTTTCCAACCCTCAAATTAACCTGTAATTTGTCATATAAAGCGGTGACTGCTTTAGCAGTAACTTGAAATGAACGGGAAAATGAATACAGATAGCAAAGTGTTTGTGATTGTGTTAATATAATATTCAAATAAATACGAATGGAAAGCAGCTGAGATAACAATGGGTGGATCCATGCCAGTAGTTGACTGAGGTGGTTTGGGTGCACGTTACCCAGATGGATAATGCAGGTATTGGAGAGAATAGCTTCGTGTTTTATCAGAGACACTGGATATGTTTTGCATCCATTTCCCCGTGCAGACATACCAGCTTCGTACTACTTAGCATTAGTAATGTCCAGTGGTTTTGTAGCTAAAATAAATGGGTCCGTTTAGGCCAAATTGGACTATAAAGCACTCTCCATGTTCTGCATTTGAATAGCACACTGTTTATAGAAACACCTCCACTGATTGAGTTCTCTCACTGTAAGAAGCATTACGCTGTCACTCTTGGGTTGTGGAGAATATAAATCTCCCCAGATAAGTCTTCCATACGTGCCTCTTTTTTTTACTTTCATCTTAATAGCAGGCTTGCTGGCAGGCTTTACATTAAACAGCAGGCAGCCTCATTTGTTCAAGAATATTAAGTTGAGTGGACACAAGGACAATATTTCTGATCAATGGGAGGAGTTGTATATACTCTCATTTTTAAGGAATTTTATTTTTCCTTTACTTGTACTGGTAGACTATTGGACTTGTGTATGGCCTTCGCTAGTAAAACAGTGGTTGTGTTCAGACTGAAGCATCAAGAAGTTACCTCTGGGATCGGAGCTGGATGCTCATCCATCTTCAATTGCTGTGTGTGACAGAGCTCTAAGATGAATCTGATGATCTGTTCGTATTTTCAGACACACTGAAGCTGGAGAGAGAGATGCATGTGTGCAGCACAGCTGTTCTTGCTGTTCGTAGCTTGTTAAGCACTCCTGCATTGATGATGGCAGGGGTCTGAAAGCAGAAGAGATGTTTTGTTTGGTGAAGATGGAAATAATGACTAAGTATTGAATGGCATATAGAAGGTAATACATTTCAGGAGACTCAACCACAAGGCGGGGTGGTAGTCCACCACTCAAGTGCTTCTGTCTCTTATGCCCAGGTACATTTGCACATACATACAGGCAAAAGGTGACCTACCTTTCTCTTCCAACAATAAATTTGCTTCCTGCTGGGTCAGAATAAAGCATGGGGAAAGCTTTCCTCCCGAGCAGGAAGCAATTCCTCTGTAAATTACTGTGTTTCTTAATTGCAGGAGTTGAAAAACAAATGCTTTTTACCTGCAGCCTTTGAAGCTTTGGGGAAAAAGTGTTCATTGCTATGTTGTTCTGTGCTCTCTCTAGATAAGCACGAGTTCCTAGGTTATGAACCAAAGTGGTGGTAGCAAATGCTTCCTGGTTATGTGCCATGTGGGGAGCCTGAGCTGCTGCTCGTGGCCCTGGCACTAACACTGTTTCTTACTAAAGTTCATCAGAACTTGACCCAGGTGGCGTGGGATATGAAACCTAAGGTGCACCTTTTGCACCTTCACAGCTCACTGCTGGTGTGATGTAATGTAGCTGGTGGACTAAATTAGCAATTCAAGCATATGAGATTTAAAGATATAGGTGTTCACTGGAAATCTGTGGAGGAGGAGAAAGGAAGCTATAAATTTGTAGTATTTTTGGATTTTTTTATGTAACAGAAATTTTAGGTATCCAAGAGGAGGCAGTCTGGTCTTGAAACCCGCACGGTAATGAAAACCTTTTCTCCTCTTTCAGCAAGAGTCCTCAATTCTGTACACCACAGGTCAGGATGAGTGTGTGGGTGCTCTTTTCCTTAGATGTCTCCGCCTTACATTCATTAAAAGGGATGATTTAGGATAGCCAGCATTGATACTGATGGTCATTCAGGAGCTTCCCCGTAATCACAGGGCCTGTCAGACACGTTCTGCTTTGATTTAGTTTGAGAGGGGCCATAATTATGGGAGGACTCATCCTCATAAGCTTTGACATGTATCAAGTGTTATGCGGTCTGCTTTTAATGTGAAGAGATTTCAGCTCGTATTGCCACAGGTTGAATTCATTAATGATGGAGCACTTTTTGCTCTGGTTGAATAAATTGGCATCTCTCTGCTGTGCTGTATGAAATGACTCAGTCCTATTCATACTGTACAAATTATGCTGTCCAGCTGCTAGGGTTCATCTGTGATCTTGAAGAAGTAGCCTGAAGCAAATAAAACTACAGTTCCATTGGAAATGTTAATATTAATGAAGTGTTGCTTGCACGTAATGATCAGGCACTGTCTTGTGCATCTTAGATATGTGAGCAATTTGTGTCAAAGTTACATAATTCAAAACAAAGCAGGCAGAGAGTGCTAAGACTACAGGGAACTAAGGCTGTGAAATGAGAGGTCAGTGAAGATCTGTGCTTATTTTAACCACATAAATGGAGGTTGAAAACGGACGTGAGAACTATTTAAATTAAAGGAAAAAAAGGGGACAGTGGTAAGGAGAGAAGGTGAGCACTATAGAGAATAATATTTTGACTGCCTGAGAGTTGAGACTTGCTCTGGAACACATGCATGTGCACAAGTGACCAGTAAAATTTAGACTGAAGGTGAGAGGGCTTATAGCTCTAGCAGAACTGCAGGTTTGTTGACAGCAAGGACAAACCAAAGCAATTGCCTTACAGTACATCTCGATCCCTCAGTGAAAGGGTCTGTGTAGTTGTGTACATGACAGCAGTTTCTCCCAGGGGACTCTGTGGCCTTAAGTATGACAAAAGACAGCTGTAGTTTTGCTTTCTTTAGCGTTAACAAGAGCGGTGCTCCCTGTGGCTGTGCAGAGCTCGGTTCTGAGCTCGTGCTCACAGGACTCATAGAATCATAGAATATCCTCAGCTGGAAAGAACCCATAAGGGTCATTGAGTCCAACTCCGAGATGACTTGTCAGCCTGTGGGAGCTTGCTAACATCATGTAAAGAAAGAAGAAACCCATGTACTCTCAAATTCAAGAGTATAATTTGTTATATGAAAGAATGTAATTCGTTCTTTGCAGTTGAAGAATTACAAATTGTTTTATTGTAAAAGCATCTTTCTGAGCTTTTTTCAAGGAGTTGGTTGTACTTTCCTTAGTGTCAGTGAGTTGGTTTAAAACGTTTGATCTCATTGCTCCTGACATCCTGTTAAAATACAGGTATCTTCCAAAGCTGACAACAGTTGTCTTGTTTCAGTTGTCTAAAGATTGCAGCTTCCTGGAATCTTGACAAATACGTGTTCATGTACCAAGTATCTGATTTTAGTTTGATATTGCTAATGTAGTAATTCATCACTTCATGGTTGTTGATTTAAATTACCTTCCTTATAGATGAATGTTCCCCTTATGAAACTGTTAGGAGTGCTGGTTCTTAAAATCTAGCTCGATCCAACAGTAGTTCAAACCATGTTTGTGGTGGGATCTCCTGGCTGCTCCCAGTCACTGGGCTGCTTCCATTTCTGTGAGAGAAGGGATAAATCTCTCACTGTGGCTTCAAGAATAGGTATTTTAATTAATGCATATTAACCTAAGTGCCTTGAGTAAAGAGTGAATATGTTCCTGAGGTTAGGGTTCTGTCTCGTGGTAGGCTGTTTGATTCTGGAATTTACTCCAGCTGGTGATAGGTATCTCTGTGAAGAGTAACAAAACGAGGATTCTTCTGCTGTCAAATTGAGTAGAGAAGAAACCTTACAGAAAAGCAGAAATTATAGTTTCATTGCAAGTTTCATTCACAGCAAGCTCCTTCAGTCAGATAGAAGGACTTATAAATCTACTTTCCTTTTGAAGGTTTCCTTTGAAGCTCATGAGTTTCTGTTATTTTTCAATTGTGAGAGCTAATTTGACAAAATCAACGAAATGAGTACTTTCATTTCTGGGGCTGGATGATACCGAACGATCTGGTTGCACTGGCACTCCTTGCTCTCGGAGGACACGCTAGATCTTGTGCTGATTTAATTGGCTGTGCTATTTCTTCTTTATCATTTCACATTCCCTTCAGCACCGTATGGAAGCACCAGTGCCTCCTTTGTCCGCTCTTGCTCAGTGTGAGAGGTCTGTGTGCTGCACGCAACCTTTGTCATCTTTTGGCTTATCTGGGCTGATGTTTTTCTGGTATTATCTAAATACGAGTTGATACCAGGTAACACTGGTGCAAGGAAGGCTTTATGGTGTGTGTAAGGCTTCTGTCCTTTACTGTAGGGCTGATCTCAGCGTGGCTGTATGAGTGCCGGGCGCTCTGTGTGCCCAGCCCAAACCTGCAGTTCTGCAGTCGGCTGGACTGTTTCCAGCAGAGCTGTGGTGTTCCATTTGTGTAATTAATACAGCTCCTAAAAGATGACTGCACATCTTGATGGCAGGCTGCTAATGGCTCCAGAGAGCTCTCGCAGCACAACCTTATACGCTACTCCTCAGCTTTCGAAATAAATGCCCAGAGAAGCCTTTCTTGTCACTGCAGGATGACCTTCTAGTAAAAGGTGCTTTTCTGCCACAGCTGTGATCTCACTTTCTGTCAATTATTTGTATTTTAGTCTAACCTTACAAACATGGAAACTGAAATGCTTTTTGGCACAGACGTGCTTAGTGCAATGTCATCTTGGCAGCAGCTGATCCTGCAAATAGCGGCAATGGAGTTTTGTCTTCGGCTGCCTGGTGGCTCATCTTTGAAAAGATGGCACTGCTTGGATGACAGGAAGGCCTCTCCGGCTCCTGCAGGGCTTTAGGAGGCCTCACTGGGCTTCTCCTGCCTGGTCTGGGCTGAGCAAACTCACAGCTGTTCCCCTCCATCCCAACTTCCAGCCCGTTGTTGCTGCACCCTTCTGCTGTGTCCCCTTGGTTGCTTTGCACTGATGAGGCCAAAAACCTGTGGTCCTCTCAGGATTATAAACTGCCACTGCTGCTTTGTTTTCTTCCTTCTTTGCCTGTTTCATATCAGTGTGAAAGCAGAAGTTTTAGTAAATAAAACTTATTTTCAGATGCGCCTTGCAATAATTCATGGAATCATTAGGGATGGAAAAGACCTCTAAGATCACCAAGTGCAACCCCAACCTGTACCACATCTCCGTGGCTCTGGAGCACCTCCAGGGATGCTGACCCTCCCACTCCATGGGCAGCCTGACCCATCACCTCTCTTTCTGAGAAGAAATCTTTCCTGATATCCAAGCTGAACCTCCCCTGGTGCAACTTGAGGCCATCACCTCTTGTCCCCATCCCGACACAAATATTGCAGCTATGGGTAAAACATGAACGTGGGGAACTGAGAGTGATTAAGTCACACAGTTATTTTGTGGTATGAAACAACAGTCGTAAAGAAACTGTCTAATCCAAAGTCACTTGTGTGGGGTATTTGCTTTCAGATTCTCCTGTGCTAATAGTTGTTTTGTAAGTGTGCAGTGCAGGCTTAATGTAGATGGCTTTTTCATCTAGGAAACCCAAATTAAATTTGAGACCTAAGCTGGCACTTGGTAAGCTGTGTATGGATTAGCCTGGGTCATTAGGAATTCAATTATTTTGATGAGCTTTGTCAGTGCTAAACACTGCCACGATTGGCTATAGCATTGACTAACCCCTGCTTTATGCTGGCTGGGCTGCTGGGATGCAAGTGGTGTATTTACTTAGCTCTAAATAAATGTTTTATCACTTAGCTGTAATTGGATTGCTATTGTATTTCAGTAATTATTCCCAATAGCAAATCTGTTCTCTCCTTCGCAGACATTTCGTGACTGACCTTCACGCAGTCTCTGTCTGAAGACGTCTTTCTTGATCTAGTCCTGCACAAGTTATTTTTTGTTGGGTGTGGGTTTTCTGTTTTTATTTTTAAAGGGGAATTAATGTTAGGGATAGGTGAGATGTGTTCCCTTTAGCATGTCTGCAGACAAATAACTTGCTAAGTATTCAATGGCTGAACAAGGAATTGGTACGCTTGTCTGAGGCTCAGACATCTTGCCAGGGGAGTTCTGGATCACTGAATGGCAATTTTATGCTCAGGAGTGATATTCTGTGATTAAATCTTAATGGATTTCCGGAGGAGGTAATATTTTTTTTTGAGAGGAAGGCAGTGCTGAGTCGCTTGCAGCCTGGCACCTCTTTTGTGACAGTCCTGTCTGCACACCCTGGTGTGCTCTGTGCAGACCCAGCGAGCCGTTCCAAGGACGGCTCTGTTTTCTCTGTGTACTTCTGGGATTCTGAAGAGCTGGTTGGGTGCCTGCCAGGCAGATGGGGTTTACTTCAACTGAATGGCATCTGGCAGTGAACCTGTTCTCACAGTCTGGAGTTGTGCACGTGCTCGGCAGTTCTGCTGCCTGCTTCTGTTAACTCTGGTCCTCAGACCCCCAGTCCTGCTTTCTGAAAGTCACGGTTTCTGCATTGGCTAAAAATAAGTTTTAAATAGGTGGACCTATTCTCCTAAGAACAACATTTTACTGCAACAAAAACACTTGGTATTGTCACACCTCACATGCTCACGGGTTTTTATGAGGCGTTTTATTGTGAAGAGGAGCATAATGGCATTAAGTTCTGAGTAGTTTTAACTGCATGTTTGGTGCATGTTGCTTGATGGCTTGCTAGGCTCATTTGATGTAATGGTGTACTGAGGCGATAGGAATAAGGGTTCAGATTGTATGAAGGCTGGAGGAAGTGGGAGAAGTGCTCGTATCCATGATCTGATCAACTGTATGACATCCCTGGTTACCCAGTGGGACTACAATTGTGCAGGTTCATTGCTCTTAATGGTCAGCAGTCTTCTTCCTTTTGTTGCTTCTGCTTGTTCTAAAGGATGATTTAGAAAGGCTAGAGCAAAGTGAACCTCGTGCTGGGACGTTGTGCTCATGGCTGTCTGCTGTGCTGCCCTGTGGGTGAATGCATTTCCCTGTTACGGTGTTTGGGAGGCTGCTCTTCCAAAAAAGTGTATTCAGGCATTTACTGAGACTGTTCTGTTTCCCTTTGTTTTCTTACCTATTTGTTACTGACCCAAGTTTCTTGAACGTGGTCTGAACTTGGACAGTTAATTTATATGCATGGCTTGTTCAAATAATCCAGT
The DNA here is from genome assembly GCF_019232065.1 of Centrocercus urophasianus. Classification (NCBI taxonomy): domain Eukaryota; kingdom Metazoa; phylum Chordata; class Aves; order Galliformes; family Phasianidae; genus Centrocercus; species Centrocercus urophasianus. The sequence goes on from NW_024884955.1 coordinate 5,451,989, forward strand.
AAGTGCAGGGGAATTAACTTTAAAAAAACAAAAGCAAAACCAACGAAGCAGGACAATTAACTTGATACTGACTGTATCTAAAAAGAAAGCTACTTATCAAATTAACGAATACTTTCTACCCAAGAAATCTAGAACTTAACTTCTCCTACCCAAGACATACTGGGACCTGTTTGTGAGGCAGATGTGGCAAGGCTTGCTTTTGTACTGCTCCATTCATAGATATAAATGTGGGTTGGTTCTTGGAAAATAATGCTGTTCAGTTTGGGCATGTGAGTATTTGCAGCCTGCAGCTTGGCTGGGATGTTGAACTGCAGCAGTAGGTGGCAGCTTCCTTGCAGCATTCAGTGTGCAGAGCTTGGTTACCTGGTGGCATGGTTTGAGGGACAGATTGCAGCTGTAGGGCCCAAGGTTCCAGCGCTGTCATCACGTGTGTGGTGGACCTTGAGCTTCCCTTCTGCATTTCTGGATGGTTCAGAATAGCTTTCTATCTGAACAGCTGCTGAAAAATAGTACTTCAGCAATACTGTGTGATTTAGTGTGTGCTAAAAAAATGAACTCGCTTTTGGGTGCCATACAAGGCAGCATAACTGAAAGTATATTTTTAAAACTACTGTGCTTTTTTTTTGCTATTTCCAGGGAGGGATGAAACAATGCAGCCAGCCAGACCATCATTCCTGGAATATTTTGAGCAGAAAGCAAAGGAGAATCAAGTCAATAGCTTTGGGAAGAATGTATCTGGCCAGACAAAAAGCTCATCTGATTGGAAAGTACCACAGGATGGAGACTACGAGTTTGTAAGTCTATACTATGAAATTCAATCAATGTGACAATCTTTAAGAATTTTAGTGAGAGCTTCTGTAATGTTATTTCTTGTTTTGACAGACTAATGGGAAACCTGAGCAGTTTGTAATTGCCAGTGCATTTGGGTGGGTCATTTTGAAAAATTCATTTTCTATAGGTATTTCTCAGTTATCGTAATCAGCCATTATCTGTTTACTTTTCTTGCTGAACAACGAACAGGAAAAAGAAAAGCCTGAAGACATTCAGGTAGAAACTTTGATGCCTTCATTCCTCTTCATTTAAAATAAAGTAGAAAAATAGGATTCAGGATGGTAGTTGGAAAATGTAAATCCTGAATGCAGAGTGTTTGACAAACAAACAAACAAATGCAGCCACAGTGTAACAACCATTGAATTTCCATGCTTTTCTCAAGCTTCAGTGGTAGATTTTGGGTTACGACGTGAACGTCAAGCTCATCTTCTTTTTTCTTACAAATCTGCAGTTTCATTCTGATCACTCGTACCATAGATTTTCAGGAAGTTTTCAGAAGTCAGAAGAAAGTTCTGTGTTGCATTATTTATAAGCTTTATGAGGGAAGCATTCTGATGTGAGCTAAAATGCCAGAAGAAACGTGCTCTGCTGAGCACCACTCCCCACACCGCGTTTCCTTTCAGCAATGCTTCAGTGCAAGCCCTCCTTGCTCTGTGTGCATTGCACACCCTCACAGCCGTGCTGCTACCTCCTGTGATTCAGGTTGTCACGCTGCACTCAGCCCTTGGTGAGCTTCACTCCACCTTTAGAAAGCTGTGCAGGAGGCAAACTCCTCTGCTCGTCACGACGCCAGGCAGCAGAGGAGATGCTTCACTTTGTGCCTTGAGCAGCAGCAGGAGCCCTTCGTTCTGGTTGTACAGATGGGCAGGCTGTTGTTGTTATGTATGTTCTGTAGTTCTTGCTGCTGCATCTCTGGTTTTGTTATTAGACTGGGAAGAGCAGCTGGCAGAGGGGACCTGCTGCACTCTTTCTCTGTAGTCCTTTGCTCTACGTCACGCATAGCCTGAAGGCTCAAACTGACTGCGTGGACATGCTTTGCAAAAATAACCTGCAAGCTGCCTTGTCAGCCTGTGTATGGCAGGGGCCGAGCGCGCGATTCCGGTCTAGCGAGGTGCCCGGTATGTCTCATTAACTTTACATTCTGTAACTTAATTTCATGATAAACAATAATTTTTTGATGTGTGGCATTTCCCAGGAAAGACAGAGTCTTAAAATTTTTTTGTGGTCTGCAGAAGATATGGCTCAAGGGAAAATGTGCTGCGACTGTTTTGTCTTTCTAATTTGGGTGATATTCAGCAGTTGCCCTTGTTTCCAGCAAGAAGGATATGCTCTACCCAGCACCCAGTGAGCTGTAGGTGCAGGCTATAGGATGTGCAAAGCAGCTGTTTGACACAAATATGACCTTGTTTACTCATTTCCATTAGTGCTGAAGTATTGCCACGTGCATAGATTACCAGTGTGCTGTGAGCAATAAAAGCAAACCATAAACTGTAGGAATAAATCAGGCCTTGGGTCACCTTCATGTCATGATTTGTAGGCAGCTGTGTGTATTTCTCTGGTTTGACTATGAACGTGCTGGCCTGTCCTGCATGCAGATCTTGTAATGGAGCTGCCTTCACACCTCATTGCTTCCTTTTTTTGTGGAAGGAGAAACACTTGAAAACAACCTTATTTAATACACACAGGGTTTAAATGGTCCTTCTCTGGGCTGTGGAAGTGATGACCCCATGGTGGAACCTCATTCAAGACTTAAAACTGAGCAATTTCTCCTGTTTGGCTAAAAGGGATCTGTGTGATGGCTAGCGGTGGGTAAAAATCATGTTTATTAACACTTAGTAATTGAAAGCATCAATGGAATAAGCTTTGTAGAATAAGAAGCAATACAGTCATTAGGTGCTTCAGGTACATCTGTCCTGGACTTGGCTGCAGCTGTAACTTATTTCTGCACTGCCAAGGAAAATAGGTTTGTGCATTGTGTAGAGAGTTTGCAGGATTCCAAGCAGATGAGATCAGTGAGGTGCTCAGTGTGTACGAGTGCCTCCAGAGCCTCAGGAAACAATTGAAATATTACTGCTTTGTGCTGCTGCAGCCTAGACAAATACGCCTTGTCTTTTGTTCTGAGTTCCCCTCCTTCCTCTATGAGTGACACCTGGGGTCTCTGGTCTTAAAAAAAAAAAAAAAGAAAAAAGGAAAAAATGGACAATATCAAATTGCTGAAGATTTTTCTGTTTTCCATTGTGATAAAACCATTTGACCTTTTGACTAAAATTGTTGCTCTGAAGCAGGCAAATAAGAAGCTATTTATATCACAAGGCAACGTCATGTTAGATAAGGGTTGGATCAAGCCCCGTGTGCTGTACAGCAGAAAACCCAAAGGTCCTGTTCTGAAAGGTGATGAACTGTGTTACCCCAAAATATGGTGCTCTAACCATGCCCTGCTTTTCCTCTAAGTTGGCATCAGCCAGGTGTCTCTGCAGCCTCAGATTTCTGAGGTTGAAATTGGGGATGAGCTGATGCCCGGTGTTGTTATTGCTTCTCCCCACTCAGGGATCAACAAGGATCTCTAAAGATTTTAGCCCTGCTTGATTGCAAGAAATGTTTTTGAAAACATCATGATTTTTACCATGGACAAAAGCTCTGTTGATGGGCAGGACTTCCTGCTGTGAGAAGGAGCACAGGAATAAGCTCCAGTCTGAAGGTGCTGCAGGGTGGGCTGCTGATGGGCAGGCTGCGTTGTGCGTGCAATTGCAAACTGCCATAGTCACACCTCAGCATTTTTGTTGTTGAATTTCATTTTGCCAGGGCACATTAGTCACATGTATTATAAATTAATAATGCTCCAAGATTTGTTTAGACAGTGTCACACAGGTTTTTTTCCATTCTAATCTTTCAGTGGTACCACAGTGCAGCAGAATTAATTGTGTGCTGTTTCCTACTCCTAACCACTTCTGAAGGGTTATTTATTCCTAGTTTTAACTGCTCTGAGCAGACCAGTATTGCAGTGTCACTTGTGACTAAAGGGGGATCATTTACTATTATTATTACCATTCATTCTAATATTGACCTGCTCAAAAGACCCTCCTTCTGTTCAACCCTGCTGTAGCAGGTTCTTATGGATCATTCAGGCACTATAGCACCAATCACTTTGTTGGAAGTCTGTTTCATTAGGAAGTTATGGTTACAGCCATTCATGTTTTATGGGACCTGTGACAATCCTGAAACCTTTTTGGTTCCATTTAATGATCCCAATTTCACTGGGGAGAATAAGCAGCAGTGAGTGCCCCATCAGTCCTCAGTGCTGTCATCCAGATGTGACTTCTTGAAGGGAGCATATAAAGAGGAGGGGAAATGGGTGTTCATGAGGGTGGATAGTGATAGGACATGGGGAATTGGTTTTAAACTGAGACGGGAGGTTCAGGTTAAATATTAGGAGGAATTTTTTCACACAGAGGGTGGTGATGCGCTGGAACAGGTTGCCCAAGGAAGTTGTGGATGCCCCATCCCTTGCTCCAAGGCTTTATGATTCCATCACCTGTGTTATGGGTGCAGCCTGTAAGGCAGTCTGTCAAGAGCTGCCCTGGTGCAGGTGCCCCTGCCAGGGGCTGCCTGGAGCAGGAGGCTGAGCTGGGAATGTGGAGCTGTGGACACCAGAGGGTGAACAATAAACGCCTTTCACATTTGGGGTTGTGCTTTGCTCAGACACAAAGCATTACTCTTTTGGGGTAACTGTCTGGGAAGCTGTCAAGGAAGTGTAACTCTTTTCTTTTTTTTTTTTTTTTTTTTTTTTAGTAAAGTACATTTTCTAGAGATGTATTCACACCTCTTGGAGCTCTGGTATTATCTGCACTGCAAGAGCTGGTGTCCCAACTACAGCCTCTTCTATGTAATTTTGTAGGCTTTAGATTTGGAAGGCGTTACATCTATTTCTATTTACCTGATAGAAGACTATGATTTTTGTGTCTCTGTTTAAGCTGGTTCTAGGCAGAGCTATTGCTTACATCTTCTTACAAGTATAACAAATGAAAGCATCCTCTTCCTAAATGAGGAAATAATTCTATTTGCTAAAGTAATAAAGAAAACTTAAATTTTTCTGTGTATTGAGATAGTGTGCCATTACACTGCTCTTACATGGTATACGCTGTTTTTTAACAACATCCTCATTTCTGCCCTTCTGGTTAACATGAAACAGTACATTGGAAACAATGATAAAAAGACAGAAACTGGTCTTTACCAGCAGAAAAGCATACTAGTGTCTCATAAGTGTTCTTCAGCTTGTTCCATTGCGCATCAGGCTGTTGGTTGGTGATACAGTCATAGAATCAATCATAGGGTCATAGGATGGTTTGGGTTGGAAGGGGCCTTTAAGATCATCTATTTCCAACTCCTCTGCTACAGACAGGAGCACCTCTCTGTGGATCACGTTGCTCACAGCCCTACTAAGGAAAAACCTTTCCTTCCAGTTTAGAGGAATGACTTAATGCTGAGTCGGCAAGAGCATGTGATTCTTACAGAAAAGTGTATAGGAAGTGTAATTCTTTCAAAAGCAAATCAAATCACAGAAGGATCGTGACGTATTGGTCAGACTGTTACCAGCCTAGAGATGCCTGCAGATCAGGATCTCCATCTGCACATCAGGGATGGTGCAGCAGGAAGGATGCTGGCCACGATGGCTCAGTGTGGGCTGCAGTCATAAGCCAGAGAGGTGCAGCAGCTGCTGTGAACCAAGCTCTGTGCTCTGCTCAGCCCTGCTATGAGTTGCTGCTGAGAACTCAGAGCTGGGGCTCATGCATCGCCCTGCTGCTTCTGCTCTGCAGCTGCAGGAGGCCAGTTTGACGTGCAGCTGCTGGGTGCTGTGCTTCCTCTCCCAGCTCTGTGCTGAGTGGCTGCGTGCTGCAGCCATCTGTTTCTTCCTTTGGAAGTGATTTATAGGGAGGAACTGCTAGGGGGCAGGTGATTTATTGTTTATCAATAACAGTAAACACGTTCTGCTTTACAATGACCAAAGGCTCTAATTTATTGTATTCTGTCTGTGAAGATGTCATTTGTCTTGTGAACAGCTTGTTGTCTACCAATACCTGGAACATTCAATGCCTGTGGTTTCTCTGAACGTTCATTTGGATAGCATTTATTAGCCATCTTATGTTGGTGCTTTATGGCCACGCTGCCTGCTGTCTGTCCTTTCTCAACTGATTAAAAACTTGGGACTATTTTATGTACAGTTGCAGGCTTTGAAAACAACAGCAGACTCAGTAATTGGTCCTTGTTTCATTGAAGCTGGTCCTTGGGTCTCTTTTAGCAATAGGAGAAAGGGATGCTGAGGATTTGTGGGTGAGGCAAATGCTGGAAGGAAAGAACTTTTGTTGTATGAGTGAACTGCTGTTGGGTGACTTTATCAGTTTGTAATGTTTCCTGCCTCTAAGACGATCCAGCAGGCTTTATCTCCTTCTTACTTACCACTGTCTTTTAAGCAGCTCGGTTTAGGTGTCTGTGCACTAATCTTTTTGTTTTCCCCCACCCAAATTACTCAAGTGAATAATCTGAGCTGGTTGCTGAGGCTCCAGAAAGTCTGTCCACTAACAAAAAATCCTTCAGAGCATGCAGATCTGCAGGTCATTCAGAAGTTCATTGAGAAGCAACTAATCTCAACTGCTATTGATCTGTGAATCTTGTGATACACTCCTTATTTTCTAAGGAAGCAAGTTTCTCTAACCCGTGCGTGACAAATGAGGGTTGGTTGTACCAAAAATTAGCTTAAATGTATATGGTTTTGTGTAGAATGAAAGGGAAGTTTGGTTAAAGCCAAAAGAATTGTTAAAAAGAATTAAAGAATTGTTTTTTATTGTATCATTTTCTAAGGCTGTTGACCTAACACTCAGCGAACCTTCAGAATTTTCTGTTCAAGAGTTTCTCCCCTTTGTGTGCTGTGAGCTCCCCTTTTCCCAGTTACTTCTCAAGCACCCATTGATTCAAAATGTCTTACTTCAATCCTAAAGTGAATTTATTTACTAGAATTTGGATCAGTTTGAGAGGGAAAGCCAGATCTGGGATGGCTGATAGGTATTCCTGTCCGTGTTTGCCAGACCTACGGCAGATTGCTGGCTGGGATGCAAACAAACTGAAAGGTACTTATTTGTTTGCTCTCTGCTGACTCTAAAGTAAGGCTTGGAGAGCATTCAGATCATCACTTCAAAAGACTCCAGAAAAAAGTTCTTTTCTGACAAAAGAAGGCAATCCAGAATAGAAAACTCACTTCCAAAAGTGTACCCCAGCCGTGTATCCTGCTAATTGAGTAAGATCTGGAAGTATATTGCCTGGATGTAATTTCTGCTGTGAAGTATGATTTATACAAAGAGACAGCTTTTTGTGATGTTTTATTCAACAGTTTTAAATGTCACCTGCCTTGATTTGTAGCATTGATGTCCCTTAAATGGATTTCCTCTTTTTTTCCTTCAGCCATCTGCCAAAATTTTTTAAAGCTCAGCTAATTGTTTGTTCTTCACTCAAGTGTTACCTTGCTGGCATGTTCTTCCCAACAAATACTTTAACCATTGACATCTTTATTAAGGAAAAATGGTTTATTTTGTTACCTCCTAATCAAACATACAGTTATTTAAAAAATAAGCCTGGAAACAGCTTGCTTATCTTCTCTTTTCATCTTTAAGTGGTCTTGAATCTTTCGTAGTGTTTGCATGGAGGAGGCACTCTCAGCCTTGCTACAAACCTCCTGAATTTATGGCTGCTTCCAAGCACTGCTGTGATTTACAGCAAGCTCTGTACCACGTAGGTTTCATAAACCTTTCTCAGTTCCCTTTGTATTAAGATCAGAAGGCACACGTTTGGCTTTATAGTTCGTTAGCAGTACTTGAAATGGGAAGAAGAGTGCAGTGACTTGTATTTTCTATCTGCTGTAGAAGAGAACAGCTTTCTGTCCTCTTCCATTTTATAACAGGGTCATTGTTCACCACCTGCTTTCACTTTGGTGTGTACTGACATTGATTGCAAAGCACTTACAGCTACGACTCGCTGTCAGAATTTCATTTTTCCTGTGTTTTTGTCTGTAGCATGCCTTCTGTGACATAAGGCTTTTAAACAAAACTTGCAGTGAGTGGGAAGTAAAGTGAGTCGCTGCTGTTTGCATTGCATTGCTGAGGCTGCAGCCCTTAATGGAGACAGAAGTAATGCAGCCTGAAATCAACTTCTTACAAAAGTATTTAGGGTTGTAAATGCAGCATCCTGGCTGTCCTTTCCTGACTGAGATGCTGACTGAAAGTTGTGTGGATGACTGAAGTGCCCAGCTGTGTTCCGGGCAGGCAGTGTGAGTGCTGGTTTGTCTCAGTGCTGTGTGCTGGCAGTCAGGCTGCAGCGTGCATTGCTGCACTGGGAGGAAGAGAAGAGGAATTAATAATTAAAGGTGTGACGTTGGAAAAATCTCACAACATACTGAGTTCTTTGGAAAACCTGTTCCAGCCTTGTTGTGCCCCGAGACCTGTTTTCAAGCCTGGGTGTGTTCTTGGCACAGTGTCTCCTTTGAAGAGCATTGCAGCTCGGATGAGATCGATTGGAAGTGCTTCTAAAATCTTCTTGCAGCTCATCTGTCAGCATGAATGTTCAAGAAAGTGAACACCACTAAAAAAGGCAGGTTTGCTCTGGTTGTCTTCAGCAAGGAGGGCTCCTCTTGGTGGCTCATCATCAGGAGCACAGTAGAGCTGCTTGGGATCACCTTGGAAGATGGAGTCTGTGGACAGAAGGATGAGGACAGCCTGCCTCCAGCCATGTGTGCTTCCCAGATCCTCACCCAGAGCACCACCTGCAGCTGTGTTCTGTGCAGCAGCAAAGTCAGCTCTGACTTCTGGACCTGCCTTCTGCCTCTGTGCGTATAGGAGTAAATCCTGTGGAAGAATCAGATGATGCTCACTGCTGGCGTGTGGTGCCTGGAACTGCTGGGTGTCTCCGGTTTACCTCAGCAGAGGACTTTGCAGTGGGAGTTTTGTCACCTTTGAGGCATCTCCAGCAAACAGAGTGATGGAGTTTGCAGTGAGCTGTGGGCATGCTGGGAGCTTTGCCCTGCTTGTCTGTGCTGCACTGAAGGTGATCCCAAGCTTTGCTCTTCAAGAAGGAGGGAGGAAGAGTCACTTAGCGTGCACACAGTCTGAAAGGAATATTACTGAGAAATAGAGCGCTTAATTCCTTGTTCTGCAGCTCGCCTTCACACGGTGTCATTATAAATAGATGCCTAAGTCATAGCAAACACTTGAGAAAAGCTCGCATGGCACAGCATGCGGGTTTGTGTGACAAGGATTTTAAGGAGATGGCTCATTCACCAGAGGGCCGTTCTGCAAAAATATTTGTCTCTGAAATACCAAACATATGCCCTTGTTTTCAAAGCCTGCAGCCTCTCCTGGGGTCGTGCAGCTATTCATTTTCAAAACGCCCTTGAAATCCCCAGTCTTTCTGCACAAAATGCTGAATTCTCCTGCCGCCTTCCTCGCGTTCACATTGCCAGATGACATTTCCTTCCCCGTGGCGGAGGAGAGGCAGAGAGTGGCAGTGCTGCTCTGTCACTTGCTGTAGGGCACATGGCATTGGGAAGCTCTGTGGCCCTGCTGCAGGCCAGCCCTGCTGAGAAGCAGTCCTGGGGCAGGAAATAGATGAGGAAGGACTAAGAGTGAAATTAAAAACGTTAATTGAGTAGAGATTTTGACAGGGATGAGTTAGTCTCAGTCTCAGAAGATGAAGCTGCTTGTCCTAAGCTGTTGCTGTGCCTTAGGGACTGCAGTGTTGATGCATTCAGATAAGTTGCTAATGCCAATGCAGTGTCTTAACGTGCTGTATCTCACTAAGCCAGCTTCAGTCTTCCTGGAAAAGCAGAGAATTTCAGGTTGAGGATACACTTGCCTTCTTCTTGTGCCTTACCTTTATTTTCCCCAGTAACTCTCACTGAGTGGTTCTGAATGTCTTTCAGCATCTTTGTCTTCCAGTAGCAAAACGCTCCGTCTGCGGTGCAACGCAGGCAGGATTCCCCTTCTGAGCAACGCCAGGTGGTGGTTACTGCTCGTGGCTGCTGGTGGTGGTGTGCTCTGGGATGGAGCCGTGTGGTATGAAGGAATCCTTCGGACTTGTGGTGTTTCTGCTGCTCCTGCAGGCCTTCTGCTGCACTCAGGATAAGTGATCTTGAAGAAATACATTGATTTTTAATAAGTGAGTGAGTCAAGAGCCCATAGGAGTTCCTAAACAAAGAGTGAATTTGACTGAGAGAGAGATCTGTTGCAGACACACGTACCCTTCCAGGCAGAGCTTGCCTCACGTTTCTGGAGATGTGTATTCATTTTAAAGGAATCAGCATTTTCTGACAGATTGCCTTTCTTAAAAAGAAAGGGGAGAGGGAGGCAACTTGGCCAGCTGTGCACTTCACAGTTGATTTGTACAGCTAGCAGGATCTTCAGTGAAATGATTTATTTTACCATGTCCAGAGGTATTTGCGTACTCTTACTTAAGGAAATTAAAGCATAATCACTTAGAGGGGGGTTGGACCTGCTGTGTTTTTTCTTACTCCAATCTCTGGTCAGCAAGTGTATTTTATAAGCAAGCGATGCTCCTTTTTTGCTGTTTTTTTTTCCCTCCTTGTCCAGACAGGCTGACCTTTTAGCTTGGTTTGTAATTCAGTTACTGAAATAAAATCGGTGAGATAACCTGTCTTTGTGGTTATAGGATTACTCAGCCACTTTCTAAGTCTCTGAAGGTTCTTAAGGTTTGGACCTCCTGAAGTTTCCTACTGCAGAGCAGCAGCGAAACAATTTGTTATTCCCTTTGTTTAGGTTAAGTATTTATAGTACTTGGGATGGTTTGGGAAGTGAATAATTATTTAATAATTTATTGATAATAAAACTAGAATACAAGGGAATTTAATCTTGGACCTCAGAAGATTAAAATGCAAAACAAAACAAAACCAAACCTTTTTTTTCTGGCCAGTCATATCAATGAGGATTCCTTTGGATGTTGTTTTGTTTTTTTTTTTCCCTGAATACGATTTCTGTACATTACTAAGGCTAATAACACTACATAGATGCTGTATGGATGTGCTGGCAGTGACACTTCTAGAGCCTTTTAGGGATTGCAGTAAGGAAGGATAAGGTGCAGCTCTTGGCTGTGAGCAGCTCTGGGATGCCAGCACTGCTGATGTGCAGCGTGATGCTCTCACAGCTGGACCATCTCTGCCCTGGGGATGCCGCTCTGTGCCTGCACGTCTGCAGAGCCTGAGCTGCCAGTGAGGTCTGTGTGTGCTGTAGTCCTCTGAAAATTGTATTAGGAGTTTTCTGACACCCTGCCAACAGCAAAGCTCCCCCTGGCTCTGCAGGCTTCAAGGAAACAGGGCAGAGCTGCAGACTGGAGAAGGGCAGCAGCAGAGGAAAGATGCCTCATGGGTGATGAAGGAGCAGATGTGTATCTGAAGTGTATCTATTTCTCTTTTCAATAGCAGTGACAGAGTTGGCAAACGTGCTGGAGCAAGGTCCTTGCTGAACCAGCGGGATCAAACCATGTGGATATAAATAAAGCCTGAAGAAAGAGAGAGCTTGCTGCAGAAGAGACAGATCCTGAGCTGGAGGCAGCTTCTGCTTCAGAGCCAGAGTGAAGGAGCTGCTGCTGTGAGGTAGTGCTGGAGCTCAGACAGTTGCCCAGAAGCCCATAACTGTCCTGTGATTGCTTTAGCAGCCTTGCTAAGCGAGCTGCTGGGCTGGAAGGAGGTCCTGCAGAAGTTCCCAGTTCAGAGCTAGCCCTGCCTGGCAGGGGGTGGGCCAGAGTGGCAGTGGCTTCCAGTAACTCCATGTGCATAGGGATCAGGCACCTTTATTGCAGTCATATCAGCAGAGCTGCATGTCAGATAGCTGGGATCCTTACCGGTGTTGTACCAGGAATATGTTTCACTTCCAGGAGCCTTAAAACTCCACCACTGCAGAAGTGAGATACAGCTGTCCTGAGCACACCAGCTGAGAAGGGCTGGGTCTTCTCCAGTACATTTCTCCTAAAATACTTCTTTTCACTTCAGCTAGGATTGAATGCTGAGTGCATTAGTGTCTGCCTGTCCTCCCCAAAAAGGCACGTTGCCATGTTACTGCTGTAGCTACTTGCCTTGCACTGACTTAGGTTGACTTGGCCTCTGAAGCGTGTGTTGATCTGCTTGAAAGTTGGGGTCATCTGTCTTGTGTGGAGTCATCTCTTCTCCCCATAAGAGTGTGGGTGATCTGAAACGACTGTCTCCAGATGTGCACTCACTGCATCTCACTGCAGTCCCTTTCTTTTAGAAGTTCTGGCTGCAGTCTGTTTAACTCGTGCTGGATGCTTGCAGCCCATGATGTGTTTTGCTAAATAATTAAGATGCATTAAAAGCAGAAGCTTGTGCTGCTGAGACTTATTTTTCAAATCCTTTGAAAGATTAATATCTGTGTTTTTAATCTTGCATGAAATCCCACAATGAATGCATTTCATCCTTTGCTTTCATAACGGTATGAAACTTCTCATGCCAAAAAGGGGGGAGAATCAAGGTAATTAATATTTGTGTTGGTGCTGGGGTTCTGATTTACTGAAGCCCTTCCGTGGCACAGCTACAGACTGACAGATGTATGAGGCTGTGGGGACCTGGCAGTCAGGAGGAGAAGTGGGCAGGGAGTGCCTGCAGGTTCTTAGATCCCTGTGTCCCTTGCGTTGGGCACACAGTTATGGTGAATAAGTGGTTAACGCCTGCTCGTACGTTCCATCGAGGCCTTCTAACGCTGGGAACATAAATGAGAACAAGGCACTTAATTTTTAGATCAGTGATTGAAAGGACGCCAAATGGGACTGAGCCAGCATTTCAGGAAAAACGCTGAGGGAAAATGGCATGCTATTCCAACACCAATTCATATCACCATTTTCAGGACCTAGACTCCAGAGCACTGCTTAGCATGAGAAATCACCCTCTTCATTTAATTTTGGCCTGAGAAATTGAATGCTTTTTTTTCTGGCTTTAAAAAAAAACGTGCATGGCACTATTCTGTGATCTGCTTCCTCTGGGTGTATTTGGTGTGAGCACTTAATTGATACAGCACTTGAACAGCCTTTCAGGTTGCAGAAGGCTAATTCCAGAATAACCTGAGTTCTTACAGCCATGAGAGCTCGTGTCCATGGGCTGTGATCTGTGACAGCTTCTCCCCAGCTCCTGGGCTGCTCTCACACACAGCACTGCGCTCCGAGGTGCTGCCACAAATAGTTGCACGTAGCACCCAGTGAGTGTCTGCAGCCCTAAAATAAAACTCTGCTCGAGGAGGTGATAAAAGAAGAGTTGGAAAGTTGAGGTGGATGTGCGTCAGTTGGAGTCGCCGGGTGTGACAGCGAAACGTAAGCATTGCCCTAGGATTTATTGGAAGGATTTATTGGAAGGGAAACATCCTGATAGCATTGCTGCTGTTGTTCCTTTAACCTGTCTGTTCTGTGCCTTTTTCCTTCCTGCTCCTTGCCCATAATGATTTCACTACGTAGTTGGAGCGGCTCTCAGGTGGTTTAGTGTTATCTGGGTGACTGCTGTTCTTGGAGGAATCTTGTCTGATTTTGGAGTGTCTGGCCCTTTACATGTAGCCTTTACTTCCACATTCCTCTGAAAATCAGAACCCTGCTGACACCTGATTCCTGTGGCACCCGGGAGCTGGCAAACATCCTTAGATACTCCATGGTCTCAGCAGGTTCCACATGTCTGCATGTCCATGTGCCGTTTCCATAAAACCCATTTTAATCTGAAAGTTTATATTAATTCTGAGGTTTGTTATGACAGTAGTGGCGATTTTCATCATCTCTAGCTGCAAACCCCTTTTTGGCATTGACTATTTAGCATGGCTTGGATAACTTCTTTTGGATGGACACCCTTCTGAAGCCATGCTCAGCGTTGCCTGCCTGAATGCAGAGTGTTGTGCTCCTTGCTAACACGATTCGAGATGCTTTGAGTCTGTTTAGGGGCTTTGATCTCTGGGTGTGCAGTCAAGAATTGTTAAACAGCAGTGTAAAACCAGGCAGAAAGGGGAGGGAGAACAACAAAAGCTATGCTCAAGCAAGAATTATTTTTTTTCTTTAGTTCCCATCTAGCTGATGTCTTTTCCCTGTGTGGCGTGGGAAGCTGCAGTTTCATTATTTCTGTATTTCAGTCTTCAAACTCCCACTGGCCCTTATGAAGTGAGAATCGCTCAAGCCACTTTTTTAAAGGGCTATTTAAAAACTTCTAAGATGACATCAAGCTCCAGTGGATGCCAACTGGAATGTTGGGGTTGAAGGCAGGCTGGTAGCTGGTGTTCGCTTCCTAAACAACCCACAGCTGGTGGTGGTAATTCTGCAGGGCTGCTCAAATGTTTTCACCGTGAGGAAATAACCCCATCTCACCACTGGCATTTATATTCTGGGAGTGCTCCAGGAGGCAGCATCCGTCTGCAGATCTGCGAGGTGATAGGATAAGTGCAGCCCCTCTCTGTGATGGATGGGTTCAGGTTGGGCACCAGCTTCAGGAATTTTAAGAGAGTGTTTGGAAAACAAGCCGAGGTGTTGTGCACAGTGGGGGAGATGCAAAGAAAAGGCTTTGCACTAAATCTTGGGATCTGATGCAGCGTCGCCAAAGGAAAGAGAAAAGCTGCAGGAGGGCAGTGCTCAGGGTTCCTGTGAGCCCAGTGGAGAGGTGGCAGGAGTTTGTTCTCCATTGGAATGTTATAGTGGGAGAGAAGAGTGTTACAGCTGCTGGGAAATGGCTTTTCTGTCAGATGCTTATAATTCATGCAGCAAATGGATGTTCTTGGCAGTCTTTTTTTGCAAGAGGAGCACTAGGAATGGGAGCTGAGGTGGGACTGCTGGGCAGCACTGTATTTATGGCAGTCGTTTGGGCTGTCCCAAGGCAACAGTGCCCACATATGGGGACCATACTGCTATGCTGGGCCCCAAGCTGGCCGTGCTGCTGCCCTGCTGCAGGTAAAGGGTCTGACATCCCTGCAGAGAGCCTTCACGTGTTCCCCTTTTGCTCAGGTTCAGTTGCATTCAGCAGAATATCGTGTTGCAGCCACACTTGCCTGGATTGTAACAAATGCTGGGGATGGGTTGTTTTATGATTTTTTTCTTTTTTTTTAAATGCTGATTTGAAAGGATGGTGACTCGGGGAGGCAGTTTGCTGAGGTGAGCACTGTGCAGTGATTTGTTATCAGTGATTATCTGAACTGCTTGCGAGGGATGTCAGTGGTAGCTTGTGGATCTGTTACTTGAAAGAAAAAATTGTGCCTCACAACCTTGCATAGAAAGAAAGCTGTTAATCAGATAGTTAACAATTAGCAATGGGACCTTGCTCGAACACTGTCCCTGCTCTACCCCCTCTCCCTGTTGTGAGATACACTTCATTGTAAGACACTAACCTTAGAACAAGTGTTTGATATCAGCCTTTACGTTTGAAATGCAGTTCCTTCCTTTAAAAGGTTGTCATGGCTGTTTGATCACGGCGGATGAAAATAGATAGCTCTGACAAAGGCATTTGGGCTCTTTACCACAGAGGAATTGCTGAGGAGTGAGGAGGGGATGGGGCTGAGCCCTGGGGCTGAGCCCAGCTCTAATTGCAGCTTGTTAGCTCTGAGACTTCACCCTGGGCATCGCAGAATGCTCTGTCCTTGTCCTCTTCTTATTTTGCTCCTGGCACTTCGTTTGGAGAATAATGTTGCTATCCCTGAAGCCTAACCCTACAGAGACAGATATGCCAGCCTTTAAAAACTTCATTTCCAGGAGAAAGTGTGTCTACAGGGCTGGTTTATGAGGCAAGGCCACGCAGCAAAGTGAAATGGAGACGGTCAGGTTCTAAGCACTCCTGGTTTTCCTTTCGAAGATGCGTTTGCAAGTGAGAAGATGATGTGTGGGTGCGGGGCCAGGCATCCCTGCTCCCCTTCCCCTGCCCTGCGTGAGCACTGCTTCTCAGCCATGAGTAATTGCACGCCATCGCTGTCATGGTGAGCATTCACACTCTGCACCTTTCAGCTGGGGCTGCCCTCTGGCTTCTCTGCTTCTGTTAGCAGCAGCGTGGCATTCTCAGCCACATCGATGCTATTCCAGATGAACTGTCTGCAGGTGGTTCACCATCACCCAGCACTACGCACAGGACATGTTTCTCTGAGTGTTGACTTCCCTCTCCTCCCTCCCCAGCACCTCCCTTCTGTTTAACCCATGATCAGCAGCCTGGTTCTGCATCCCCTGTCTGCACAGTTAATGTACTTCCAGATTTGTTGCTATTAATCATAAAGTCATTAAGGCTAGAGAGGACCACTAAGCTTGTCTAGTCCAACCGACTGCCCATCACCACCGTGCCCACTGACCCTGTCACTGTGTCTTCCTGTTGCCTTTGTCCACTTCAGACTTTGACATCTCTGCTGTAAATTCCTTGGACTGTGAGGGAAGGGAATGTTGAATGATCACCTGCTCTGTAATAAATTATTGTGAAAAGGTAACTGGTGCCATACATCAGCTTAAGCTGCTGCCTGCTAACGTTGCATGAATGTGTATAAATAATGTATATTTTCTCAGTGGAAGTGCTTTGTCTTTCTAATGAACAGCTTGCTGATTGGAGAAGCAGACTGTACAGCCATACTGAAAGAGTTTTGTTTTGCCTGGACTGCTAGATCAGATTTGTGATCCTGTGGCATCAAGCAGGCATACAGGCAATCATCCCCACTGTGCTGCAGTGCCTGTCAGGCAGCACCTCTCATGTTATTCTGGGCGTTTTCTTTTTGTCTTGGTTGAGAGAAGAACTGGCACCTGGGGGAAGCACACTCAGCATCCCTGTTTTTTTAGTGTTATCCTAAAATCCTCTTGTTTTCCAGGTTACAGTTTCACATAAAGGACATAGCTGTGGACAGTTCAGGCTGTCCTGGGCAAACTTTGGCACCTTGAATCACAGGATAAAACTTTTCTGTGCCAGTTCTCAGCAAATAGGCACTCACAAGAGAACCAATTAAGCCGAGGGCAGGCACATAGTGAAGTCAGTGCGGGAGGCTTGTCCAGACCAGCCTGACATCTGCACAGTGAAAGACAGCTGTTCTATAAAACACCAGTTGTGCTTGCATGTTGTATCAGTGCCGGGCTGACCTGAGCCACCCGACGTGTGTGCTCTGGGATTTCTTACTCAGCAGAGGAGTCTGAACTCCTCACCATGACTGATGTTCAACCTGAGTGTACGGAAGCACCTGTGGCTGTGCGTGCATTCAGTTCTGATGCCAATATCTGTTGTTTCCTCTCCCTGCCAGCTGAAGACGTGGAGTGTGGATGAGCTGCAGAGGAGGCTGTCGGCGCTGGACCCCATGATGGAGCAGGAGATCGAGGAGATCCGCCAGAAGTACCAGTCCAAGCGGCAGCCCATCCTCGATGCCATCGAAGCCAAGAAGCGGCGGCAGCAGAACTTCTGAGCCACGGGTAGAATGTCCTTCCAGCCCCCAGCAATCAGCTCCTTGCTTCTATGACTACTAAACAGGTTGATTTCTATTGAAATACGCTAGCAAAATAGAGGGCAATACTTCTGCTCATTTATTTTTCCATAGCACCTTTGTGAACTCAGGAATGCCATTAAGTGGAGAATCCTTGTGGTGTGTTTTAATTTAGGCACATATTTAAAGCAGTATCCGAAGGAGTTCTGTTACTGTTTTTAGATGGATTATTTTTAAGTCAGATGAGTGGATAGAAATAGACCAATGGAAGATGGCTCACTCTCTTTTCAACTGAACCTTTCCATACTCCGTTTTCTTTAAGTTAATATGAATTGTGTATTTAATGGCTGCATCTGTTGTGGGTTTTTTTTATTGTTTTTGTTGTTCTTCGTGAATGCACAGACTCTGTTTCAAGCTGATGACTGTATGGTTCTGCTGTTAAGGTACTGATAAGTTTTAGGTTGTTGAAGAGAGTAGATGAGAACACCTACAGACTGTCCCAGCTGTTTGGAAGACACTTAAATCTCATTTTTAAAAAGCTGTAATAAGCCCCATGCCTTACACTTTGTGCTTTGATCGAGTGGGATTTCTTCAAGAACTTGGTTTTGTCCTTTGCTTGTGTACGTTAGGAATTAATATGAGTAGATGAAGTGTGTTGTGCCTCCAGGAGAAGTTACATTCTGTAATTTAAAACCCACTTTGACTTAAAGCTGAAGCCAATCGATGATCTGACCTAAAACAAAGCAGATTCCCCTCCGTCTGTCCTTCTGCTGACAGCAGAGTGCTGGGAGGGCACGGTGTGTGAATGGGTGGAAGTCATTGAACCTCTCTCAGAATTTGGTACTTCTGCTGTGTCTGAGAGCACTGCAAGGACTCTGCAGTGTGTGAAATATTTCATACGCTTCATCACTTCACATTTACCTCTTTAGGTGCTGGAATAAAAACTTCACAATACTTTGCATTTCTGCCAGGCTTAGCACGTCAGAAAGTTAAACAGAAAGCAGACATTCGTTGGGTTGTCAAAGATGTGCATTGTTGGATGGAGAGGGGGCAGAGCTGATCCAGAGAGGCCAATGGCTGATGTCCCAGTAGCCAATGTCTGGGAAGAGATTCATTCTCTTCAGTCCCTCTGAGTGCTCCTTTCTCATTAAATTTCCCGACACGGGTCTATGGCTGAAGATGCCCTGCTTGTACAATCAGTGAGGATGGTGCACTTCGCTCCCACTGGTGGAGCTGAGGAGGAAACTGAAGCAGCGTGAGGTGAGCCCAGATCTGGGCACAGAGCGAGCGATGCCTCTGCACAGCTTTAGGTGTACCTAGCTTATGGTGAAATATTTGGACAGAACCACGTATTCCTACCAATTTGTTTTTGTTATGCTCTGACGGAGAGAAGAGTTTCCATGCAATCCTCTGAAACAGGCCTTGGTGCTTCCCGCAGGTCATTAAACAGCACTGTCTCCTGAATCAAATGCTGCTCATTCCATGCCTCGAGAGGCTCTCATTCCCTGCTTGCAGCAGACTGCTGACTACTGTTAACAGGCATACTCCATTGCTGTGAAAGGAACCAAGCCATTTGTACCCCCTGCAGATCTGGCTGCATCGGTTCATCCCAGGGTGAGCAGCACTGCTCTGCAAGCCTGCTTTGTACCTCTGCTGGGCATAGAGATGTGGCACGTGGCAAACCGTGCGCTGCTGGGTGTAATTCCGGTCAGGCAGATCCTGCTGGGAGTAGTTTTACCTCTGCACTGTGTAGGTAACTTTCTGGTCTTCGTAGGGCATTAGAAAACCTGAGTTTTAGGTGAAGCACCACATTGTGGTGTGTGCTTTTGGATTATGCAACCTGTGTCTGCTGTAACTGAATGTAAGCACTGTTGAGATGCTCTGCTTTGCTGGTGCGATTGTCTTAAAATACAGCAAATGAACCAAAATAAGTAAAACTGGCCCAACTGCCTTTGAACCTTTCTTACAAGCTTGCGGTGGCTGAGGCTTGGTGATATTTCTTGCACTTAGAGTTCGAATTATTTTCTCCTTCACTGATTATCAGGTAGAGAGAAATTAATTCCCTTTCTGATGCCCTTGTAGAGCACTGTACCCTCTTAGTTCTCAGAGCCCTACCGACTAAGACCAAGGCTCCCACCCTCCAGGAGAGCTGTTCTGACAAGGTTTTTAAGCAAAGCAGTTGCTTAGTTGTGAAGCTGCATTCAGGTGCTCCTTGGGCCCATGTGCATTGCTGAAAGCGTTCTGGACAAACCGTGATCTTTGCTTCTGAAACCCAGAGATGCTGATGATGTCAGTCACATGAGACTTAATAATGTGAAGTTTGTAGCTTTAACTTTTTTGTAACAAATTAGCAACACTGGCATAAAGTGCTGACTTGAAATGCTATTTTGTAAGGTCTGCCTGTTTGTATATAATAGTGTTGGGTCTTTAGTTTATATATGTATGAAATAGTAACTTTTATTGCATTCCTCTGAGTTTGATACAGGAGGTTGTGTTTGATCTTTCTCAACATTTCTTGCCTTATTTGTTTAAAGGGGCAAATAAACTGTCCTTACAGAAAGCTTCGGTGTCCTGACTGTTATGTGCACAGAGCTGGCAGGCAGTGACAGGAGGTGCTTTGGGACCGGGTGTGGGGCAGTCCATCCCTCCCTACACAGCAGGTGAGGCTCGAGTCACACTCCTAATCCTGGCTGCACTCTCAGCTCACTCGTTCAGAATGCTGACAGTGAGTGGGTGCTGCCTTCCACGGCGAACTGTTGGCTTTTACGTGGTTTCCCTGAGCAGTTACTAAATCTGTCCCAGAGGGATGACTAACTGAGGCAGAGACAGAATCCATTCAGGAGGCAGCTTGTGTTAGCAATGCCGGAAGAAATAAAATAGATGTGAGCTTTTAAATGTTAGGAAGGAGTGTGGAATCCAACAGGAGGGAGGCTGCAGGCATTCCTAGTAGCTAGGAAAGCCCGGAGCACTTATGTGCTCTCAGCAGCATCACCATGAAACTGCAGAACACCTCCACGAAGGGAGGGCTGCACCCCAGGGGAGTCCTCACCTGCACTCCTTTCATCCATGCACAGTGCCCGTTATGCAGAGATACGAATTGCATGTGGCTAACAGACAGTGGCTGATGGATAGCCCTCATTTTGCCCTCTTTCCTTCTGTCTGTGGGCCAGAGGAGCCCAAGCAGGAGCTCAGATAAATGCTCTTGGTGTTGGCTGACAGCCCTGACTTGAGAGCTGATGATTTCTCATTGCATTAATCACTCTAGCAAAATTTAATAGTCAGACCAGGAAACGCCCATCAGCTATTTCCAGACTGAGAGTGACTTAATTACCCTTTAATTTAAGAGCCCAGGAAAGCAGCCAACTTCTTTAAAAACTTTAAAACAATTCAATCCCATCTATGAATCGCATCCTGCCCTTCTCCCTGCCAGCTCATTGCTGTTAACTTAATAGAGGCTGAGTCCCACCCAGAGCTGTTGGAGCAGCAGGAACAGCCCTTGTGCTGTGGTGAGGGGTCTCCTATCCTCCAGGTCCCAACCCTTAAGATCTCCCATACCCAGCACAGAGCACGGTCAGGGCAGCCAGGGCTGTGGCAGCTGGCAAAGGGAAAAAAGTTTGAAACGAGTAATGAAGTTTGCTTTTCCCTAAGCAGCAGTGACCAATTCTCAGCTGCATGGAATAGCTTAATAAGGTCACTCCTTAATCACCATCCCCTGGAGGTAACTCAGTCTCTCCTTCATCAATCACTTTTTGAGTGTGGGGGGTGATTTATGTGGAAATAACCCAATACAGCATTTAATTGATTTACCCACTGTGCCAAGCGAGAGCGCAGACGCTCTTGGGAAAACTGCTGCCCCAGGGACGTGTGGTCCCTTCACTCTGATGGGCAGTGGTGGAGCTGCTGTGACACAGACAACCAGCTTCCCAAGTGGGTCACTTCCATCTTTTAATAAAATACACCATATGCATCCCATGCATAGATAGAAAATTAAATTACATGCTCTTTTAATGATTTGCATAATGCTTTTTTAGTTATTACATGTCATTCAGTCTTCCTATTTTAGTACATTTTGCTACTGGAATATTTATGGAGAGAAGGGGAAATTCCTTCCTTTGTTCAAGTAACAGTGGAGTGGGAGCTGGACCGGGGCAGATAATGCTGGAAGACACGGATGTGAGCACCAACACCCTGCTCCCACCCATGCAGAGGGGCTGTGTCTGCATCAACTCCATCATCTCTTCCCCGAAGTCAGCAGTCCCTGTGGCAGAGCCATTCCCACCCACCGCCGTGCCCTGAAAGCCATCTGCGTGGCTCTGGGCTGGTCGGGTGGCTGCAGGGTGCACGTTGCTGAGGGAATTGATGCTGTGCTGAGATGTGCGCAGCCAGGTGGGGAGCCAGATGGGATGGGGGTGCCCCAATGCCTGGCTGTGAGGGGTCAGGCAGGAGCTGGTGAGGAGCAGTGCAAGGTTCCCTCTGCAGGAACGTGCAGGGGGTCACGGCAAGGCTGCTCCCTCCTGCAGAAGGGCTGCAGCCCCAGCTCCTCCTGCACCAGGAGTCAGGGGCACACAGACACAGCAGAGGCAGCTGCTCTGTGTCCAGCAGTGTTCCCCATGCCCCGGCAGCCCTCGGCAGGCTCTGTGCTGCGTGGGCTGGGTGCCAGCATCTGCAGCAGCCGCTCCTCTGGAGGGAATGCGGGAGCCCCATGGACAGGGATGGGGACACCTGCAATGCGAGGAGGGCCATGGCCAACCAGTCCTGCTGCAGAGTGGGTCCCACACCAGGCACCACCGTTCCTCCTGGGCTCATTCTGCACCGACCCGGACCCCCTGTCCTTTGCACGGGACTCAGGGAGCGGGGAGGGCACCGGGTGTGAGGCTGCGGCGGTCGGGGCTGCCCCTCCCCAGGGAGCTCTCGCTCAGCACCTCTGAGTCCTGCTCACTCTCCACCTCCTCGGGCTGCTTCTTCTCACTGTTCCTCACGGCGGCCTCCAGTGCCTTTTGCTTGCGGTAGAAGTGGGAGAACTTGTTGAAGATGATGGTGATGGGCAGTGCCACAACCAGGATGCCGCCCAGGATGCAGCCTGAGGCGGCCAGCTTCCCTGCCACAGTGACAGGCACCACGTCACCGTACCCCACCGTGGTCATGCTGACTGTGCCCCACCACCAGCATGCTGGGATGGTGTCAAAGCCAACATCCTCCTCCTTCTCTGCGGTGTAGGCTATGCCGGAGAAGACAGACACCCCCACAGCCAGGTAGAGCAGCAGAATCCCCACCTCCCGGTAGCTGTGCTGGAAGGCAAAGCAGAGTACAGTGAGTGAAAATGAACACATGTAGGGCATTGAGTTCTGCCACTCTGCGGTCCCAAATCCTGTATGTAGCATCACCCAGCACCTGCCTGCCTATAGGCAAGAAAGGTGCGTCCCTGCAGGGCTGAACATCCCCTGGGCTGGGCCCAGGACCCATTTCCATGGGGCCCTGGGGAACATCTGAGCTCGCAGATGGGGACTCAGGGTGGCGGCAGTGGGACGTAGGAGTGCACAGGGTGGGATCCAGAGGCAGCACACAGGTTTGAGCCCGGGAATGTGGGGAGTGAAGCTGGAGCAGGGCTGGGGCAGAGCAGGAGCGCTGCAGTTCGCTCCCTTTCTGGGTGTCACAAGTGGATTTCTTGGCTCTTTTTGCTTGCTTATCTGCTGACTTGCTCTTCATCTTTTAGGGAAAAGGAATCAGAGTTCTAAAGGTATGTTATTTGCAAAAGCCCCACAGCAGCTCTGGGGCTGCTCCCAGGGAAGGACAAAGAGCACCGAGCTTCACAGACATGTCAGGTTGCTGAGAAAAATGCTCTGGGCTGGAGCTCAGCAGCGTGCCTGCAGGCCCCAGCCACATAACCCCATGAATCTTTAAAGAGCATCAGTTACGGCCCTGGATGTGTTGGGGGACAGAGGTGAGGGGAAGGCAGGCTATTTTCCCCTGCTGCAAGCACATGGTGCAGCGGAAGAAAAATGAAGCAAAGAGCCTGGATTGAACCCAGCCAGAGGTACCAGCATGGTGACCAAGCCCATAGTGACACATGTCCCATCTAGGTGACGCAGATCCCCTCTGAGATGTGCAGCTCCAGCTCTGCCACCTTCATGTCCAGGCCACCAAAGGGACATACGACAACCCACGTGTTTCCCCGGAGCCCAGACTGCCCAGTGCCAGTGGCACCAACCCTGCACCTGGTGCACAGCAGGGAGGGGGATGGGGATGGCTCCTGTCAAATTCAATAGACCCTGGATCAAACCCCAGGTGGTCTGAAGACCGCTCAGAGCTTATGCACAAATGGCAGCAATCCCTCTGCTGGCTCTTTGGTGGCAGTGAACAGTTCCTCGCCATGCCAGAGCCATCGCTCCCTGGCTGTGAGCAGGCTTTGTTCCTCTGCTGCTGCTTTATGCAGTAAGAACTAAATTATGATTAACACCATGTTGTCATTTTCGTGCCCAGTGAGTCCCAGCATCAAGCTGCTGCATCAGCTCTGTCTGTGTCCACCCTGGCTGCAGCTGGCTTGGGGTCCCTGAGAAATGGCACTCCACCACATCACTGTGGGGTTGGTGGGCAGAGCTGAACAGTGCTGCTCCTGCACCTTGGTGACGTGCAGGTGGGCTGGACAGCCCCGCTGCAGCCTCATTGCACTTAAGTGGAGTGCAGAGAGGGCTCAGCCTTTCCCACATGTGCAGTTTTATTTAAATTCTGTAAGCAGTTTTATGTGTGGTTTTCACTTGCTAATTGCTCTTCCAAAGTGAGTTGTCAGATACAAATATGTTGCAGGCATCTGCGTTGCAAACAATGCTCCCAAGGACCTCATTCTCCTCCCCAGCCCTATTCAGGGGCTGCTTCTCCCCATGGCTCCAGCCCTTGCTCCCATGCCTGCCAGTGGCAGAATGCCCTGTGCCATTGGTGCCCCATTGTGAGTCCCAGCTGGCTGCTTTTGATCTGTGCTCCCCGTGCACAGCTCGAGCCTGTGCTGCTCTGCTTGGCCCTCTTCAAGGGCTGGCTTCAGGGTTTGTCTTGGAGTGATCAGCAAGAAGGAGAGAAAATCAAAGTCTGGGTTTAATTAGCCTCTTTGTCTAGCTGGAGTTCCTTTGTGAGTGCAGGGAGGGAAAGGGGCAGCTTCACCCTCCGTTGGTATATCAGCTCAGAGGGAATGGATGAGGAAGGGGCAGTGGGGACAGCAGAGACCAGACAAGGTGCCTGAGCTGCAGTGATGGAGGTGCAGTGACAGGTGGTGTGGGGCTCAGTGCCTTCATGCTTCATCTTTTATCACAAGAGGGCATGACATGGGAGATGAGGGCCCTGTCTCGCCTGACCTGCATAAGTGCTGCCTTCCAGCGTGCCAGCATCCTGCTCCTACACCGGCCCTCTGCAAGCCTTGGCTCTGTGTAGAAGGAGGATTCACTCAGTGTCCTTCCCTCACAGCTGGGAGATGGCCAGCTTACCTTCAGAGTGGCTCCCAGCGACCGCAGCCCGGTGGAGTGCCGCGCCAGCTTCAGCACGCGGAAGATGCGCATCAGCCGGAAGACCTGCACCACTTTACCCAGGTTGCCCAGCTCCGAGTCGCTGCCCGCCGTCACGTCCACCAGCAGCGTGAAGTAGAAGGGCAGCACCGAGACGATGTCGATGAGGTTGAGCGGGTGCTTGAAGAACTTCTTGGGGTTGGGGGAGAGCAGGAGGCGGGAGGACACCTCGAAGGTGAACCAGGAGATGCAGAAGTACTCCAGTTTGTGCAGGACGGGCTCGTCGAGCACGGCGCCGCTCTCGTCCACCCTCTGGTACTCGGGCATGCTGTGGATGCACATGGTGGCAATGGACACCAGCACCACGCTGATGGACACAAAACTGAACAGCTTGCTGGGGATGGAGTAGCCGGGGTTCTCCATGGTGAGCCAGAGCCGCTTGCGCGCCGTGCCGCAGCGCAGCGTGCTGTAGCGCAGCAGCTCGTGGTTGATGTCTGAGATCTCATCGGGCGACGTGTCCACGCTGCTCACCTCGCTCTCCTCATCCCAGGTGTGGTGCCGGCCCTCCAGCTTGCGCTCGTGGTAGCGGTAGCTGCAGCACGAGTCCAGGAAGAACTCGTTGATGCCCCAGTACTCGATCTCCTGGCAGAAGGAGAAGACGCACAGCTCGTCCATCACGTGCAGCTTGCCCGTCTGGTAGAAGTGCAGCACGTAGAGGAAGAAGCCAGGGTTGCGGTCAAAGTAGAACTCCCGTGCGCTCACATCGTAGTCATCGCAGAGCTGCAGGATGGACTCCTCCGAGTCACAGGACAGCAGGCGGCCCAGGCGCGTGTCAGGGAACTTGGAGAGAGCGCTGGGGCTCAGCCGCCGCCGCAGCCCTCCCACGTTGATGTTGATAAGGTCCTCCTCGAAGGCGGCACCCCAGTACGTTAAGGTCTTGTTGACCATGATCGGCAGAGCGGGAAGCCCTCCACCTGCAGGGGAGATGCAGAGGGGTGGGATGGGGGGTGCAGGGAGTGGGGAGTGGGATGTGGCTCTGGGCTTCATTCTTTGGTGCTGCTGGGGGGAAACGAGTGGGGAATTTCCACGGCAGAAGTGCCAACACAATGCACCTGCCTGCTGTGTTCGTACGTGTCTGTCCTGCCGTGTGAAATATTACCATTTATTTTTATAGTGCTGAAACATAACAGGGACGTGACTCAGAATCACTGATGGCCCTGAAATAAGAACCTGTCTGTCGGGAGGGATCAAAACGTGAAGTTCTGATTTCAGTGTTCTGACATTTTGCAGGTTTTGGGGAGCCCTGCTTTTTTGCACAGCAGCAATGCCATTTGCCACAGAGAGGCAGATCCCCAATGGAGAGCAGCATCCCCACACCCTAAAGTACATTTACCCATCCTGACCCGAGGTTTAAATCAGGAAGATAAATGCTGCTTGCCATCCAAGTCACCTTGAGAACAGATGCCACTCACCTTATGTGCTCAAGTGCTGCTGTTTGCAGGGTGGTGGTGGAGCTGGCAGAGTGCAGCCCCACAGACCTGGCGCCAGGTTTGCTCTCAGTCTCCACAACCACATTTCCCTCAGTACATCTGCTGCTTTGGGTGGCCTCTGGGGGCTCCTCTGTGACTGAATGTGGAGCTCAGAGCAGAGCAGGTGAGAGGAGGTAGCAGAGCCCTGAAGAACGGCCCCCGATGGGGTGGGATGGGGCTGAGCGCAGCTGAGGGTGCAGCACGAGGTTCTCCAGTGGAGATTCTCCTGTCCAATGTTTGTTTCTGCACAGAGCAAATGATTTCTGCCCACATCTCGCTTTCATCTAGGAATCTAAGGCAGCAATTAGGAGTTCTCTAACTTAGTGGTGAGGAGCTGAGCTGAGCCTCAGGGCTGGGTTTGGACCCAGCGCTGCGTGATCTCCCTGTTGGATCACCGACACCTCATGGTGTCTGTGGGGCTCTCTGCTGCAAAAGGATGGGGAAGGTCGGGTGTGTTTCTTTGCAAAGGCACAACGGGCAGAGAATACAAAAGCGTCTGTCTGGAGTAATGTGAATTTGCAAATTTCCCTTTTAGTTACGCTGCTGTCTCTATAAATGATGGAACAGATTAAGCCAGTTTCTTCCTGCTACACTTGGAAATACACTGTAAGCTGTTTTAAGGAGCAACTATTGGAATTGCATGAGCCCAGCATGAATTGGGGCATTCACTTGAATACGTACCTTGTAGAGAAGAAATATCTCTAATACATCCATTTATGACAGCAAAAATTAAGTATAAAAGCAGATTGAGTCTATCTGTGAGAAATGCTAGAGGAGTTTCCCTTGACAACGTGTTGGTTTTTTTTTTTTCTGAAAGGCTTTCCAGTGGAAGTTCTGTACACGTATTCCAACTGGCAGAGGGGACCCAGGGGGGCGGGAAGAGAGATGCTCATAGATTTACAAAGGAGGATGTGATGAGCGCAGGGAGTACTGCACGAGGGGGTTTTCCAAACAGGTACAATGGATTTAGATTAGCAGTCCAAATAAAAAGCCCTGTACTCACCGCTCAGCACGGCTTCCCAGCGGCGTGTCTCAGAGGAGCCATTGGGAACACAGAGTGGAGGAAAACCTTCAGCCCCAGCTGCAGCCCAGCCCTATGCACCCCTTTGCCCCAGGTGTGCTGGCAGTGGGGTGCCCATGGGGCAGGGCTGGGGGCACTGTGGGGCTGAGATCCTGTCCTCAGCACCGGGGACAGCTTGGGCAACACTGGGGAGGCACTGCTTTACCCATCATGGAGAAGTGCCCCATACCTGTCACTGTCACTGAGCATCCCCGTGCCTGCTGAGTGGAGGATGCTCGGCAGCACGCCTGTCCTTGGCTGGTTTGCCTGGGGGACACGGGGAGGGGAGAGCATGGAAGGGGTTTTCCCTCGGCTGGGAAACACAAAGAGTGAGCTCCTGCTGCACGCTGAGAGGCCATCGAAATGCCCAGGGATGGGAGGCAGATGGAGGGGGATTCCCTGCCTTCTCTGGGGTGAGGGGCTACCAACCGCTCCGGTGTCTGCTCAGAGCTGGCAGCCCAGCGCTGCTGCAGACGATGCGCTGCCCTGTGCCACCCTCCGCTCCCTGGTTTTGGGCAGCAGGCACACAGATCTGGGGTGTGGAACCAGGGCCCCTGAGCTTCTTGGGGGGGAGGGAAGTGAAGAGAAAGCCCTTCGGTGTGAGGGGCTCCCCTACCGCCGCCTGCAGAGGGACGGGAGAGGTATTCCCGATCTCCGGCTCCCAGCAGCAACCCAGAATGAGGACGCCGGCACACCCCGCTCACCCACCGCTCCCTTCCCCGCTCACCTCGGGATGCCGGAGCCCCGGCGTGCCGCACCCCGCAGCTCCCTGGGATGCTGCTGCCCGGTCCCCGCTGCTCCCTGCATTGCCGATCTCCCGCTCCCCGCGATGCCGCACCCGCAGCCGAAGCCCGGCCCGGCTCCGCTCTCACCTGCCCTCGGTGCCGCCCCCGCCGCAACGTGCGCGCCCGGCGCGGAGCCCTGCGGAGCCCTGCGGGGCCGGCGGCAGCTCCGCGGGGCCGGGGGGGCCGCCCCGCCGCCCCCCGTCCTTCCCCTACAGCGGGGTGCCGCCCTCCGGCTCCGCCCGCCCGAGCTGCTGTGCTCCGAGTGGGGGAAAAGATGGAGGGGGGCTCTGGGGAATTCCCCCCCTGTACCCCAGGAAAGCTGGAGACGGGCGTGAGCTGGTTCTGCACGCCGGGGGGAACCCGATTTTTTGGCAAAACCGGCTTGCTAATTGGAACAGCTCCGGAGTGAGCGGGCAGTTTCTCCCTGACAGATGCACAGGGACAGGGACAGGGCTGGCAGCGGGACAGAATGGGAGCCGTAGCCAAGGATAAGTACCCCATCGCATGTCCTTACCTGCTCAAAGTGCTCAGAGCAAGCTATTGAGGTGGGCAAGGACCTCCAAATCAGCGTGCCCCTCCGCGCCTTGCAGGCGTTCAGCCTCGGCCTTCCTGGGATCCCATCACATCATCCGGCTCCATCCTCCTCCTTGCCACGAGGCTCGTGTGGGGCACCAGGGCTGCCCCCCCAGGCTGAGACACCCCTGGCACTGGGCTCCCCGCTGTCTCCGTGTCGGAGGTGGGCAAACGGGGTGAGCCCCGGGCATGGCACACGCTGCACTCAGATCACTGGGCCACCTGTGGGCACTCCGGCACGGCAGGGCGAGCACCCGAACTGCCCCAGGAGCCAGCTGGCAGGGCGGGGAGATGGCAGGGCGGTGAGCTGAGCCCTCGGCCGGGCGCCGGTTGGGGCCGCGTGGCCATGTCTCATCGCAGCCGTGTTGGAGCAGCACAAGGCGAAGCTTCACACCGCGTCCATCCTTTCAGCTTGCAGCACTCTGCAGGCCTTCAGCTCTCTCTGGGTGTGCACGGAGCCGTGCACGATCTGCTCTGTGGGGAGAGCATCCTTCCCCTCGCCGTGTGCCCGCCTCCCGTGGCCGTGCCAGCGCCGTCCCTGCGCCAGGCAGCGCTGCGGGGCCGTCAGCGGGCTGCCATGTGCGTGATGTGTCAGGCTGTGTGCGCCCAGCGCTTGTTTACATGGGAAGGAGGCGACGGAGGGAGGGAGGGGGGGAAGAGGAGACTTTGAGGGACGCCTGGGAAAAAAAAAAAAAAAAAAATCGGAAAAAATACCCAAGTGAGGAAAATTCTTCTGTTCTGTGACACGAAGCAAGAAGCGTTCATTTTGATGGCAATTAGGGATGGCTGAGCTGCGAGATGAACGCCGCCACTGGCTGCTTGCACGCTGCTCCCTGCCTGGCTGCAGGGAGATACTGTGGGATGATGCTGTGGGGTGATGCCGTGGAGTCTTTGGAACGCCATTCCCATGCATCTGCTCTGCCACCAGGGGGAATTGGTTTTCCCCTTCTGTTCTTCTGGGAGAGAGCACTGCCTTCGGGAAGCTGTGGGCTCACTGTGAGACGTGCTCAGCACACACTCTGGACAGCCTACACGTACTGCCAATGCTCCTCCACAGCCCTATTTGTGCTGTGCCACTGGGAAGACCCAGACCTGTCTCCCTGTATGGCTGTGCCAGCAGCAGGGAAAAGGCATTGGGCAGCCCTGCACGCCCCTGCACTCTGCTCCCAGCCTGGGACTGCTCACCTCCCGACCTCTCCTGGTTTGGTTCTGGCATCGCTGCCATCCCTCCAGCTTTGCTGCAGCACAAGGGGCAGGTGCACTGTCCTCTATTGCACAAACCCTGCTGCAGAAGGACCGGTTCTCCCATCAGCCAGCTCCAACCTCCTTCTAACACCCAGAAGCTGGGGTGGGATGGAAGGACTCCCGTTTCCAGGCTGTTCCCCAGCACAGGGCCGTGCTCACAGCGCCATCAGTGTGACCACGCCACGGGATGCAGCTCCCACGGCCCCAGCGACCAGCATTGCTCCTGAACTAACTCACAGTGATGTGCGCAGGGAAACGTGAAGAAATCAGGTCAGCTGGAAACGCCATCCCCTCCTTCACGTCTCCCCTCCTGCCTCTCTCAAAGGTGGCCCTCCTCCTGCTGCTGCCGGGGGGGGTTGTCCATAACCATTCGGCGATGCTCCACGCGGGGCCAAGGGACGCAGCCATGTGCCACGCTCTGTGCTGCACAGTGAGTGGAGCCAGCAGCCATCTCCGTGCTGCAGTGACTCATCCCATGTCAGCTCTGCTCCTTTCTTCCTCCTGCTCTTTTTTTTTTTTTGTTGTTGTTATTTAATAGCTGATGTAGCAAGAAATTAAAATATAGGGGGGAAAAATAAATGGGTACAGTGTGTTAGCAGAGCTGCTTTAATTAAAAGGGATTTACTGTCTTCAATACACCTGGAGGATGCTCGCCACCTCCAACTTCACCTTCCAGCATCTCTGCACCTGGTGCTGCACCAGGACACATCCCTGCACTGTGCTGCTCCATCTCTTGCTTCCATCACCATCACCACACCGAGGGCAGCCTTCACTTGTTGCTTGTCTTTCGCAGCCCAGGGACTGCGTTCACTGCCAGATCCAGGCACAAAGAGGTGATGCATCTCCCTGATCTCCAGAGGTGTGGAGTGATGGTAGAAATGTTGTGACCCAGGATGATCCCTGCTGCTGCAGCGTGGCATCCGTGCCTCTCACTCTGCAGCTGGAAGGATCCTCCTGATGGCATTTCAGAAGAACCATTCCTCTACTTTCAGAGGCTGTACTGAGCCAGGAGATGGCTCCGTCAGCCCTGAGCTGGCTGTGCTCACTGCATCTCTGGGGCTGCTCCCGGCTGCTGTGCCAGCTGCCCACGCTCATTAGCAACGTGAGTCGCAGCAGCTCCCAAAGCAGAAAGGTACCAGCAGGCATCGGCCCATTGCCTGCGTTTGGTGTCTGCCCATGTGGGCTCTGTGTGTGTTGGGACCACGCTCTGCTTTCGCCCTGATGGACATGGAGCCATGCCTCATGAATCATGCATGAAGCTGTATTTAGTGTAATGATTTCTGACATCCAGAGCCTGGGCACTGCGGTTCGGGACCGCAGAGAACTCCAGAAATAAGGAGGTGACGTCCATCCCATGCGGAGTGGGAGCGCTCAGAGCGATGGGGGTGAGTGGAGCAGCCGCTCCTCCTTCGGAGGGAATCACAGGTTGCTTCCTAATTAGCCAAATGTGCAAAAGCTAAATATTGACAGAGCTTTGCGGTTTCCTGTGTCTCGCAATCACATTGCATGCCATTAACCTACATAGCCGTCAGGGGAAGGAGCAGCTGCGTGTGCCTTGGCACGGGCAGGGCTGTGGGAATCCCTGTGCTGGTGCTGACAGGAGCTGTGCTCTGCTATGGGGGAACCTCCTCACCTCGCTCGGTGGACAGCACTGCCCGCAGACCAGCTTCAGCATTGGGCTCATCCCTTCCTGAACCTCAAATGGGGCACTCATTTTGTGAGAGGCAGCGCAGGGAGAGCATGTGCATGGGTCGGCCTTCAGCAGGGAGGATGCTTTATTTCTCTGCAGAGCTGTATTTATTATATGCAGGGACTGGGGTGGCACTGATTCATTCTTGCCCATCCCCAGCTGCTCTCCACACATAGCAGACAGTCCTCTCAGCCTAGGGATTTCCTTCCTTGGGTTCCATGCGGCAGCTGCATCCTGTGGGACTATGGCTGTTAAACCTCCTTCCCTCGCAAAGCTGCTCCTCTCAGATGGGTCAGAATCATTCTTTGGAAAGATCTCATGTAACTGCAGAGCACCAAACCTGCTCTGTGTTCAGACCCCAATCGGAGGTCCTACAGCCCACACAGTGCTCCTCAGCCCCTCCTCAGGCCACCATCACCACCTGCTGCTGCCCAGCCGGGTCACAGCGGTGACAAAGGCTGGAGGAAGGGCTCTCACAGACACACACACCAAGGCCTGCATGTTCCAGAGGGCAGCTTGCAGGGGAATTAAGCACTCCTGTGCTGTCACCTTTCCTCTGTCGCCACAGGATGGGCAGCTGGAGGCACCCCACGCCTGGAGTGCTGCGCTTAATCAAACTAATTAGCGATTTAATCTTGTTAACAAACCAGGATAATTGCAGCGTTATCAAATTAGCCAGCTGTATGGAAATGCCTGCTTAATAGCTGATAATAGCTGGTGCTGCTGGAGGAAGGGAGCTGGGAACTGTGACTAATGGGACATGCCATCACGTGTGCCATCACGCTGGCCTGTTTGTGTCACTGTGCCAGCCTGGGTGTAGCACTGGGGCTCTGTGCTGTGCCCCATAGCATGCAGGACACGGTGCTTCCCAATCCAGGGTACATTTGGTGCAAGGGGGCATCTCCATGGGAGGACTCAATACTGGGGGTGAGTGATGATCTATTTCCCACCTGAGTTTAGTTGGTGAGCTCGTCATCTGGTGTTTGTATCCTCCACCAGCACTGTGCAGTGGGGGGGTGCCCCTGCCATTTGCTGGGTGCTGCACCCCCATCCCAGAGCACTGGTCCCACTCCTCATCCCACAGCTCTGGTGCACCTGGGGACGTGTGCTGGTATGGGCCACGAGAGGCAGAGAGGGGAAGAAGGGAACTGCACACCGGTGCTCCTGGGACAAGCTTTTATTTGTTGTAACAGCAGCGGATAAGGATGGAAGAGGGTGAGAAGATGGCACATAGCAGCAGAGAAGATCTCAGAGTGCGAGCACGAAGCTGTCCCTGTCCCCTGCGAGCTGGTCCTTCTGCAGGTGCATGGGGCTGGAGATGGCACGGGGACACAGGCACTCTCTGGCTATGCTGGGAGCAGCAGCTCACACTGGGGAAAGGGAGAGAGAGCAAAGAGATAATGCTGGCTTACCCCAACAGCCCGAGCTCCCTGCCCAGAGCCACAGCCATCGCAGCCCCAGCGCCCCGAGGTGGCCGTGGAGGTGACAGTACCGTAGGTCAGGTTGATGCGCGAGATGCATCGCCGCCCACAGAAGGTCTTGCAGCACTTCTTGCCACGCGGGCACTGCCGGTCGCTGTAGCAGTCGTTCCTCGGGTTGACCATGGCACAGGTGATGTGGACCTCAGGGCAGGACCAGGCAGTGCCTGCAGGAGCACAGGGAGGTTTGCTGCAGCTGAGACACCCCGGGGAGGGCTCCAAGGGGACATTTTCCCCTTGATGATGCAGGTGATGTAGTTGCTACCCACTCCTCCTTAAGCACTAGGAGGAGCTGCTCTTTTGCAGCAACCCCTGCAGCAAAGCAGGGATGGCTTGCTGCTGCAATCAGTCCCCTGCCCCTGGGCATATCGTACCTGATGGCAGCTCAGCCCAGAGGATGAGCATCCCCACGAGCAGGAGGGCAGGCACAGTTTTCATGCTGCTGTTTCTCCTGAGAGGTGCGAGCGTATCTTGCTGGGGGCAGCGGCATTTAAGTGCTTGGGGACAGGATGGGGTGGGGGGAAGCTGGGAGGGTGTGTTTGTGCCTTTTTCCTCTGCTGTTGCATTATGTTTTCTGGAAGCCTTTTGCATAAGACACACACTGATTGTTCAATTGCTCAAAAAGCAAAGCTGCTGCATTGCACAACTGTGCTATGAGGCTGCACCTGAGCGGGGGTTGGGGGAACAGCCCCTGAGCAGCCCCTGGGCAGTGGTGGGGTGCCCTGCTGCACTCACACCATTCTCCAGGTTAAGACATGATGGTGACCTGCTGAGCTCCCTCCTGGGGCTTTATTGGGGACAGACAATATCTCTCCTGCGTGAGGAGGTTGCACCCTTGCTCCAAGCACAGCTGTTTTCTTTGGGTGCTCTTGGGCAATGGGAAATTGACTCTGGTAGGAAATTGAGTAACGTCCCTCTTACCTTGTGCAATGGTTCCCGAAGCTTTTCCTTGGGATTCTTGCAGCGTTCAGAACCCAGCTGTGCTGGAAGTGGGCACAGTGAATAGTCAGGGGGGTGCCCCCCTCCTCCCGTTCCCCCCATAGCCAAGCACACAGCTCTCAGCCAGCTGTGTTCCCACAAACGCAGCCTGGGGCAGCCCTGGGTTTTGCAATGCTCTGGGCAAAGCCCAGGAAAAAGAGGGCACCGTCCCCCTGTGCCCCCTGCCCAGCCTTCACCCTGTGGGTGTCTCATTGCGCCCTCTTCCCACTCCGACTTCCCATCTATTGTGTCTCCATGTGCCACAGGGACTGCTCTAGAACTGTCTGGGTATCTGTTAATTATTACCCGCTTCCCCTAATGACTCTGTGGTTACATTCAGCTCTTTGTAAAGTCATTTGTTAAACAAGCGGGAAGGAGTCAGCCAACCCAAACAGGCGTTCTGGGACGTGCACCGCTAATTTAGTGCTTTTAATGAGAGATACAAGCCCTTCATCACTTTTGAAACCATCTTTGGGAGTCTGGCAGCCGCTGGGGGGGAGAGGGCAGTGCTGCACTCCCCATTCGCTCCAGGCTCTGGGCGTGGAGGTGACGTCCCGGCTGTACGAGGATGCACAAAGCCCCTCAGGGGGTAGCTTCGCCCTGCAGCCTGTCCGCTTCTTAGGGCGATGCGGTGCTTTCCGGCTGGAGCTCCATCCCCCCCCCCCCCAGCTCACAGGTGCCCATGAGAAAGGACGCCCCATCCCGCATCCCTCGGCAGCGCCGGTGTCTGGTGCCATCTAGTGATGCCGCTATTGGTGCTGTGCGGCACTGCCCAGCCGCTGCCCTAACGGGGCTTTGCTCTGCCCTGCTGTCCCCCACATCCCAGCGCAGGGGGTTACTGCTTCTTTCCTCAGGGAGCTGCTCCCATCAGCTCGGCGGTGCGTGGCATTATGATCAAACCTCCGGCTCAGCGACACCCATCCTTGTCCTCAGTGGGGGTCCAGCCTGAGTGATGCTCGTAGGAGCAAGGATCTTCCCAGAGGAGGTGCAGAGGCAGAGGGAATTGTAGGGCCCTGCAGCCCAGCAAAAAGGAGCAAGACGTGTCCTACAAATCTCCAGGGTGTTTATTGTCAGGATAGAAATTTCCATATATAAAATAAGGGTTTAAAAATAGCACTACCCTGCTCTCACAATAAAATATATATATACACACACATGTAGATATTTATAGGGAGAATTATTACCATTTTGCTACGTGATTAAAAAAAACCCCAACCCAATAAAAGAAGATAATGATCGATTCTAGAAGAATTCTGCCAAAACAGGGATGAGGGGATCCTGCTGCCTGCTCTCCCATGGGCTGCACCCCCACGGCTGTGGGGTCGGGGAGCACTCAGCCCACATGCAGTCCTGCTGCACAGCCTCATCCTGCCCGCAGCAGCTCTCTGGGTGCTGCCACTGCTGGGTTTCCTCATGCAAAGCAGCGCAGGGAACGGTGCAGGGGCTGCTGCCCATCCCAGCTGCATCAGGAGCTGTGTCACGACTCCTCTTCCAAACCTTGCCCACCTTGCCCCAGACCAGCCAGGCTGGAGGGACGAGGCAACAACGAGGGCTGAACCCATTTGCTTCGCAGTAGGGCTTCTGCTCGAGTTCTTTTTCCCCCTTTTTTTTAAAGATTTTTTTTTTTTTCATACACTCCACATCCCCTTGGGATTTTGTGATAAAGAACAAGCAATGATGCTTTACATAATCTATCAATAACAATGCCACGTAGCTACTGTAGGTCCCCTCTGAGCCCTGTGACCTGCTGCAAGGATCACTTCTTGAGGGCAATCTGCTTCTCCAGGGCTTCCAGTCTGGCTGTCATCTGAGCAAGTGTGCGTGCTAAGAAAACTGGGAGCTGAGCAAAGAGCGAGAGATGCGCCCAAAGCAAGCACAAAGTGAGCCTTACCTGCACCTGCCAGCCCCTCACCTTGGAGAACTCAGAAGGGACTGAGCTCCCAGGATGGAGCCCATCCTTGATGCTGGCACCCGTGCCTCTTTCAGCTTGGATTTGGATGCAGTCCCCCCTCTCCCCCCTCCCCACTGAGCCCATGCAGCACTCAAAGGATATTTCTCTCAGTCAAGCTCTGCAGGATGGCCACGGTGTTTGTCTGGAACTGCACCAGCGCCTCGCACTCACATGGGCTGCGGATCTCCGTCTCCCCTCTGCCCTCCTCTGTGTTGGAGGGATTTGGGGATGCTCAGAACACGCGCAGCAGGCCCTGCTCACATCCTCCCCGACATAAGCCCCTTATCCTTGCAGTCCTTTTGCATTAACCCCATCTCCATCTTCCCTTCCAAATCCCTCCCTGAGCCCCACTTCACTATTTACAACAGAGGGATGGATCGGTGGGGCGTTATACCAGCTATCTTGGCCCTGGGGAAGCTCCCAGCTTGGGTCGGTGCCTCTGACTGTCCCTACCAGCATCATCCCGATGAATGTGCCACGGGCTGATGGGCTCTGTGGGGAGAGGCAGGCTGCTGGCTGGGATACCCACCTGGGCAGATGTTCAGCTTGAAGTTCTCCACGAGGTTGGTCATGGTGGTGAAGTCTGCCGAGTAGGAGAAGTGCTGCTCCACCGGCTCAGAGGCGATGGCTCTCAGTTCCTCTTCCACTGCCTTGCCGACACCCACAGCAAACATGACAATACCTGCAGGGCAAGGGTAGATCCTCAGCTCTGAGCCTGCTGCCCAGCATCAAGCAATCCTGGAGCAAGCAAGACTGAGCAAGGCAGGCATTGGGGCAGCAAAAACCCACCTCCCAGGAGCCAACCACCCAAGGAACCAAACTTGGATGCCTGAAGCTCTGTGGGTTGGACTCCTCACCTGACTCTTTAGCTCTCTGTGCCCACTCTGAGATGTCATCCTGGGAGCGTCCATCTGTGAAGACGAGCCCGATCCTGGGCACGTTGTAGGAGAGTGGCCTGGCCCCTTCCAGTTCAGAGAAGCTGTGCTCTACCATGTGCTTGAGGGCCAAGCCTGTCATGGTGCCCTTCTCCATGTACTCCATCTTCATCACCGCCTCCTTGATCTCCTCTGCACTGTGGTACTTGTTGAGGGGGAACTCAGTGCGGACACGGCTGGAGTACTGCACCAGCCCCACACGTGTGCCATCAGGGGACACTTCCAGTAGATCCACAATGCGGTTCACAAACTGCTTCACCAGCTCAAAGTTGTGGGGCCGGACACTCTTGGAGCCATCGATCACCATCACTAGGTCAACGTGCCCGGCCCCACACTCTGCATAGATATGGGATGGTGAGAGGGGATGTGCAGGATCCCACATGGACTGGGGTGAGGCCTGGAAGTGTCCCAGGGCAGAGTAGAGGGGAAGATCACCTCCCTCACCCTACTGGCTGCACTCATTTCAATGCATCTCAGGGTACCACTGGCCTTCTTGGCCAGAAGGGCACATTGCTGGCTCATAGCCACCCTGTTGGCCACAGGAAATCCAAGGCCTTCTCCTCACAGCTCCTTTGCAGCAGGTCTGCCTTTAACCTGTACTGATGTGTGCAGTTATTCCTGCCCAGATGCAGGACCCTACGCTTGCTCTTGCTATACCTCATCCTGTTCCTGCCCGCCCAACTCACCAATCTGCCCAGGTCTTGTTGAATGGCAGCACAGCCACCTGCAGTGTCCTCAACCTTTTCCCAAAACCCTGTTGGCTCTTCCTCTGAGGACACAAGCCCTCATCCACCCATGCAGATCCCCTCACAGTGGGCTAGTTTTGGGCAAGCCCTCACGGTGTGAAGCCCAGTACTCACTGTTGCATGTCTTCCCATCAGCATGGAGCTGCTGGCCCTCAGGGCACACGCAATGGAACGAACCTTCACTGCTCACACACTTGAACTCGCAGCCGTGATCCACCCCGTTGCAGAGGTCAATGGCTGGGACACAAGGCATGGAGAGGTGGTTACCACCATGCAGATGGGGACACAGCCATGGCAGCTGCCTCCTGCGGCCCTGTGCTGGACTCACCGCGGCAGGACTTGCCGTCGTGCTGCAGCATGAAGCCATCGCGGCAGCGGCAGCGGTGCCCGGCAGGGATGCTCACACAGTCGTGCTGGCAGCTGTGGTTGCCAAAGCTGCAGTAATCAATCACTGGGGAGGGAAGGGATCAGAGAATCACAGAATTGTTAAGGATGAAAGACCATTGAGATCAGCTAACCCAAACATCAGCCCCCGTCCCACTGCTCTGGACCATGTCCCTCAGTGCCACATTTCTCTTTTTCTTGAAAACCTGTGCCAACACCTCACTGCTCATTCTGAGAAGAAGTTTTTCCTAATATCCAACCTGAAAGGAAGCCCAGTGAGAGACTGAGAGACTCTTCTGAGCAAGGAGCAGTGGGAAAACGAAGGGAAGGAGCGGGGAGGGAGATGACCTTACTTGTGCAGCTCCTCTTGTCCTGGTTGAGATGATACCCGGTGCGGCAGCGGCATGAGTACGTCCCCCGGGTGCTGATGCAGTGGTGCTCACAGCCATGCCTGCCATCAGCACATGCGTCGATGGCTGCGGGGAAGCAAATGCTGTCACCTCTCGGCCTCAGTGCCCCCCGAGAGACAGGAAAGGAAAGCCTCAGAATGCAGCTGACACCACCCTGCCCTCCCTGCACCAGGAGCACCCAGCTGCTGCTGGCCTTATTGGGCCTCTTCCTGCTCTCCCCTCCAAGAGACATGCAACTGCTAGAGATAGAGTTAGAAAGGGTTTTTACGGGAACAGGTCTTTCCATCCACGTTGAGCTGGTAGCCAGGGTGGCATTCACAGTAGAAGGAGCTGGGGGTGCTCACACAGCTGTGCTGGCATCCGTGGTCCCGTTCCATGCACATGTCTACCCCTGAAAGGCAGAGAGGGCATCAGAGCAGCCCCCGAGGTGCTCTCCACCTACACTGCCCTGCAGAGAGACCCATAGGGCTGATTGCCAGCACACGTACACAGGCACCTCCACATTCTGCACAGGGTTCTGAATGGCCTCAGCTTTCAGGTCTACCTGCGCACTAAATCAGCGCTCAATATTAATTAAGTGTTGATAGCTGGAGCTAAATGAAAACTTGAGCTCAGCTGGAACATGCTGTTCATTGATGTAGAGAAGCCCAGGCAGCTATATCTGCACATCCCTGTGAGCAGGAGCCTGCTGATCCGGCTGGGATATGGGCACTGGGGCCAGGAGGCAATGGGCAATGTGCTGCCAGCAAAGACAGGGTGCTGCAGAGCACACTCTCACCCCCATGCCTATACCTGGTTAGCCCTGCTCATAACACAAACCAAGGCACAAGCAGCCTCCCTGCTGCCAGCCACTACTAAAGGCATGTCAAAATGCAGATGGGGCTCTGGTAGACATCACCTACCCCCAGATACCTGGGGAAATCAGTTCCACATTTCTTCCTAGCTCATATTGCCATCACTGTTGCCGTTACATCCTGGCTCACCGCAGAGCTACCAGGAACGGGCAAAGACAAGAATGTGCCTGCAATACTTTTAAAGCTTTTAATCCCACTGCAGCACAGGGAAGGTGTCCCAGTGGACAGCTGCTGGATGAGGCTGCACGATGCCACCTTCCAGCCTGGCAAGGAGCAGGCAAGAGGGCCACAGCTGTGGATCTCACCCACCGCACAGCTTGTCCTGGAACTGCTTCCCAAACTGCTGGATCAGCTCGAAGGACTCCACCAGGAAGACGTGCTCCTCCAGTGGTGGTGAGGCCATGGCCCGCAGCGAGTTCATGTCAGCCCGCTGGATGCCCACGGCGTAGATCTCAATGCCGGCGTTCCGTGCATGGGCGGCCACCTCAGAGACGCGGTCCTGGGGCCGTCCATCCGTCACGATGATGGCGATGCGGGGGATTTTCTTGTGGGGTGGGCGTGCGCCCTCCTGCACGGTGAAGGCCACGTTCATGGCGTACTGGATGGCCAACCCCGTCATGGTGCCCTGGGCCAGCGGTACGATGCCGTTGATGGCTCTCTCCATCTCTGCCCGCGTGAAGAAGGTCTTGAGGGAGAAGATGTTCTGCACCTGGCTGGAGTATTGGATCACCCCAACCCGCGTGGCGTTGGGACCCACGTCCAGGTTGCCAATGATGTCGATCATGAAGCGCCGCATGGTCTCAAACTCAAAGGGACGCACACTGCGGGAGCTGTCGATCACAAAGACAATGTCCAGGGGACCCGTCCTGCACTTCAGGGCTGTGAAGGGCAAGGAGATGGATTAGCCTTGTGGTTGTCTGCAAGAATCTGAGGCATCCCATTTGGCTTATCCTCCTTATAGAGGATGGAAAGGGCAGGTCTGGGCATCTCAGCACCTTCCCACTGCCAAATAAACCTATGCTGGGTGCCTGCTAGAGTGGGACTGGGGACAACAGGAAAGGACACATGCTGTGACACCATCTCCATGGGGAATGGCAGCATCTCCTCGTCCCCAAGTGCTTCTGCTGCCCTGCTTCTGCAGAAGCAACTCTCTGTCTGGATCTACCCTGACAAGGCTTAGACACAGGTTTAGGCAATGGTGTTTTCACCTCTGCAGCAATTCTTCTGTTCCTCCTGCAGCGCCAGCCTCCCACAGTTTCTGTTTTTTTACTGCACTTTGCCAGTTCCTGCCCAAATACAGGACTTCTCTTTTTTTTTTTTTTTTTAAGGGAAAAGAATAAGACAGTGAAAAGCTCTGCTACAGGCATGCACATTGAGAGCATTAAGCCAAAGAGCCTCTCTTGGATATATGGGTGCAACTTCCAGTGCAAACCGAGAGTGTTTAGCGAGCAAAAAGCCAATGAACATATTTGGCTTGGCTAGTGAGTAGCTGAGCCTGGGAGAATTTGGCCGTAATGGTGAGCAAACACTGCGCGTCCCATTGGGATGATGCCCAGCCCACGGCTGTAAGCTCTGCTGCTCCCCCGTGCCCAGAGGTCCTTGAGACATACTCCTCTCTCTCTCTGTGGTGCTGCTTTTGAAACTGAAACTGATTTGGCCACCTCTGCCCAGGGAGGATGGAGGCTGCTGACCCCAGACTTGCTTTATCCCCCACCACATCCCCGTCTTCATGCTGCAGGTGGAACCCTGCATCCTTCTGGGGATACCCCAGAGAGCACGGTGTCCCACCAAGCCTTCCTCCGAGGGGGTCTCATTGCCCTTACACACACACTCCTCTCTGCACTGGCAATTCCCAGCCACCACAGCTCACCTGAAGGCTTTGGTCTGGCTTCCAGCGCCGTCAAGACGAGCAGGAGGAACGCAGCAAGCGGCAGGAGTTTCATCGTTGCTGTGGGAGCAGAGCTGGGCACTCACTACAAGAGGAGGAGATGTGCTGTCAGTATTCAGCCCCTGATGGCACTCAGTGGGTGCCCGGGCACCGCCAACATACCCAGACAGTGCCCCAGCTCTGCCAGCCCCGTCCCCATGCTCACCGTGCAGGGACTCTTCAGCACAGCTACATTTCATTACAGCAGCGAAAATCTGCCAAGTGAAAAGCTCTGATTTTCTGCTCTGGGTGGAGCTGGCCACCAGACAAGCCTTATTTTCACTTGCAAACCATGCGTCTGGGATGTTCCGCCAAGCGCTCGCTGCGCAGCCAGGGGACGCGGGGAGCTCTGTGCTGGGAACAGACGCCCCAAAATTCAATGCCAGCAGAGGGCAAAAACCCACTCAGAAGTGTCTCAGAGCCACTGGAAAAAGTCATTTTCTCCAAAAAGCTCCACGACTGTAGATTGCTTTTGGGAAAGCAGAAAGCAGAAACCTTCTCATGCGCAGGTGGTGACCTGTTTGCAGGGTGGTGGATGGTGCATTTGAGGTGGGATAACTGAGGGATGGAGATTTTGACCAGCTATCTGAAACCTCCAGTTGTGCATGCCTCCCCACCTGCCCATTTCTTGCTTTGGCTTTCGGGTTAGGGTTAAGTGCCAGCCCAGGTCAGAGCCCACTGAAAGAAGTGGCAAACGCTGCAGGCTGCCAAATAATGGCAGCAAAAAGAGTAAAGGCACTGCTTGGGCACTGGCGGGATACCCTGGATCAGTGGGGCACCCAGGAGCCCCATCCCCAAGTGGGAAAGCCAATGGGAACAGGGAATAGCACAGATAGAGCCGCTTCCCCCAGAGACAGGGAGCAGGCAGGGGGGTGGGGCTTTTTCAAAAAGCACACTGGAAATTTGCTTTATCAGTAGTTATTGGCTGCTATTTGTTTAGCCCCGTGAGGTCTCGGTTGTAATTCATCACCAGGGTTTCCACTTAATTGCTGAGCGATTATGCACAGCCCTGAACCTGATGTTTTTGACAGCGGGGATGCTGATAATAGGTTGCACAGCTGTGTCCTAACGTACTCTCTGGTGTTCACACCTGAAAAATGATATTGAAGAAGTTGAAAGGATAGAAAAGGGCTACAAGAGGATTCAGAATATCAGTGTTATGTGCAAGACCTTCAACTTGGCCGAACTCTGTTCCTCACACTCAGGTGAAGCCAAAGCCCCCTCCCAGCTTGGCTGTGTTTCACCACTTACCTAGCAGAATCTTTTCAGTGCAACACATGCTATTTTTTTTTTTTTTTTTAGAAGACAGCACTGCCCAACCACTATACGTTTTGGAGACAGCTGTGCCACCTATAGCATTTCTGCAGGTTGCTCTCCTGCAATGGCAGGCTGGCACAGCACCCAGAGTGCTTCAAAGCCAGCGCAGAGGGAAGAATGAGCTCCTGGGCCAGGAACCAAGGAGGAGAAAACCAGCCCACAACCGATTCTATTTTTAACAGCATCTGAGTGTTGGATGAAGCCTTCACGCTCCCTGTGGCCAGAGGGGCTGTGGGAGCAGCACGGCACGGTGGCACTGCCATGCACCCAGCAGCAACAGGGCACTGTGGGCAACCCTACGTTCAGTGCAGCGCCCAGCAGCAAGGCTGATGGGAAGCAAAGAGGGAGGTGGGTGGGAAGCACACGGCTGGCAGGCAGGTGCTGCGAGGCAAGGCAAACAGCACGGGGACCTTGAGATAACGCCGGGCTATAAAGGAGGAAAGGCCTGGGGGGTGGGAGGGCATAAGCACTGCCACAGCGTGACACCCCACAGCGTTCCCTCATTTGTCAAAGCAACGCAAGGAGAAAGTCAGCCTGCCGTTCTGCCTTGCAGAAGGAGATGGGTTGACGAAGGGATGAGCTGCATGTAGAAGCTGGCAATGAGCCCAGCCTCCTCTTGGCACCCCTCCTGCTGTGGGACAAGGAGAACCAGGGATGGACCCTCAGAGG
The DNA here is from genome assembly GCF_019232065.1 of Centrocercus urophasianus. NCBI lineage: Eukaryota > Metazoa > Chordata > Aves > Galliformes > Phasianidae > Centrocercus > Centrocercus urophasianus. Next base: position 5,495,301 of record NW_024884955.1, read on the forward strand.
CAGGCAGGTAAGGCAGCCCCAGGGTGCTCCCCACCCCCCGCCATCACTGCACTGCACTCCTGCCAAGTGCTGAGCCTCGGGGAAAAAAACAGCCGCCTCGGGTTTCAGCCTGGCCTCCTTGGCAGCGCTCTGCTGGCCGCAGGTTCACAGAAATGCTCGGAATATTCCCCTTCTGATTCATCCGTGCAGGTCGGACCTGGGCGCATCCCGCCTCAGGCAGGCAGGGAGCAGAGATCTGTAGATCTGTGTCCTCCTGCCTCTGGGATCGGGGCTTTCTCAGATGGTCTGCAGCGGGGATGAAGCTGGTGGAGAAAGTGGGGGTGAGTGGTGCAAGAGAGGGCAGCACCTCATAGCTTGGGGGAAATCCTGTCCACGGGAGACCCCATGGTTCTGGGCCTTAGCTGGGTCTGAGGCACAAATCACACTGAAGATGGGCAGAATGGCAGTGGTGCATGGCGCCGGTGCTGTGTGAGCTGTCAGATAGCAGCACCTGTGTCTGTGCTGGGATTTTTGGATGATGGCAGCACTGGATGCAATATCCCCACCACTCATGGGACTCTTTGTGTATTCTGCTTCATTCCATGCCCAATAACAAAGATCCAGTAAGGCAGCTTTGTAGGGCATAAATCAAATCCTGTCTGGGTGCATGGTAGAAATGCTGTCACAGCTTGAACCTATGATGGAGCACCTGGTGGGAAGGCAGGGCCAACCCCAGGGGAGCTCAGGTGTATGCAGTATACCTGAATGACCAGAAGGGCTGGAGCCAGGATCCACCCCTTCCCAGATCTCATTTAAGGGCTGGCAGTGGAGATGAGGGTATCTTGCTGGATGTTACAGTGTACCTGAGGCCTTCTAAAGGTAAGCAGATTCTTTCCTTTGTTTCTGTGTCCATGGCTGCCTTGTTTGAGCAGAACCTTGCTTGCTGCAGCCTAGGACTTTGCTACTATGCTGTTGTTGCTGTGCTTTCCATTGTGTTACAGGCAGTTAGTCCATAAAGTATCAAAGAGACTCCAGGAGCTGGAGCATGCAGCCATAGATAGCCATGTGTATCTGTCCTTGGCAGAGCCATTCTCTGAGTTCACGCCTTAAAGAATTGCCCCAAAAGTGCAGACTGGACAGGGAAAGCAAAGAGAAGGGTGCACTGCCCCAGGTGTGAAAGGCAAGAAAGCAATGAGAGATTGCATCATCCTGGAGACACCTTCTGATGTCAGTCAGGTTGTGCTGTGTAAACTCCACTGACCCCTGGCATGTTGTGTGTGTGTGTTTGCAAGGCCCTCGTGTGGTGTGGATGGCTGAGGCCCAGGCTGGCCCTGGAGCTGTATCCATGATGTACTGGAGGGCTGCCCAAAGGTTGGTTTCTCTTCCTGGCTGGAAAGAAGCCCAATTTCAGAGTGGAATTATATTTCCTAGCTCTCTTCTTTGAAACACCTGTGTTCTTTTAGAGCATAGAACCTGCACAGTAATTCCTCTCATATTCCAACAGGGGAAACTGAGGCACAGAGGCAAATCCCAAGCCAACTGTATTGCTCCCTGTGTGCCACAGACCAAGCAGGTGAAGCCTGAGGGATGCTGGGCTCCTTGCCTGCCCCCAGTCTGTGGCTGCCCATACCCTGAATTACTGACTAATAGCCCCTGGGGACCATTCTGCAGCAATGATCTTGCACTCAGCCCCAGCATCTCTTACACCCTCCTCCAGTGCTGCAAACCCTCAAGGAAGGAGACCTCTGCAGCATTCAGAGCATGGGAGCGCCAGCATGTGGAGACCAGAGAAACAGTGTGAATTTCTAGACCAAAAACAAGAGAGGATAAAGTGCTTTTCCCCCTCCATAAGGACTGGCATATCCTTGGTTCTTCCCAAACACGTGTGTGGGTGAACAAGAGCAGGCTCTTTCCAGGACATTGCAGCACTCTCTGGTTACAGTGCTGTGGCAGCTCCTCTGGGCCAAGTGCCACCTGGAAGGACACGTTGTTTGAAAGACAAGGCTGTACTCAGCACATCGTGGCTTCAACCCCAGCAGGAGTTCAGTAACAGGAAAGACTTGCTGGATGCTGGACAGACTTCCCTGAGAAGGTCAGTTCCTATTCTATGAGGCACGTAGCAGCTGGCAGCTTCCCCATCAGCTTGTATGTACCTGCAAACTAAACATGGTCTCACAAAGCGTGTGTTAAAGATCTGGCTAAGAGGACAACACCAGGTGGTCACCCAGTCCTGCTCCTGCCTGCTGTTTTGAGCAAATCTGGATGGACCTCGGAATAATTTTCAATGTTAATGAAGAACGGTCATTGAGGAAACATCCACCTTGCAGATTCTCTTTCAAAATCGGGTGCTCATCTGCTAATGAGTCCCTGGAGGGCAGCTGGATGAGCCTCAGGCTTTGGAGAAGAGGAGGTCAGGGCCATCCAGAAGCTGAGGCAGCAACCCATAGCCCAAATGCTCTTTCTGGGAGGAAGGTGTTAGAGTGCGTATTTTCCCCAGAAATATGCATGTGTGACCACAGAGGAAAAAGAAGTGTTCTGGAGCAGCTCATGGGATGGTGTGGTGTTTGTGCAGAGCTGCTGAAGCAAGAAAACCAACATCTTTAAGCAATGAGACAGATAGTTTCTAGGAGGGTATGTACCTCCTGCAACTGCAGGAACCCCTATCCCCAGCTGACCTCTGTGAGCTCCCAGGGCACAGACAACCACTGCTGTTTCAGCCCCACAATCACAGATCTGCTGCCCGACCTCCTTCTCTAAATCTTTATATCAGATTTCTTACTCTGGAGACGTGACTCAATGTGTTGGCATAAGGCAACATGCCAGAATGCTACTCATGTGCCTCTCCCCTTTATCCTACCCATCCTGCTAAGCGTTTAATTGAAATAGCAGAAAATGAGCAGCGCTTGGCTGCTGCAGAAAAGCAGGCAGAGACTGCAGCCCTCCTCAAGACAGAAAAGCAATGTGGTTGAAGTCTTTGTCTAGATACTTTTCATGTTGGCAATCCTGAAGGTAGCATGGGAAAACCCTTCCATATAACTTCATGGCCACCAGCCCCCACAGACTTGTCCCAGCTCTCTGCTGAGGCAACTGTCCCACCAGGGTGGTGATGTATGGAGAGCAAGGGGAAGGCAGACTCCTGCAGAGTAGCTAAGCCAGCTGATCTGCTCCTACTGATTCCTGCTGTGGGCCATGGATTCCTATGGGTTTGTGGAGTGTAGATCAGGATCCTGTTACTATGGGGTAGCAATCAGTTGGTGAAGCAGCAGGACACAGCCTGGAGGTGGGAATGCTCAATGCTTAGGGAGGAACTGAGGCACTGCCACCTCTCTGCAGGCAACCACAGCAGATCCCTATGGAGTTGTGCACCGGGGAAATGAGTATATGATGGATTCATGCATACAACCAAGGACTTGCAAAGTGGGAAGTCAAACCCTCACATTCCTCCTGGGCAGGGGAGTGAACAGAAACCCAGCTGCTAGCGATGTTAGTTATTGCCTAAACCACATCTATGCTGCAAATACTGACAGAGGGACAATGCTTGCTCAGTGGAGCTCTTATGGTAGTAGGGGCTGTGCTTTGGTGATCAATTTGCTTCTGTTTGGGCCCAAAGTGAGGAAATATGAAGGCAGGAGGTACTGACCTGCCACAGGAGCCACTCAGCCTGCAGCAGGGCTGGAGGAGCCCACGGGATATGTGGCACAAAGGGGACTCTTTCTGCAGCTGATTTTTATACAGTTCTTTATGAGTGCCACTCAATCATTTTTGTTGTGATTTCCCAGGTTTATGCAGTGATGGTAGGGCTCGTCTGTAGCTCGTGTGTGCTTATTGCTGCCTCTCTCAATGTTTCAGCCCCATTCATCCAGCATTTATAAATGGTATTTTATGAGTGCTGAGTTCTGAACCAGGCAGGCACGCCGCTCGGAAGGCGGACAAAGGGGCCCCTATTGGAAACTTTTAAAATGCTCAAACAAAGGCTTCTCTTGAAAACCTTTAACCCCTAATGCCAGCCTCGAGGGAAATGCTGTGAGTGCTCACAGCACACACGTCCTGTGACTGCAGACTGCCTACAGCAGGCAGCTGTGTTGGCTGTGTCTTCTGGTGGCTACCATCACCAACAGAAGTAAATCCCAAGCCCAACTTGCAGTAATCCCACAACGTTTAGTTAATGCTTTAAGAGGGGGAAAAAAAAGAAGTTAGAACTCCCACAGAAATGAGCAACAACTTTCTCCTGTTGGACGCAGCAGACTCTGTCTGCTTTGATGGAAAGTGCCATTTTACTACAGACCCGAAGGACTCTCACATGCCTTCCAGATGGGAATTTGTCTTTCAGATGAGGCCAGATTTATCCCAGGAGTTAACTCTGCTCTTTGCATTGCCAAGTCCTGGTGGCAAATAGCAGGGCTGAGATCTGAGAGCAGATTTCTCCCCACACACAGGCTTTCTGCCTGGATTGGATGCCAATCTAATGATATTCCCTAAACAGATGGCAAGAATCTGCTTGTGGAATATGCTTTCTACTTGTTACTGAGAGCCTCCAAGCTGGCTGCCTGCAACTGATGGCTCCTGTTCTCAGGAAAACAACAGATAAGGAAGATTTTTGTTGTTGCTATCAAGAGATACTGCAAAGGGTCCCACAGGGAGGACCTCAGAGTAATTCTGTATGCAATCTGGGCTTGACGGAGGCAAAAATCCTGCAAGCTTACGTAGAAGAGGCAGAGCTGTGAATGGGCTCCTGTCTTGGAGCCTGCTCCCCCCTCCACCAGTCCCACAAGAGGTGGTGGATTCCTTTCAAGTGACAGAGCTCTGCTTCCTTCCTCTCACCCACACCAGCTCCTGCCTGCAGGGCAATCCAGGAGCTCTGCACCCCTTATTCTGCAGCAGAACGAGGGGAAAGCCCCCAACAGCACATGCCATCACTCTGCATTACCTGCTTGGACAGCTGCACGCCAGTGCAGAATACTCTGCTTTTCCAAACAAGTTTTCCCATGTAATTGCTTGTAGCAAATATGCCCAGGGCTATTTTTTTCCCCTGTGAAACAGTTGGAGTTATAAGGCAAAGGTGGGTGATCACTTGTGCAAACCTATTCATGAGTACATGCAAGCACACTCAGGGTGTGCACAAACCCAGCATCCCATGAAATGGGGCAGAACTAAATTCAGCTCCATTTTCAAGCTTATCTTTTGGCAGGATTTTGTTCTTCTGGTGCGCAGCATGCTTTGCCCAGGTGTACGAGAGCTTACTACTCTCTGCTAATGGAGATCCTCGCTTGTATAAGCAAGAACTTGCTCGAAAGCCGGGCAGCGGTGAGCAGGGCAGGCAGAGGGCGAGCAGCGCTGCCCCGACAGCAGGGCAGGGCTTACGGCAGCGCCCACTCCCCAGCGCCGTGTGCTCAGGTGGGTCAGTGAGCGCTGCATCAAAGCAGAGGAAAAGCACAGAGGCAACAGAACATGGGGATAACCTGGTGCCGAGGGGTTATCCTCTCCCCCATTCTCTCTTTGCTTTCCGCTCGTTCCGAGGGGGCACCCGGCACCCCAACCCTCCATCCCGATCCAACCCCCCCCCCCCCGGAGCTCGGGGCTCACTCTCTCCCCTTTCCCTTCCCGTAGGTGCGGATGCAGCGGAGACCCTCACTCACCCGTACCGGCCGCGGAGCCGCTCCCCGCCGCGCTGCTGGCTCAGGTAGGCGCGGGGTTGCGCGGTGCTCAGCGCTGCTGCGGCGCGGCATTTAACGGGGCGGGGGGAGGCGGGGCGGCTCTGCTCTGCTCTGTTCTGCCCGGCGCAGCGCGGGAGGGGCTGAAGGACCCCCCCACGACCGAGGAACGTGGGCAAGCGGGAGGTGGGCACAGGTGGAAGCGCATCGCCAAGGGGGGTGGGCGTGGGGCGGCGTGAAAGTGATTGCCGACAGGGAGAGGCTTTCTGGGTTGGGTGGTTTGTTTTTCTCCCCTTCTCCGCTTTGCGTCTCCTATCAGCTTCAAGAAAATCGCCCAAGCACCACGCGTCCTTCCTTCCCTTTGAGCACCATCGAGCGGGGAGTTTGAAGAGCTCTCTAGCTGGGGCTGCAGAGCCTCTGGTCCAGCTCCCAGCAGCAACAAGTGATGTGCTGTGCTGTAGCAATGGAGAGCATCACCTTCAGGCACCTGGGAACAGAGCATCCCAGCCCCTCATCTCAGCACTCACGTTACATAGCGGTGGTGGGAGCCACCTTTAGCGCCGTACTGCACTGGGCTTTGGTGCTTTAACAGCACTTCCCTCCCTCTTTGTGCTAACAGAAACCAGAGATAGGGGACCTCAATGTATCACCTGCGTTATCGGAGCTCTCCGGCAGCCGAGCCAACGCTGTGTTACCAAATGGAGCAGTGGTGGGGCAGGCGGGGACCACCCCCCTCCTGAGCTCCGGTCCTCCACAGAGCTCACCCACCCTGCTCTGCTGTTTGCTGCTGGCGTGGTCCATAAATCCCCCAAGCCCAGAAAAGGCTGAATTTCACTTGTGTGTGCAGCGCTGAAAATATAGGATTTATAAATACCCGTGCATATTCAAGGGCCTGTGGGTTGGGCTGCTCTGGATTAAAGGAGGTATTGAAAAATGAGGGAAGCCAGAAACTGCAGGCTTCTCGTTTCTGTGAATTCTAATGGCTTTTCCTTTTGCATAAACATCGCGTTGAGCCCATACCCAGGAGCCCAGCAGGCATTTTCTCCCCTGCTCTGTACAAAATACAGCCCAGATCTCCAAAATGGCTTTATGAGGAGATTTGGTTTCTCCAAGCACGGGAAAATACAACAGCACTCTGTGGCGAGCTGCAGGGCAGCTGTGCTCTGAGCAGAGCATGCAGCAGCTCCTGGGCAGGGAGAGCAGAAAACTCAGTCTGCTTGAATTCAGAGTTAACTGCACTTGAGGGTGGTGTTAAAGTTATTGTATAGGCAGCACTTGAAGAGCCAAACAAGGGCTGGTGGGGTGGTGCTTTGGTCCTCTGGGTCGGGTGCTTTTGTTCTCTGTGGAACCAAAGAAAATGCACCCACTCCTGCAGTACATCCAAACCCAAAGTGAGGGCTAGGCCAGGCTGTGCAGGGCGAGGAGCAGGCTCACAGAAAGCAGCCCGGTGAAGGTTGTGGCCTGCAGAGCTGAGCTGACCTGCTCTGCTTCCACATAATACCCAACTTTGTGCGTTGGATTCCTGGCTGAGAGTTCAGGTTCTGAAAAGAAGGCTTTGAGTGCAAGCGGTGCTGCTAACATGACACTGAACTAACACTGCACTACAATCAAAGCATTTTAATAATTTAATATAATAAATGTCAGAGGGAGTGAATGATTCCCTGTAAGAGGTTGTAGGTGCCAGAAGGAGCCGAGCGGGTGGCTGCACCCATTAGCAATGGCTCTTTGACTTGCTGAGGGTAAATGTAAACCAGATGATGGAGGCTGGGTGGTCGTCTCCACGGTCAGAGTGGTGAGCACTGCTCAGGAGTGCATCACTGAGGCAGCATAGCCCCAGAAGTCAGGAGGGAATTGCTGAAGAGAATGGGTAAAATGAAGAAAAAAGTTGCTGAGTAGTTCTTCCTGCTGCTAGATGTCGAGTCTTTTTACCTGCCTTTGGCATGCACCTTCCAGCCTGAAGCAGAAGGAAGGTAATTAGTGCAGATGGGGCACTAATAGGTGCTGTGCAGTCACCCAGCACTGTGCCTCTGCGTTACGCAGGCTGGGAGGGAGCGGTGGTACCCACACAAGCCTGGCCCTGCCCCAAGCTGCTGCTGCAGGAAGCTCTGCAGAGCAGGATTTGCTTCTGACTGTGCTGTCAGCACACGTCTTAATTCACATTTTTTGGCCAATATGCTGCCAAACACTCCCTGCCATTGCCTCACCTTGGTGTGAGGCTGTTCCATACTCTGCTAATGGGTGAAGCCACAAGCAAAGCCTGAGGGCTGTGGAGCAACATCTCCTTGCCCTGTGTGAGGCTGTGGGGCAGCAAATTCAGCCTGGGCACAGTCTGTGCTCACCCCACAGCCCTGCAGAAGGCAGTGAGCATCCCTGTGTGCACTGTGCTCAGCAGAACCTCTGTCTTGTAGGTCCAACCCACACCAAGCTGACCTTCTGCGGGATGGCGTGCGGAGATACCTGCAGCTGCCAGCAGAGCAGACAGTGCTCATACTGCATGCCAAAGTCGCCCAGAAGTCATATGGCAATGAGAAAAGGTAAGAGACATCTTCTCCTTCCCAAAGCAGCTCTGCAGAGCTCAGCTTGTGAAAGCCCTTTCATCAAACCTGGTGCGGCAATGATGTAGAATTACAGATTTAACATATCCCCTTGCTGTTCGTTCATGATCTTTTAGCACCCAAAGCTATTCAGTCCTCAGGGACTGAACAATGGGACGCATCCTTCCCACCCACACAAACCTGGAGCTGGTGCTCCTCCTGGGCTTCTTCCCCCCAGCAAGGTCAGGGAGATGGGTAAAATGGGAGAAGCCATTCAGGTCTTACCCTCTGAGCATGAAATTGCGAAGAGGAGAGGTTGCTGCTTTAAGGTCACGCTGGGACTTTTCCATCAATGGCCATGGTCTCCCAGAAGCTATTTTTGAAAATCCTCCCCGCATTGCAAGAGCGCCTTGAGGTTCTGGCTTGAATCTCCAAAATTGCTACTCCTGAGCAGTGACGTCAGCTGTGGCAATGGAGTATAATTTATCCTCCATTAGTCTTTGTGATATAAATAATCCCCCCCTTATTAGTGCCACCTTTAAGGCTGAGCTGCCCCCTGGTTAAAGATGAAAGGTGCTGGTCTGGTTTCCTTCATGTCCTCGTGGCCCAGAGCTGGGGGAGGTCTGTTTAAACAAACCAGGACCCCAGCACTTTAGGGCTCCAAAATATCACCTCCCCGTGCTGCTGGCATTTCACCTAGTATCAATAGAGAATGAATTTGCACCATTCACACGAGTGCAGTGACAGTGGAAACCCAAATAAAACACAGGAAAATAGGTTTCCAAAACGCTGGGTATAGATTTATTTGCGTTGGTCTCCAAATCTGGCTGTGAATGCAAACTCTGTTCCTGAGCTGCTGAAACTCCACATTCCAGGCGGGCAGAGCACAGAGCTCAGCCTCTGTCGGGTTGGGCTGGGGGGTTGTGGGACCCCCACCCCCTCCTGCTGCTCAGTCCCTGCCTTGTGCCCGCCAGCAGCACCCAGAGGTGGGACAGCAGCACTAAGCCAGCTCTGGGGTCACTTGGAGGCACCTATCCCTGCCAAGAACCTTCTGTGGGTGCAGTAATAGTGCCCTCTGGTCTCTGCAGGTTTTTTTGCCCCCCACCTTGTGTTTATCTGGGCGGGCCAGGATGGAAGCTAAAGCAGGAGCAGCTAACAGGTACATGTTGGAGGCAGCCCTTCCCCTTCCCCTTCCCCTTCCCCTTCCCCTTCCCCTTCCCTT